>NC_059080.1:54658466-54974192 GCF_020497125.1 Mauremys mutica | reverse complement strand
AAGTGGCTTGCAGCACTCACCCTTCTCCTTGCTCATCCTCCAGGCCTCCACTCACCTCCTCTTCTCTTTCCAATCCTAGAGTGATCTTATTCTTCAGTGTCTTTCTAAGCCGGTTGAGCCTATATTTGAGGCACCATCTTTTGAACTCTGTTTGCTGGTATACAGCCTTCATCCTACTGTTTTGTCTGGTGTGCTGTAGCAGCATTTTAAAAGGAAATGAACAGTTAACAAGTATATTAAAAGCTAATATACTTCTTGTGTTTTAAATATGTCATTTAAGAAAATAAGGATGCCTTATGCAGCAGTATGTTTTTTCCTAAGTTCTTTTAGTTTTGCCCATGTTCTTTCATATCGTCTCATCCCATCAGCTGAAGAGCTTCAAGGCGGGAACACACGGTGTAATGATAAATCTATTTATCCTGCTATGGATCTTCTATGTTGAACAATTTTTAACTCATGGTGACAGACCTTCCTTGCTGGGTATATCTGAACCAATAGCTTCTTTTCCAGTCTTTCTGCCTCCACAGAATAGAGCAGATGTTTCCTCCTCTGTACTTTGACAGAACTCCTGCAAGGAATCCTTTCTTAGTGAAATGAATTTCCCCTTGATTTTTTTTTTATGGCAATTTTCCCTCTCTCCTGGGGTGATTATGGAGAAACTAAACTGAGTGGCCTGGTGAGGGGCTTTTATGTAGCCATATCTGCAAGTAATGCTTTCTATTAGGTAGGAAACTCTGTCTCATCCTGATGGATGATTACCTGACCTCAGATATTCATGCCTTTGTCACCTCCCATCTTGACTACAGCAGTGTGATATACCCAAGCATGAAGACTTCAGCTTTTAGGAAACTCCAGCTAGTACAGAATGCTGCAGCACATCTCCTCGGCTACGTGGGTTACTATGAGAACATCAAATCCATCCCACTCCCTGTAGAATAGAGTCAAGTTTAAGGCCTTGGTCCTTATTTTCAAGACATTCAGTGGCCCGAAGCCAGGATATTAAAAGGGGCTTAAAGCTCTGGGGTAAAGACTGTGGTTGATATTTCTGCTCCTCAGGTGCAATGGCACATTGTGTTCCTCTGTGCAGCAGAAAGCTTTTTCAGGGTCTGGTTCCCAACTGTGGAACAAATTCTTTCAGGAAGTAAGAACCATCCCAAACCTCCCTGCTTTTCACTCCAAGTGCAAGGTGCACTTCCTTGAGCTGCCTTCCATAATATAAACACAGAGCAGTGTTGACATCCCCCAATAAACAAAAAAGTGTGTGTGTGTGTGAGGGAGGGGTGCATGGCAGACTGTGGATTGGGAAGAACATTTGTGCCCTTGAATGAAGTTATATCAGCCCTTTTAAAAATCACTAACATACAAACTAGATAATTCTTCCTCTATGCCCTGAGCCTGCAAATCAGCCCTTGTCAGTACATTTTAAAAAAACAACCCCCACCCTTATCCCCAGCATACCAGGTGGAGAGAGTCCCTCCTCCTCCTGCTGAACCAGCATGGCCGCCATCTGTGCTGCCATGTCTTGGTATTAGGGCTCCATAAACAGATCCTGAGGTTCCAGCAAGGCCTCGTGAATCTTCTCCATCCCCACAAAAAACAAAACAAAAAACAATGACACTAGCTAAGTGATAGGTCTCAAAATATAATTGTAAATGGGGAAACATCATTGAGCGGGTGTGTTTCTTGTGGGGTCCTGCAGGAATTAGTCCTTGGTCTAACGCTAATTAACATTTTTATTAATGAACTAGAAGAAAACATAAAAATCATTGCTGATAAAGTTTGCAGATGACACACAAATTGGGGGAGTGGTAAATAAAGAAAAGGATAGGTCACTGATTACAGAGCAATTGCTTGGTAAACTGGGTGCAAGCGAACAATATATACATCTAGGAACAAAAGAATGTAGGCCATTCTTCCAGGATGGGCAACTCTATCCTGGGAATCAATGATTCTGAAAAAGATTTAGGGTCATGGTGAACAGGAGTGCCTCGTTCAATGCTGTGGCAAAAGTGCTAATGCAATCCTGGGATGCATAAACAGAGAAATCTTGAGTAGGAGTAGAGCGGTTAATTTGCCTTTGTATTTGGCACTGGAGTGACTGCTGCTGGAATCCTGTGTCCAGTTCTGGTGTCCACAAGTCAAGAAGGATATTGATAAATTGTAGAGGGTTCAGAGAAGACTCACAAGAATGAAGAAAGGATTAGAAAACATTCTTTATAGCGAACCAGGGATCACCCAATTAAATTTAATAGGCAGCAGGTTTAAAACAAACAAAAGGAAGTACTTCTTCACGCAACGTACAGTTAAACTATGGGACTTGTTGCCAGAGGATGTTGTGAAGGCCAAAAGTATATCTGAGTTTAAAAAAGAATTAGGTAAGTTCATGGAGGATATGTCCATTAATGGCTATCAGCTAAGATGGTCAAGGATGCAACTGCCTGCTCTGGGTGTCTCAAAGCCTCTGACTGCCAGATGCTGGGACTGGACGACAGTGGATGGATCTCTTGGTAATTGCCCTGTTTGTTCATTCTCTCTGAAGCATCTGGTCTTGGCCGGTGTCGGAAGACAGGATACTGGGCTACTGGTCTGGCCAGTCTTATATTCTTATGTTCTTAAAATGGGAAATGACTGACTAGGAAGGAGTACTGCAGAAAAGGATCTGGGGGTTATAGTGGATCACAAACTAAATAAGAGTCCACGATATAGTACTGTTGCAAACAAATGAACATCAACCCGGTGATAGTCTAAAGTCAACAGAATGCTTCACCAAGAGGATGTGCCTTAGTTCACATCCTAATGATCAACAAAGTCAAAGTTGGGTGGACTGCTGGAGACGGTAGGTTCTGCAGATACAATCCCTGAGAACCCAAGTGTCCCTATCCAGGTATTTTCAGCAGACCCTTTCTATTCATCAATCTTATCTGGATAAAAAATACTTTTACATCAGTTAGGCACCCTAAAATGTAGTCAATAATGAACTCTGCTTAAGGAGCTAGTCCAGCACGCACTGAAATCAGTGGAAGGACTCTCATTAATTTCAGTGAGAGTTGTATCAGGCACTAAATGCATACCTTTAAAAAAAAAAAAAAAAAAGAGGCCGGCATGGAACTCTGTTGTAAGACTGGTGGTGACACAGTTACACTGCCATGCTGGGTCAGAGTTCAGGATTTCATCTTAGTACCTGGGTTGGCAGAAGCTGCAGCAAACACAACAAGCTCCTCCCTTGGAAGGAAGCATTTCATGTTGCTTCCTCCTAATGGTAGCTAAAGCCATCTTCAAGGGTGGGGCTCATTGCCTTTGAAGAGAGCTGCATATTGCCTTTCTCAGAAGGACTCTGACTGCAGAATAGGGTCTTGGAATGTGGGGAAAAGTGGGGGGATCCTGGAAACTCATAAGGACCCACCCTAAGGGGAAGAAAGAATTCTGGGATTCACAGGCGTGCTCTATATTTTCTTTGCATCTCTCCCTCTGCAAATGTGTTGAACTCGACCTTTGAGAAGTTACTGATAAGCTGTTATCAGCCAGGAGTTAAAATAACAAACCCTCCCACCTTGCTCAGTTAGATAGAAACTCCCCAGGCCAAATTAATGCGTACAAATGTTATACCAATCCAGGCACGACAGCCTGGCTGAGGACAAAGTTTACTCTGTGAAGAAATCAACCGCAGCTGGTAGTTTCACACTGTTTATGCAGCCTGTCCCTGTATTGTAAGTATTTCTTTTTACATAGAATATTTTGTTTGGAACTGGGTGTGGTATTGTGAATATGAAATTACATTCATAGTCTTGGTAGAAAGAATCATTAAGGGATCTAAAACTGAACACAGGAGAAATCATAGCCCTGTTTGAAGTCATTGGCAGCAACCCCATTGACTTCAGTAGGGCCAGGATTTCACCAAAGATTATTTGTCTCATGTGACTCTCTTGATTTCCCATTCCTTTAAGTCATGTTTTCAGGGGACAGTATTTTAACCCAGACCGTAATAACAGTTCTGAAGATATTTTATTAGGACAAGAAATGCTAGAGTGAAAGAATTTCTTTTAATTCCAAAAGGGAATTAAAAAAAAATGCAGTCAGTCAGCAAGTGTGTTGCATTGGCCTCTATAGAATGCTGTGGTTTTTGTTTTTTTTTGTTCCAGTCTGTAGAGCTTGGAATTAACCCAAATGTTAGTTCATGACATTGTTTACTGTATACTCGCATTGTAAACAAATTTATATTTATTAAATATCTTAATAAAGTATATGCATTTGTTCATAACTCAATCCTGTGTGTGTGTGTGTGAGTACCCTTAACTCCCACTAGCTTGAATGGGCATTGGAGATTCTCAGCACCTTGCTGGAATGAGGCCTAAAAGAGGCATGTGTAAAGTAAAGGGTAAACCATAAAACAGAAGCATTGGTAGACTAGGGAGCAGGTTTAACTGACATGCCGGTACAAGTGATGAAGACCCTGATATCTGCTCTGCTGTAGGATGCCTGTGGTTCTTAATCAAGAGTCAGACCAGTTCTGGACTGAATGTTTAAAATCTGTTCTAGAAAAACATTGATTTTTATGTAAAAAAATTCTAATGGCATGTTGCCACTTTCCGGCATTTATATCCTCCATTGTTTACATTCTACTGCTCTTAATTTTCTATATGCCTGGGCTGTCTTTTAACTGTATTTAGAACTATACTGAAATTATCCATAATTTGTTCCTTATTATTATAATGCTTTTATTTAATTTAACATTAGTCTTGCTTTTGTATTTTTGTTTCATCTCTGTGGATTTACATTTTGTGGAGCAGGAAAATAAAGCTTGATTTATATACTCCATTTTCCCTCTTGAGACATTTAAGGGTGTGGTGTACTGTAATCACCTGTTCTTTCCGTTGATTAACAACTTTTCTTTTTCATTCAGATTCTTGACATTATTAGATAAATATCAATGTAGCTTTTTATATTTAAAATAATTTGTTACAGACCTTTCTAAAATTCCACGTAATCCAAATGAGCCCACTAAAATATAGTAGTATACATTCTGAGTATTTTACTCTAATTTTCATTTTCAAGAAACTCCATTTGCAAACTCCTCATTGCAGTTGATACAGTAACCCAAATTATAGTGAGATCATCTCATAACTTTTTATAATTCTTAATAAGTACAATTCCTTCCAGCTAGAGTAGGCACACTACTGTAGGAAGTGTAATCAGGTTTATTTCAGGCCCTGTGTACACTGGCAAGTTTGTGCACAGTAGGGCAGCTTTGAGCGCTGTAAATCCCGAGGTGTGTACACTGCCAAGCCACTTAGTGTGCAGTAACTGCACAGATGCAGCGCTCTTAAAAAAAACCACCCGGATGAGAGGCGTAGAGCTTTCTGCACCGGGGCTACAGCGCTGTGGTGCCAGTGTAGATACCGTGGTGACCACAGCATTGCGATTGGGCTCCGGGAGGTATCCCACAATGCCTGTTCTCACCTCTCTGGCCATCGGTTTGAACTCTTCTGCCCTGCTCTCAGGTGACCAACTGTCAGCCCCACCCGTACATTCCTTTGCAAATTTGAAAGTCCTCTTCCTGTTTGCTCGGTGATGCGTGCAGTGGTCTCAACACATCTTTCCAGGGGGCCATGCCTGCTCCACGCACCAGGTGATCCCCCACTTGGAGCAATGCCAAGCTGCTGGACCTCATGGGCATTTGGGGAGAGGAGGCAGAGCAGTCACAGCTGCGCTCCAGCAGTTGGAATGATGATACCTTCAGACAGATTTCCAGATGCATGATAGAAAGGGACCATGACCGGGACACATTGCAGTGGAGGGTCAAAGTGAAGGAGCTGCAGAACGCCTACCACAAAGCACGGGAAGCAAACCGCCACTCCGGTGCTGCACCCACAAGCTGCCGGTTCTACAAAGAGCTGGACACAATATTCGGTGGTGACCCCATCTCCACTGTGAAGGACCCTGTTGGCTTGCGTGCCAGTCAAGAGTGGACCAAGCCAGGAGGAGGCAATCTTGGATGAAGAGGGGGAGCGGGACCCTGAGGCAGAGGATGACTCAGAGGCCAGAGATGCATGCAGTCAGCTCTTTTCTACCTTGGAGAAGTCTAGCCAGTCAGAGCTTGGCAAAGCGCAAACAGGAGAGGAGACCCCTAGTAAGTGGATGTGATTTTGGAAATTGCTGAAGCGAGTTTTTGGGGGCAGGAGGGTTGCAGAAAGCAGGCTTGTCTCCCACCTCATGCCTAGCCTGAGCAGCGGAACAGGCTGTTGATACACTCCTTCACTTCATGGGAATCTCCCTCAGAGATCTCCAGGAAACTCTCGTGGAGATACTGGGCAATCCGCTGCTGCAGGTTCCTCAACAGAGCTGCTTTGTTTCTTGCCCCATTAACTGTAACTTTCCCGCGCCACAACGGGTGGTGGAACCATTGCTGCACACAGGCAAGCCGCATCAGGGCTGCCCAGAGGGAGGGGCAAGTGGGGCAATTTGCCCCAGGCCCTGCAGGAGCCCCCACGAGAATATAGTAGTCTATAGTATTGCAACTTTTTTTTATGGAAGGGGCCCCCGAAATTGCTTTGCCCCAGGCCCCCTGAATCCTCTGGGTGGCCCTGAGCCGCATAGGTGCCAGGGCGGAAGCCACAGGCTTGGGGAAGACCATCCCTTGATTCCCTGCTCACCCTCAGCAGCGAGATGTCTTCCATAATGATCACCTCCTGTGGAAAGTGTGAGGACAAGAATGATTATCAGGCCCCACCTACTGTGCTGGCTCTCCCCAAGTGCCCAAGAGCCTCGTGCCCAGTGTGCAGCAGGGTCCGGGAACAGTGATTTACCCTGCCCCTGCGGCTACTCACCATTTTGGGGGTCTTGTGGCTCGTGTGTGCTTGCCTGAGGTCAGCCAGTTAGTGACAGGTGTGTGAGTACTGGCTGTGTTTTAAAGCACTGAAACAGTGTTGTCTGTGTTGCAAACAATACTGCTTCTGTAAAATGTTGCATCTAAACTTCACAGAGATGACCTTGGGAGCCCAGTCTCCCTCTTTGTTTTCAATGGCAGAATGGCTGCGCAGAATTAGAAAGTTCCAAGAAGAGCTAAGGAGGACTTTATGCGTCAGGTTATGATGCACTCCGCCACCGAGAAAAAGAATGAAAGGAGTGGTGGAACCGCGAGAAGAGGGACCAAAAGGAGCATGTGGCACACCAGAAAGAAGCCACGGAGTGGCTCTTAACAGTTATGGTGCGCCAAGCGGACACACTCCAGGCGATACTAGTTCTTCAAACCGAGTAGCTCTGCGCCCACCCTCCCCTGCAGCCTCTGTCGCAAATCTCTTTCCTATGCACTTTTCCCGCCCCCCACCCCCACAACACACACCACCAGCACATTGTTATCAACCTCCTGGCTCCACACTCTACCCACAGCATTCCACTCCTCCCTCCTCACAGTCCAGCAATGTGGAGTCCAACTACCCACTGCACTCAACACCCATCCCTCTGCCGTTTGGCCCTGCTGAAGTACAGCACCCATTGCTTTGTACTCCAAAGGAGAAGGTTGGTTGTGATCCCTGGACATACATAAATCTGTTGCCATCCAGGGACCCCTCCTCCTCTTGAGACCTTCCCTTCTGTCATCACCCTCCCTGCTGATGATTTTTTTCATTTGACTCTCTCCTCTGGTTGTTTGCTTTCAAACAAACACAATTCTTTTATTGAAAGACATCTTTATTCTATCAAGTGAAAGCAAAAAAGAGCACTGCAAAGCAACATACAATTATGTAAACGTCCCTTCTTGGATCATGTGCACCAATTACCTCCTAGCATTACAAACACTGCAATCCCGAGCATAGCAACAAATATTAGTGGCTTTCAGCTTCAAATTGCTGCCTCAAAGCATCCCTGATCCTTATGACCCTGTGCTGAGCCCATCTAATAGCCCTGGTCTCTGGCTGTTCAAACTCAGCCTCCAGGTGCTGAACCTCTGCGATCCAGCCTTGAGTGAAGCTTTCACCCTTCCCTTCACAAATATTATGGAGCGTACAGCACGTGGCTATAAGCATAGGAATATTGTCATCGGCCATGTCCAGCTTCCCATACAGGCATCGCCAGCAGGCTTTTAAACAGCCAAATGCACACACCACAGTCATTATGCACTTGCTCAGCCTGTTGTAGAACTGCTCCTTGCTGCTGTCAAGTTGCCACATGTATGGCTTCATAAGCCATGGCATTAAGGGGTAGGCGGGGTCTCTCAGGATCACAATGGGCATTTCAACTTCCCCTACGGTGATCTTCTGGTCAGGGAAGAAAGTCCCTGCTTGGAGCTTCTTGAACAGGCCAGTGTTCCGAAAGATGCGTGCATCATGCACCTTTCCGGACCAGCCTGCATTAATGTCTGTGTAATGCCCATGGTCATTCACAAGCGCCTGGAGAACCATTGAGAAATACCCCTTGCGATTAATTACTCGGTGGCTAGGTGGTCTGGTGCCAGAATTGGAATGTGCATGCCATCGATTGCCCCTCTGCAGTTAGGGAAGCCCATTTGTGCAAAGCCATCCACAATGTTACACATGTTGCCCAGAGTCACGGTCTTTTGGAGCAGGATGCGATTAATGGCCCTGCACACTTCCATCAACGTGACTCCAACGGTTGACTTTCCCACTCTGAACTGATTAGCGACCGATCGGTAGCAGTCTGGAGTAGCCAGCTTCCACAGTGCAATCGACACATGCTTCTTCAACGGCAGGGCAACTCTCATTCTCGTGTCCTTGTGCCGCAGAGCTGGGGCAAGCTTATCACACAGTCCCATGAATGAGCCTTTCCTCATCCGAAATTTCTGCAGCCACTGCTTGCATCCCAGACATGCATCATGATGTAATCCCATCACTCAGCGCTTGTTTCCCGATTGCAAAAGCGGCATTCCACTGTGGTCAGCACCTCCGTGAATGCCAGAAGCAATCTCGTGTCGTAGCTAGTATGCGTGGCGAGATCAATGTCGCACTCCTCTTGCCTTTGTAGTTTAAGGAATAACTCCATTGCCACTCATGACGTGTTGGTCAGTGTGAGCAGCATACTGGTCAACAGCGCGGGATCCATTCCTGCCGCCCAAAAGAGGCAGGGTAGGGTGCGCAGTACACAAACCGTTGAAAGATGGCACCAAATGTGGATGGAAGCACAGGGATTGCTGGGATGCAAAACAATGCATCACGGGGCATTGGGACAGGATCCAGGATGCCCCGCAACCCCTTCCGCCTTCCCACAAGTCTTATTGGCAAAAGAGAAAGAGATGCTCTGTGGGAGAGCTGCTCAGAGTGCACTGCTCCAATTAGCGCCACAAGTGTGAACACACTATTGTGCAGGAAGCGGTCAGTGTGAACACATAACAGCAGTTTTCCTTTGGTGCTCTCTGAAAGGCGCTGTAACTTGGCAAGTTTCGACATACCCTCAGTAATGCTGCTTCTGTCTTTCTACAATTTTTTTAAAATTACCGATAGTATGAGACAAAGCCCATAATGACCTCTGTGGTTGATAATCTCCGTTGAGTGGCGAATTGTCCACATTTTCAAGGAGCTCATATACTATTGTCTCGTTAACTTGTGTCTCATCTGCTTGTTGTATCCACTCTTTGTCACTCGTTTTATACTTGGGTGTGAATTAAAACTGATATAGTTATTTTGGTGCAAGTCTGTGTGTGATCACTCAATCTAAGTCAGTTTATTGCTGACTGCAGCCAATTTTACTCCAAAATAGGAGTATTCATAAACAGACTTGCACCAAAATAATTACATTTTAATCATACCTTTTGTTATGTCAGGCATGTGTGGGACCATGAATCTTTTGGATCTAGACTGTTCTCGGTGGTGGCAGATGACAGAACAAGGAGTAATGGTCTCAAGTTGCAGTGGGCGAGGTTTAGGTTGGATATTAGGAACAACTTTTTCACTAGGAGGGTGGTGAAGCACTGGAATGGGTTACCTAGGGAGGTGGTGGAATCTGCCTCTTAGCGTTGGTTGGGCAACTCCCACCTTTTCATGTTCTCTGTATGTGTATATATATCTCCTTACTATATGTTCCATTCTATGCATCCGATGAAGTGGGCTGTAGCCCAAGAAAGCTTATGCTCAAATAAATGTGTTAGTCTCTAAGGTGCCACAAGTATTTCCTTAGAGGTTTTTAAGGTCAAGCTTGACAAAGCCCTGGCTGGGATGATTTAGTTGGGGATTGGTCCTGCTTTGAGCAGGGGGTTGGACTAGATGACTTCCTGAGGTCCCTTCCAATCGTGATATTTCTTGTAAATAGTTGTCTGTAGGGCTCCATTGTTGAAGCTGATTGTGGTGTCCAGGAAGTTTACTACTAGTGTGGGAGTGTTCTAAAGAGGGTTTAGTGGATATCTGGTGATTGTTGAAGTTGTGGTGGAAATCTATGAGGGAGTTTAAATCCTGTGTCCAGAGGATGAAAACATCATTGAAATATCTCAGGCATATCATTGATTTGTGGTGCATTTGTCCAGAAATTCTTTAGAGTGGCCCATGAAGAAGTTGGCATATTGGGGAGCCATCCTGGTACCCAGGGCTGTTCCCATGGTTTGGACAAAGTGTTCGTCACTGAATGTAAAATTATAATGGGTGAGGATGCAGTGGATGAGTTTGATGTGTTTGGGTTGGATTTCTGAGTGTTGTCCATTATCTTGTAAATATTTGAGACTCCACTGCTATGATGATCAACACACCTTTCAATATCTATGGGTCCTTGTAGTGGGGTGGTCACCCCGCTCCGGTTTGGAAGGGATTAAAAGCAGCCCTGTGGAGCCAATCACGAGCGGGTTTGAGGCAGCCAATAGAAGGGCTCCTGGGGAAAAGGAAGTGAGTCTTGCTCCAGCAGTGGAGCAAGAAGGACCTAGCTGCCTGGTAGAGACAGGGGTACCTTGGACAGAGCAGTACTGGGAAAGGGCAGGCTGAGCTGGGGAGCTCTGGCCTAACGACCTTCCAGGCTGAGGCCTTGCAGTAAAGGCCTGAGGAGGTACTAGGGCTGCAGGGAGGCAGCCAGGCCAAGAAAAGGTAGCAGATCAAACCCCCTTACCAGTGATGAGTGGCCATTTCAGACTGCAGTTTGCCCCTGAGAGAAGGGGCTAGATGATGACTGGCAGTAGCCACTGAGGGAAGGTGGGTATAGGGGGGTTGGGGTTCCCCTGGGAGGGGCTACCCAGAGTGTGGGGGCACTGCTTTGGGGCAGCACCCCTATGTAAGGGGCACCAGGGTCCGGGAGGGACATGGGGCCAGAGGTGGTGGAGACAACAGGGCAGGTAACTGAGGGTAATAAACCAGCCGGAGGAGGGCATTGCTGAGCTGGATGAGCTAATTCCCAGACTGACCAGCAGGAGGTGCTGTGCCGGTGAGTGGTTACTCTGCGACAGTCCTACACATGCCTATCACAACGAGTGGTATACCTCATCCAGTGCACTGAATGGCCCAATAACAAATGTGTGGGTGAAACTAGACAATCACTATTCTCTTGAATGAACTCACACAGAAAAATGATAAACAACAAAACACCTCATCACCTGTGGTTGAATGCTTTTCACAGAGCAATCACGCTAAATCTGAACTCTGTCCTTAAGCTGAAAGGAAACCTGAACCAAATCTTAAAAAGACAAGCCAGGGAGCTTAAATTCATAACATTGCTAGATACTTAAAATCATGGACTGAACAGAGACACTGGATTTGTGGTTTATTATAACAATCTATAACCCACTTAACACCTCTCCAGGCATGGGGGATGAAGTTAACGGTCCACTTCACCTTGAATGGTCCCTTGAAATATGTGCTAACTATTGATGCTAAATAAGCTGTTCCACCTTTGTTTAGCTGTGACACTCTGAATACATTTCCCAGACCTAAAGAAGAAGCTCTTTGTAGCTCAAAAGCTTCTCTTTCAGGCCTGGTCTACACTACACGTTTAAACCGGTTTTAGGAGCGTTAAACCAATTTAACGCCACACCCATCCACACTAAGAGGCCCTTTATATCGATATAAAGGGCTCTTTAAACCGGTTTCTGTACTCCTCCCCTACGAGAGGAGTAGCACTAATATCGGTATTACCATATCGGATTAGGGTTAGGGTGGCCGCAAATCGACGGTATTGGCCTCCGGGCGGTATCCCACAGTGCACCACTGACCGCTCTGGACAGCAATCAGAACTCGGATGCAGTGGCCAGGTAGACAGGAAAAGCCTTGAGAACTTTTGAATATCATTTCCTGCTTGCCCAGCGTGGAGCTCTGATCTGCACGGGTGGCGATGCAGTCCCAAATCCAAAAAGAGCTCCAACATGGACTGTACGGATGTGATCGCTGTATGGGCAGACAAATCTGTTCTATCAGAGCTCCGTTACAGATGACGAAATTCCAAAGCATTTTAAAAAAATCTCCAGACAGAGGGCACAGCAGGGACTCAGCATACTGCTGCATGATAAGCGTAACGGAAAGCCAAAGAATCAAATGGACGCTCATGGAGGGAGGGAGGGGAGACTGAGGACTCAAGCTATCCTACAGTTCCTGCAGTCTCCCCTCCTCCTTGGTGGCTGATGGTACAATATGACTGATATCCATCGTCATCATCAGCTTTGTGGCAGATGGTATAGTACAGAAGGACTGGTATCCGTCCTCATCATCAGCCCATGAGTGCTACTACTTCCCAGTAGATGGTACAGAACAGCTGGTAACCGTCTTCATCATAGCAACAGGGGCTGAGCTCCATCAGCCCCCGCCCTTCATGTGTAAAGAAAAGATTCTGTTCTGCCTGGACTATCATAGCAGCGGGATGCTGGGCTCCTCTCGCCCACACTGCTTAATGTCCTGTCTGGACTATCATAGCAGCTGGAGGCTGCCTTCCCCTCATTTTATCTCACTAACAAGTCACTGTTTCTTATTCCTGCATTCTTTATTACTTCATCACACAAATGGGGGGACACTGCAACGGTAGCCCAGGAAGGCTGGGGGAGGAGGGAATCAACAGGTGGGGTTGTTGCAGGGGTACCCCCTGTGAATGGCATACAGCTCATCATTTCTGCGGGATCTGACATGGAGCGGCTGTGCTCTCTGGTTCTCTGATACACTGGTTCTCTAGTACACTTGCCCCATATTCTAGGCAGGACTGATTCTATTTTTAGATACCATAAAGGAGGGATTGACTCAGGGAGTCATTCCCATTTTTGTCTTTTGCGCCCCCGGCCGATCTCAGCCAGGGGCACCTATGACAGCAGCAGATGGTACAGCACAGAAGGACTGGTAATCGTCATCTCATTGCCAATTTACAATGGCATGGTTGATGGTACAGAACGGCTGATAACCATCTCTGCTATCATGCAAAAGCAAATGAATGCTGCTTTGTAGCGCTGCTGAATCGCCTCTGTCAGCGGCATCTAGTACACATACGGTGACAGTGACAAAAGGCAAAACAGGCTCCGTAGTTGCCATGCTAATGGCGTCTGCCAGGGCAATCCAGGGAAAAAGGGCGCAAAATGATTCTCTGCCGTTGCTTTCCCAGAGGAAGGAGTGACTGACGACATTTACCCAGAACCACCCGCGACAATGATTTTTGCCCCATCAGGCACTGGGATCTCAACCCAGAATTCCAAGGGGCGGGGGAGACTGCGGGAACTATGGGATAGCTACGGAATAGCTACCCACAGTGCAACGCTCCACAAATCAATGCTAGCTTCGGACCGTGGATGCACACCGCCAAATTAATGTGCTTAGTGTGGCCGCGTGCACTCGATTTTATACAATCTGTTTTACTAAACCGGTTTATGTAAAATCGGAATAATCCCGTAGTGTAGAGGTACCCTCACCAACAGAAGTTGGTCCAATAAAAGATATTACTCGCCTGCAGGGCCGGCTTTAGGCCTATTCCACCAATTCCCCCAAATCGGGCTCCGCGCCCAGTGAGAATCCCTTCTCTGGCTAGAGGCGCCTTTTTAATTTTTACTCACCTGGCGGCGCTCCGGGTCTTCAGCGGCACTTCGGTGGCGGGTCCTTCGCTCTCTCCAGGTCTTCAGCAGCACTTCAGGTCTTTGGTGGCACTGAAGGACCCATCCGCCGGAGCGAGTGAAGGACCTGCCGCCGAAGACTCAGAGCACTGCCCAGTGAGTACAAGCCCCACGTGTTTTTTTTAAATTTTTTTTTTAAAGTCATCCCTGCCAGGGCCCTGTCAAAACTGTTCAAATTGGGCCCCGCACTTCCTAAAGTCAGCCCTGCTCGCCTGCCTTGTGTCTCCAATATCCCAGGGACCAGCATGGCTACGACTACACTTTATACAATAGATGTAGAGAGACATGTTGTGATGTGCTGTCCATAAGCGTGCACAGCACATTTCATTAGGGTGTGCACCTAGGGAATTTTATTTATTTATTTTAAAGGCGAACATCATAAAGGTTGGGGTGCAGGAGGGAGTGCGGAGTGTGGGAGGGGGTGTGGTATGCAGGAAGGGGCTCAGGGCAAGGGATTGGGTCAGAGGAGCAATGCGGAGTGCAGGAGGGGGCTCAGGGCAGGGGGGTGGGGTGTGAGGCGCAGGCAGGGAGCTTAAGGCAGGGGGTTGGGGTACAGGAGGGGTATGGGTGCGACAGGGCTCGGAGTTGGAGTACATGGGGTGCAGGGTGCAGCAGGGGGCTCGGCAGGGGTTGGGGGTGCAGGAGGGGTGCAGGAGGGGGCTCAGTGCAGGGGATTGGGGTGTGAGGTGCAGGCAGGGGGCTCAGGGTAGGGGGTTGGAGTGTAGGAGGGGTGTGCGTTATGGCAGGGGGCTCAGGGAAGGGAGTTGGGGGACGGGGTGCAGGAGGAGGCTCAGGGCAGGGGGTTGGGGTGCGAGGTGCAGGCAGGGGGCTTAAGGCAGGGGGTTGGGGTGCAGGCGGGGTGCGGGGTGCAGGTAGGGGGCTCAGGGCAGGACGCAGGAGAGGGCTCAGGGCAGGGGGCTGGGGTGCAAGGTGCAGGCAGGGGGCTCAGGGCAGGGAGTTGGGGTGCAGCAGGGGGCTCAGGGCAGGGAGCTGGGGTGCAGGAGGGGTATGGGGTATAGGCAGGGGGCTTAGGGCAGGGAGTTGGGGGGCGGGGTACAGGAGGTGTTCGGGCTCCAGCTCGGCACCGCTTACCTGCAGCGGCACGATCCCTGCCTGCCCTGGCCCCACGCAGCGCCGCTCACCACGTCCCTGCGTGGCCCCTGGCGGGCGGGGGGGGAGGGGACAAAGAACTCTGCGTGCTGCCCTTGCCACGCCTCCAGGTACCTCCCCCAAAGCTCCCATTGGCCGTGGTTCCCTGTTCCCGGACAATGAGAGCTGTGAGGGGTGGTGCCTGGAGCAATGCATGGAGCCCTCTGCACCCCCCCCCCCCCCCAGGGACATGGTGCCATGCCGGCCACTTCTGAGAGTGGTGCGGGGCCTGCGGCACCACAGGGGGGCAAATCCCGCGGGCTGGATCTGGCCTGCGGGCATTAGGGTGTGCCTGGGCACACCCGGCACACCCTGTGCGCATGCCTATGGTGCTGTCATGAATGCAATGAAGGTCAATTCTTGAATGAGTGTGTTGAAGATAATATTGTTGAAAACTATTAGAGAAAGTATTAGTGTACATTAGTGCATTGCTGGCACAGGACTTGAAAATTGAGTGCCAGTTGAGGTCTTGAGGTGATGTAAATTTGGGGGCATTAGGTCAAGCTGTTCTGAGATGCAGTACTCTCCAAAATGACCTGGTTTTGTTTTGCTTTTAAATCGCTTTCTTATATTGCTTTTTTCTGTGTCAGGTATGAATTTTCTCTTAAAGTATGGTTTCCTTGCTGCTTATTGTTTGCTATGTCCTGAGGGGAGAGATTTAAACAACTTTAAGTGGACAAGGGAATTAAGAAATTGCTTTTCCTATTATCTATTGTTTTTAATTTGCCATTTTCATAATTAGTGAAGGTCAAAACATTTTAATGAATAAAATTATTTCAATTGTCTGCAAGTGAATGGAGACATTCATAGTTCACAATTATATGGTGAACAATTTCTTCAAATAAAACTTGATCTGTAGCTCGTTTATGAACAGTGCATTGTCTGTATTCAGTATTTATAATTTGAACTGTTTTATATAAACACACATCTCACATTGTGTTTCTGTTCCCAGTCTTGGAGGAATGCAACACTTAGAACCAGGATTCTAGTGTGAATGTTCACAATTAAAAAATCTGTGAATATTTTGCAATATTCATTTTAAAGCTGCCTGTTTCAGGAAACATTCCTGTCTGTGTATTAACTTTGTAGAACAGTCACAGAAGGCTAACACATGAGGGGGTGGGGAAATGGAAATTGCTCTGCAAATAAAGTGTTTAGTCAGAAGCAAATAGATTCCAGTCTCTCCCATGTCATAAGTAAAGGTGTCTGTTCCGATTTTATATTTTCTCTCTTGAAGTGATGTTACAAACCTCCAAATACCTTATGATTTGTTATATAGAGTCTGTTTATAGGACTTTAGATCTTTCTAACAAAGTCAATTTCAGTGTAAATCCAAGTATTCAGACTTGAAGTAGGGTTAGTACGATGTAATATTTTCACTTTCAAAATATGTAAACATACCTGTGATCTGATTCTGCAATGACTTGACATGCTGTGGGAGTAGTTTGACTTCAGTGGGGCTGTGCACAATGCCTAAAGTTACGCAGATCCCCATGTCTTTGCAGGATAAGGTCTAGAGGCACTTGTCTTTTAGAAAGAAAAGTCTCTGACTGTGGTAACAAAACTGTGCTAGAGTTACTGAGTCCCATCTTCTATATCTATTTCTAGTGCAGAGATTTTGGTACTTAAAGCTGTTCTGAAAGAAGGCTTTTTTTCCCCTTTTATAACATGATTTTTTTGTTTGTGTAAAAATAAAACTCTTTCCCCACACCTCTGAGTGTGGAGGGGGAGCTAAGGGTTGGAGGACCTTAATTATTAGTACTGGGTCTGCTCTGAAGAAGTCTTTGTCTGATGTGTGTTTGTAGCAGTAAGAACAACAGTCCATTTTGAGATGATTGTATCCAAAATTTATTATGTTCTGAAACTGACATGCCTTAACTGTATCAGCCTGATGAGCCATTGGCTTGGAGGAACCTTGACTTTTTTCTGGGAACTAGCACTATCTGTAGATAATGGGAACATGATAGTTTTCTACAAGTGTTTGAAAGGTGTAAACACGAAGGAAGGAGACTAATAGGGTTGTACACTGGGATATAACCAGGAATGATAGAATATAATTAAGAGAGAGAAAATTTAGTAATGAATGTATGGAAAAATGTAATTTCTAAAATCCATTTGAGGTGGCATATTCTTCCAAGGAAAGTGCTGCAAGCTCCATTACCTAGGACACTTATTCATCTATTCCAAGGCCAGAAGAGATCATTGTGAGTCTGAGCTCTGGTATAATGCAGACCATAGGACTCCTCCCTCCCCCCCCCCCCCCCAAAATCCTAGAGCATATCTTTTTGAAAAACATCCAATCTTGATTTAAAAATTGTTAGTGATGGAGAATCTACCATGACCCTTGGTAAATTGTGCCAGTGATTAATTACTTTCACCAGCAATAATTTTTATCTTCTTTCCAGCCTGATTTTATTTAGCTTCAACTTCCAGCCATTAGATCATGTTATACCTTTGCCTGCTAGATTGAAGAGCCCATTATTAAATATTTGTTCCCTCTGTAAGTACTTACAGACTGTAGTTAAGTCACCCCTTAACCTTTGCTTTGTTAAGCTATTAGTGCCATTGTACAAGGCACTGGTAAGACCTTGTTTGGAATACTGTGTACAATTCTGGTTACCAGTGTTCTAGAAGGATTAATTTAAACTGGAACTGGTGCAGAGAAGAGCTACTAGGATGATGAGGGGAATGAAGGGTTCATTTTATGTGAAGAGGCTGGATGAGCTTGTTTAATCTAGCAAAAAGAGGGCTGAGAGAAGGTATAATTGCTCTCTGTAAATATATCCAGGAGTAAATTCCAGGAACGGTGAAGAGCTTTTTAAGCTAAAGGACAATGTTGGCACAAGAAAAAAATGGATATAAACTGGTAATGAACAAAATCAGACTGGAAATCAGAAAAAGTTGTCTAACCATCAGATTTGTGCGGTTCTGGGACAGCCTCCCAATAGGAGTTATGTGGGCAAACAACTTAATTAGTTTTCAGAGAGCTAGACAAATTTATGAGTGGGATTGTATGATGGGATTGCTTGTGATGGTGGGGCCAGGGCTCAGAAGCAGTGTTCCCTTTAATTTTTCTCACATATGTGCAAAATGAATTTTGTTATGTGCACCAATATGAAGGTTGCGTGTGACACATCACCTCCATATTGATGCACATAACAAAATTAATGTGATGGGATGGGGCTGGGAGGTTTGGAGGTTGGGAGGGGGCTCAGGGCTGGGGTAGAGGGTTGGGATGTGTGGGGGGGTGAGGGCTCTGGCTGGGAGTGCGGGTTCTGGGGTGGGTCCGGGGATGAGTGGCTCAGGGCTGGGGCAGAGGGTTGCAGTGCGGGAGTTGGGGGTGAGGGCTCTGGCTGGTGGTGCAGACTTTGAGGTGGGGTTGGGGATGAGGGGTTTGGGGTGCAGACTGCCTTGGGGTTACGGTGGGGGGAAAGGACTCTCCCAGCGCTCTCTCCCTGTAGCAGCACCTGGGCTGGGGTGGGTTAGGCCCCTCTCCCCTGGCCCTGTCAGCTCCTAATCTACCTATAGTATAGTTGCCACAATTATCTGGGTATATCTCATGTAATCATTTGCCTGTCACTGCAGGAGCCACTGGCATTGGTGCACTGCAGTCCCTCTGCCTGTGTCACATAATAGTCTAGTAGTCTGTGGCTCGTAATACTTTGCTCTAATTTAGGTTGTTGGGTTTAATGTGTGGGTGCTAGTGGCCTGTGTTATACAGAGTAAATGATCTGGTGGTCTCTTCTGGCCTTAAACTTAGTGACTCAAAACCAGATATAATGAGCTTCTTGAGTCTATCATTATACGGATCAGAAAACATCTTTATTCATTCTTGTTGATGTTCTCTGAACCCTCTCCAGTTTATCAATACCCTTACTGAATTTTGGATACCAGAACTGGATGCAGTATTCTAGCACAGAGGTTTTCAAACTCTTTTTTTCTGGTGACCCAGTTGAAGAAAATTGTTGATGCCTGTGACTCAACGGAGCTGGGGATGAGGGGTTTGGGGTGTGGTGAAGGCTCAGGGCTGGGGCAGAGGGTTGGGGTGCTGTGGTGAGGGCTGCGGGGTGGGACTGGGAATGAGGGGTTCAGGGTTTAGGGGGGCTCTGGGCTGGGGCAGAGGGTTAGGGTGTGGGAGGGGGTCAGGGCTCTGGGCTGGGGGTGCAGGCTCTGGGGTGGGGCCGGGGATGAGGGGTTTTGGGTGCAGGAAGGGGCTCTGGGTTTGGAAAGGGCTTAGGGCTAAGGCAGAGGATTGGGGCGCAGGCTTACCTCGGGTGGCTCCCAGTCAGCAGTGGAGCAGCCAGCAGCAGGTCCGGCTCCTAGGCGGAGGCTTACAATTGGCGCTCGCTTGCAGGCACCGCCCACCCCCAGCACCCATTGGCTCGGGGGGGGGAGGGAGGGAGCGTGTGGAGCCCCATGGCCCTCCCACCTTCAGAGCCAGACCTGCTGCTGGCCACTTCGGGGGTGCAGCAAGGTGTCAGAACAGGTAGGGACTAGCCTGCCTTAGCTGGGCAGCATCGCCGACAGGACTTTTAACAGCCCAGTCAGCGGTGCTGACCAGAGCCGCCACGACCCAGTGCCTTACATTCCGCGACCCAGTACTGGGTCACGACCCACTGTTTGAAAACCACTGTTCTAGCAGCAGTCACAACAGTGCTGAATACAGAAGTATAAACTCTCTTCTCCACTCAAGGTCTCCCTCTTTATGCATTCCGGGATAGCATTAGCCCTTTTGGCAACAGCATTGCACTGGGACTTCCTGTGCAGCTGATCATTCACCATGACCCCTAAATCTTTTTCAGAGTACTGCTTCCCAGGATAGAGTGCCCCATCATGTAATTCTGGCCTACATTCTTTCTTCCTAAATGTATACATTTATATTTAGCCATTTTAAACCACACATTGTTTGCTTGCGCCCAATTCACTAGATCACTCTGTATTAGTGACCTGTCCTCTTCATTATTTACCACCTCCCCAGTTTTTGTGTTCTATGCAACCTTACTGGTGATTTTTTTTTTTATATATATTGGACTGGAAAATGTAGAACAAAAAATATTGTGGAGAACAACTCTGTGCTATCAGTTATTGTACTAGATTATCTAATAGAACTTTTCTACCTTGGACTTGTATGCTTCTACTTAAGAGTGAAAGAAGAATAGCTAATATTGGATATGCTTGTCTGTATGTATGTGTGACTCATAATTGTAGAGGCATGTCTTCACCCTACAAGAATGAAATGTTCCTCTTGGCATTACTGATACACTGCTTTATTTTGGGTAGAACTTAGAGACAGTTTATTCAGGTCCATTCTTGTTTAAACACAACACTGAGTTTTCTTTTATATCTATTGGTTTTAGAGAGAAGAATCCAATGTTGGACTGTCTTAGACCTTACGCTCAGTGCAGCTTCAGAGAGCAGTTTGGTTTATCTAACCTGAAGTGGAAGCATATGGACAACAAGCCAAGAGGACATGGGCTTTCAGTGCACTTGGAAAAATGATCCGGCATCAGAACTGGTTTGTATTTAACTTGCGGTAAGAGTGTGAATAACTTCAATAGATATGAATTCAAAGAGCACAATTTTCTGAAAGTGTAGTCCTTTAATTTCCAAGTATATCTTCTTCTACTTCTTAAATGATGGCCACCTCCCATTCCTCCTGTACATAGACATGTCTAATATGGAAATTGTATACTTGTGTTAATATAAGCTATAGTGCACCTGGCTAGGCTCAGTTCTGATAGGCGTGGATAGCGAGGGACAAGCATTTAAAGGGTGCCCAAAGCCTGTGGGTACACTTTCAGCTGAAGGTTTTTGTCTGGTCTTTTCAAATACAGCTTGAACTTTCTGGGCCGTTTGGGTCGATCACTGATCATGTATTCTCATGGGACAGCTTTGGGATATAGTGCATTTTTCCATTTCACTTTTCCTGGCAGCTGACTACTTTTCTCTACGCATTCTTTGTCATGGTAAGTCATAAGAACAAAAAGTCATGTCTTTTTAACCTCAGGAATATGGCTACTGGTGAAGAGTACTCTGACTCTTTAGCTAGTGTAGAATATAGTGGCTCACTTCTTGAGATGAGCAGATAACACCAGTGCTCCATGATTTACATTGGCTATTTGTTTGTTTCTGGAGCAATTACTGGAGAGAGCTGTTCTGCCACAGGTATTGAGATCTTCTGGGTCATTCTGGCTGTCTGTTTCAGAGTTGAAGCATGCCAGAGCCAGTGGAAATGCGTTGTCCTAGTCACGTGGAAAGAGAAAATGCAACAGATGTGGATTAATTAGGCCGCAGCTTTATTTATTAACTCATCTGGGAACTAACTGGCACTAGTTTGTACAGTGATTCCTTCCTTAATCATTTCTACCTGGTGGAGGGCTGCCGTCGGTCCCCCACTCCTCCACAGCTAGTCCTAGCCTGGTGCTGGGACCCCAGCACTTTCCTTTCAAATAAGGGTTAACCTCATTTCCTCAGTCCCTTATCTCCTCATAATGCCAGACACTAGGAACCCCAACCCTGTTCCCCAGCTTCTTTAGAGGATGCATTCCTCCTAAGTCCCTTTCCAATTCATCAAGGAACTGGACTATCTACGAAACAGGAACCTGCGCTGGATGCCTGTCACCCGGTAAATTGCAACAACTTGAACCTTACATCCTGACCTACCCCACAGAGTCACTGAGCTGCTGTGGGGAAGGCAACTCCACCCCACCCCACCCCCCAAAAAAGGGGGGCAAAAAACCCACCCTGTGCTGGCCAGACTGGTGGTGAGGGAAAAATTCCTTCCCAGTCCCCAAAGAGGTGTTTAATGCAATAGCTCAGCGGTTCTTGAACTGTGGGTGGGGACCCCAAAGTGGGTTGCGACCCGTTTTAATGGGGTTACCAGGGGTGGCATTAGACTTGCTGGGGTGGAAGCCGAAGCTTGAGTCCCAGGGCCAAAGCCCTAGCCCAACCGCCCAGGGCTGAAGCCAAAGCCCAAAGGTTTCCGCCCTGGGTGGTGGGACACAGGTTACCAGCCCTCCACCTGGGGCTGAAGCCCTTGGGCTTTGGCTTTGTTCCCCCCATCTGAGGTGGTGGGGCTCTGGCTTTGTCAGGACTCGGGCAGGCTTAGGCTTCAGTCCCCCCTCCTGGGGTTGTGTAGTAATTTTTGTTGTCAGAAGGGGGTCGTGGTGCAGTGAAGTTTGAGAACTGCAATAGCTGCAACATACCAGAAAACCTGGTCCTATGCAAATCTCAGGGGCAGGAGGGCAGGAGATACTAATGGGGTGTGAGAGGGAGCTCAGGCTGGAGGGACAGGGTTTATATATCCTTTCACATATGTGCAGGGCCAATGGCTTACCTGACTCCCACTGGCCTGCCCATTAGCTCAGGTGTTGTCTTCCCTCCCTTCCCCCGGCCACTCCCTTCACCATCCTGAGGAAAAAGAGACTCTTAAAGGAATGACTACCCTTTTTTTCCCCACCAGTCCAGACAAAGCTCTCCACCTTGAGTTTCTGCAGTTGGAATGGTCTGTGGGGGGCCTGTGTATCTGGAACTTCCTGCCTCCAGCACTCCTGTTTGGTAAACTTCAGGTGTGATGTAAGGCCTATTTGTTTGGCTAGGCTAGTGGGTCATTTTATTGTGGAAGTGGGTATTTATTAACAAGCAGATTTACAATTGTTTTTCTGGATGGATGTAATGGGCCCCAATGATGTGCTGGTGGACATCAGGGGTACCTGTATATGCTATTTCTGAACATTCGCATGAATGCTCTTGGTACTATTGGTTGACTGCAATTTAAATTCGTAAGGTGATGTCTAAATGTGGGAATCCCTTTTGTACAAAACAACAAATGGATCAATTATTACTTAATCTGTAAAACTTTTCTACAGTGACAATATTGTGATCGTTTCATGTCTGAACCACTGGAGGAGATTACCAAGTGATGGGATAAATACTTCATCACTTACAACTTTTAAATCAAGACAGTCAGTCTTTTACAAAGACGTCACATAGTGCAATCACAAATTGTGCTCGATGCAGGAGTCATTGGGTGAGATTCTCTGGCCTGTGATTAGCAGGAGGTCAGACTCTGTCTCTTTTTTCCCAAAGGAAAGAAGAATTCTATAGTCTAAAACTTTTCAGATGTGCCTGCATGTGCCTCTGGTATTTCGGAATACATATGTGGTCTTCAGCATCTCCGCAGTACTATATGTAGATTAGGTAGTGATATCATAGAAGTGTATGCCAGCTGTTGCTAGATCATAGCTGTAGTCTTTACTCTTTAGCTTTGTCTATTTTTATATGCTGAAAACTACATAAAATAATTGTTTAAAATAAAGAAAAATTGGGAACTGACAATAGAATCAGATGTCACCAGATAATGATCTATTGTTACACAAATGCTTAGGTGAAGTTGCTATTTATTTTCAAAGTAGGAGATACTTGATATATGTAGCAATAGAATAACACCTGTTTGATTATTATACAAAATATGTGAGTGTTAATTGCTTTAGGTAACAGACTTGTTTGATTCAACCAAATGGAGAACAAGTTAACTTCAAAAGTACAGATTTTTGAAAAAGTACTTTATGATTCACGCAGACAGAAATTGGGTTATCTCCATTATAAATCGTTCGATTTTATTAAAGGGAGTTTAGCCATCTAGCAATCTGAATTGCAGGCACAGGTTCCTTGCATATGTTGTAAAAAGGAAATGATGAGTATACTTTAGGAATAAAGAACAGGGGAATGCTTTCATGAGAGCTAGGCATCCCTATTTTCTGTACATAGATTCATTGAAATGTCTCTTGTCCTTGCCTTTTAATTGTGAGTTATTATCTAAACAGTTTTACTGTTTTGGTTAGTGCACAGGAATGAGCATAATATGGGAAACTTCCATTTCTTCTGGGAATGGGCCTGAAAAATGGTTTTACTAATAAATATTCTCATTTAAATTTCAACATGAAATTCTTGAGGAAATGCTACTTCATGAAGAGAATACTATTCCTTTCATTTAGCATTCTGTAATTAATCAAGGTTTGTGGTTAAGGTGGAATCTTTTCACTGAGGAAGTAGAATTGCTTCTTGAGTTGAAACTGACCTTATCCTGGTGAAAGCAATCAGGTATTCAAACGAGAGGCCCAGACCTACACAAAACTGGTCTTGCTTCATCTGTCCAATTCTACTTTCATTCATCCATGATGGTTTCATGACTTAATATTTTCAGTTAGTAGAGCATGTGCTTCTTGAGTACCTGAAGGAAGAAATTGAACTGGATCCACCAGTGCTGATGGTTCCAGTGGGCATGTCATCTTCCTCACTTGATGAAGCAATCATTCCATTATTTCCATCACTGCTTGACAACTACAGGCAATGCCAGGAGCATTTGCAGAGGGTGGTGACTGAACTCCAGATCCCTCTTGAAGAGGGCCATGACATGCAACATAAGCTTCTTGACATTCTGCAACCATCTGGCCCTAGCAGAGCATCCCTCCCAGTGGACGAGGCCATTTTGGAACTTGCCAGGACAATGTGGCATACCTCTGTCTCCTGTGCCCCCACCCTGAAAAGGGATGAAAAATGTTACTTCATACTAACTAAATGGGTAGAGTTCCTGTTTAACCCTGTTGCAACCCAGACCAGTGAGGGGTTGTGTCACTGCCTGCCTTGCAGCTCTGGGTGCCTTAAATGCTATGCTGCTGTGTCTAACAGTCCAGACATCAATAGCCAGCCTACAAACATGTAGGTCACAGTTGACTTCCACCACTCAGTTACTGTTCGCAGAATGACACCAACCCCCGCCAAGCCCCAGAATTCCCCAATACCATCTCCCTGCAATGTCCAGCCCACTCCTGGAACACTCACAGAAGTTACTAAGTTTCTGGCTCCTTTAAAGAGACAGAAACAGCAGCTTGTTATCTTGACTGGAGTTAACAATCACTTCAATCAAAGCACTTGGTTGGTTTAGATTAAAAAGTAAAACAAGGTTATTTAAGCAAAAAGAGAGATGCTTTAAGTGAGTTCAAGTATATGGGATAAAGATCGGAAGGTTTATAAACAACTCAAAGTAAAAATATGCTTTATAATGGCTAAGGTCCAACTTAACAAGCTGCTGGCTTTGTTTGAGGTAGTTTCCTCACCAATCTTCCTTTTCCAGCAGTGGCTGACTAGCTCTTAGTCAGGTCCTCACAGAGTCCAAGGCGCTGGTTTTCCTTGTCTCCTTGGGTGAAGGATAACTTAGTGGTTCTCTGCCCTCTCTTTATAGTCCAGTAAACCTTTGAAATGTATCGCGCTCAAAGTTCATTGACCCCTGCTTCAAGGACAGGAAGGCTTTCTGGGGGTGCAGTGTCCATCCCTCATTGAGATTAAGTGATCACATTTTTCCCCGCTTGTTCTCCTGATGACTTTGTTTGCCTGTGATGCAAATGTACTTTTGTCTTTGGTTACACCTTGCTCAATTTATATGGGAGACACATTCAAACAGGCAGAACCTCGTTTCTTTATCTGGAAAAAAACCTGTTTATAATTTTCCCTTGCCATGCCTGGTTTAAACATATTTTAGTCATAATTCCAGCATAACTGTATCGTCCTTTGTGGGCTGACCATACATACATACATCATGCAAGAATATCAGTGATCAAGGAGTTATCAGTTTTCCAGCAACATGTTACATGACACCTTTTAGATGCCGATTATAACAGTAGTGAGTTGGGGGTACATTGAGCTGGTTGGACTAGGTGAAACTCACTGCTAGATACCTTGTGAGAGCCCTTTGCCTTCTGGCATAGGGATGCTCTTAAGGTCACACCCACCCAGCACTCAACTCCTTAGTAGTGCAGGCTCCCATGGAGAGATCCAGGCTACAACATGCTAAATCAGCTTCAGCTGACAAAGGCACTAAATGCCTTGACCTTCTAGGGAGGAAGGTATTTTCATCAACCAGCCTCCCATTCAAAATTGTTAACTACCAAACCATGTTAGCAAAATACTATTTCACAAATTATTCTAAATAGGTGGAATTCAAGGACAAACTTCCCCAAGAGGACAGGGCTCAATTTCAAGCCCTCATCAATGAGGGCAGACTGGTGGCTAAAAATTAACTCCAAGCAGCAGTGCATACAGCTGGCATTGCATCTAGAATTATTGCCATAATTGTTGTTATGAGGTGAGAATCCTGGCTTCACTCTTTGGGGTTCTCTAGGGAGGTCCAAAATATCATTGATGACTTGCCCTTTGGTCTCATTGCTTGATTGAGAAGACTGATTACTCACTACTCTTGCTTAAAGACTCCAGGACAACCCTCCACTCCCTGGGCATCTACACCCTGGCCCTGAAGAGAAAACCACACAAACAAGCTTATAAGTCCAGACCCTCTCCCTCAACCGTTTTATCATCAGTGCCCTTACAAACCACCACACATATATCAGAGGATGCAAAGACCTGGATATGTGGCTCCCTCTCTTCAACTGCCACCACTCAACCAGGGCACTCAAGAACCGCATACCTGAATTAGATGCCATCCTATACTGTCCCCCAAACTTGTGGTCGCTGCCTCGCATACTTTGCCCACAACTGAAGGGCAATAACAGACATGTAGGTGTTAAAGATCATCCACTCTGGCTAGATGATTGAGTTTTGCACATCCCAGTCGCAAGTCCCCTTCCCCACCTCTCTTCAGGGACCACTCTCACATGGAGATCCTCTATCAGGAAGTGGGCTCTTCTCTTCAGGAAGGGGCTATAGAAGGGCCACCTCAACATCAAGGGAAAGAGTTCTACTCTCCATATCCTTTAGTGCCACAGAAAAATGAAGGATGGAGACTTATTCTTGATCTACGACAGCTGAATGTCTTTATTTGAAAATCAAAATTCTGCATGGTTACATTAGCATTGGTAATCCCCTTCTTGGAGGAAGGCAAATGGTTCATGGAACTCAACATTAAAGATGCTTGCTTTCATGTGGATATTCACCCATCTCACAGACAGCTCCTCAGATTCCTGATAGGAGAGGAGCACTACCAGTTCAGAGTGCTCCCTCCTGGACTGGCAACAGCACCCAGTGGTGACGGTCCAGATGAAATGAAATGGTTACACCATCTTAGTGTATCTGGATGACTGGTTCCTGATGGGCAGATACAGCAAGGAGGTCCAGTCAGTGACACTATTCTTGCTTTGTCTTCTGGCATCCTTGAGTGTCTGTGTAAACAATGAAATGTCCACTTTGGCCCCCGTGAAAACCATAAACTTTATTTGAGCAACCCTGGACTCTACCTCAGTGAAGGCCCACCAGCCTATGAACAGATTTCAGACCATGAACAAACTGATAAAACCGTTCACTATCGGACCCTGCACCACAGTCAAGGACTGTCTTTACCTACTAGGCCACAAGGCTGGGTGTACCTACGTAACACTATTTGCTGGGCTTCACCGCTTTTACTTGCAGGCCTGGCTCTAATCTGTTTACTCACCAGGTAGAGACGACATGAATACCAAAGTGACAGTCCCTCCCAAGGCCACAGCTTCCCTCATATGATGGACGAACCTGGGAGATGTGCATGCAGGAGTGCCTTTCCTTCCACCTACACGTGATGCGACCATAATCACAGATGCATCCCTGAAAAGATGGGGAGCCCACATGGACACTCACACTGCGCAAAGCACATGGTCTCCTTGGGAGGCCAGAATGCATATCAGTCTTCTGGAGCTGAGCATAGTCTGCCTAGTATGCAATTCCTTCCACTGTTTTGTCATATCTAGATAACATCAGATAATGTGATGAATGTATTTTACATAAACAAGGTGGAGGAAAATCTCTTCCTGTCTGTACAGAGTCACGGAGTTTATGCACAGAATTCTCTGGCCAACAATCTCAGCAGGCACTTCTCCACAGACCCCAAATGGGAGATACATAACTCCCTTCTGAACCTATGCTGCTCTAGAGTAGGACTTCTGGGGTGATGCCTTTATGTTATGCTATACAGACTGTCTGATACATTGTTTTTCTCCCCTTTGCCCCCCTGCTTCCTCAGATTCTATGAAAAATTCTTCATGACAGAGCCCAGGTCATTTTGATTGCATGCAGGTGGCCCAGACAGTTCTGGTTTCTGGACCTCCTCCAGACATCAGCCCATCCTCCTATCAGTATCTGACCCTTTCTAGATCTGTTAACTCAGGAGAACCGCAGGATCGGACATCCCAGGCCAGACCCTCCTCATCTCACAGTATTTTGATGGGTGTCAGACCTAGAGCTTTCATGTGCAGAACTCGTTTGAACTGTTCTCAGTCACAACAGAAAAGGCTCCACCATATAATGCCATCTAGTTACATGGAGGTGTTTCTGTAGAGCCAGTTACCCTTAGTAACAACAGGCATCCCTGCTGTTTTTAGACTATCTCCCATCCCTCAAGATGTCAGGACTTTCCATCAACTTGCTGCAGGTCTACCTAGCAGAAATCAGTGCCTTCCTCCTCCAATAGAAGGCCACTCTATATTTATTCACCCTACCATAGTTCAGTTCCTGAAAGATCTTCTTATTAGGACCTTTCCACCAGTGGTGAAACCCACACTGCAATGGGATCTCAACTTGGAACTCTCAGTACTTACTGGAATACCTTTCAACTGATGGTCACCTGTTCCATGTCGTCATTTCTGTTCATGAAGGTCCACTTTTTAGTCGCTATCATATTGGGCAGTGGGTGAGTGAACTGGGAGCACTCATGGTTGACCTGCTATGCAGTATATTTCATAAGGAGAAGGTTCCCTTTGTCTTCTGCCAAAATTCATCCCCAAGGTAATTTCTGAGTTTCACGTGAACCAAGCTATTCAGTTACCAGTATTCTTTCCAAAACTTCATGCTTCCGGTGAGGAGAGGAGACTGCACTCTCTCTCAACATCAGAATGCCAAATCCTTATCTATCTGCAAAGAATGAAACCCATTAGGAAAACAGCAAGGTTATTTGTTGCTATGCCAGAGCAATCAAGAGGACAAGCACTTTCTTTCAGAGATTCTTTAAGTGGGATATCTGGCTGCATTGTTCTCTGTTATCAACAGGCAAGTACTCTTCCCGCAGACAGGGTGAGGGCACAAGCAACTTCAACAGCATCTCTTCAAGAAGTATCTGTACTGGACTTTTGTAAGGTAGCTACCTGGAGTTCCGTCCACACCTTTATGAAGTGTTATTCCTCTTCAGCAGATGCAACTATTGGGACAGCAGGCATCTGTATACCATCTGCATCCTCACACCTTTTTACTGTTTGAATATTGCTTACCAATCACCCACATGTAGAATACATATAGGGACCAGCATTCAAAGAAGAAATGGAGGTTATTTTGAGATGTGTGGTCCCTATCTGTATTCCACTACCCACCCTCCTTCCCCTCTGCTTTGGCTTTAGTTTGATTCATGTTAAGAGGAACTTGAGAGGTGTTGGTCCACAGTGCCCCTTATGCTGTTGGCTCAGAGCATAGGGAAGCAACTTCACAGGTGCGGCTCAATGAACGCTCCTTGCTAGAAATCTCTGGTCTCAGGCACCTGGAACACATGCGTAACCATGTGTGGAATACAGATAGGGATCACGCATCTTGAAGAACCTCCAGCTACAGGACAGTAACCTCTATTTGTATTTAACAACATGTTAATTAATATTTTCTAACACAACTAATTTTTTCCAGGATAGGCAAACCCCAGGTGTGATATAAAACTGGGGCTCCCTGGAGGTAGTCAGGCTTAGCAGTCCCCTGGTAGTTGCCAGCTGCTCTGTCTCTGCAGTGAATGCTTGGTAGTATCTGGCAGTAGACATTAGGGTGAGCCTGCATGACTTTTACAAAAAGCAGGCATTTAAAATGCCATGCAGCATCCTCTCAGAGGCATTCTGCCTGTGTATGCCTTGCACGGAATGCCTCAGAGCGCTTCTGCTTGGTTGCCATGCTGTCGCAGACCCCAGTGCATTTGGTACCAAGTTTGATGCTTTGAATCCAAAAAGCATTTGAACAAATGTTGCACCGCTTTAAACAAAAAAAGAATTAAACATTCACTTGAATAATTCTGAGGCAGCTGACAGCTTGGTATATTTTTTTAAACAGCATGATCCATTGAGTAGGAAATTGGACTGAAGTCAGGAGTGCTAGGTTCGGTTCCCAGCTCTGCCATTGCCCTGCTGTTATCTTAGGCAAGTCATTTAATTTCTCTGTGCCTCTGTTTCCCTATCAATAAAATGGGGATAATTTCATTTACCTTCATGTGTAAAGCAAGTAGAAGCATTGACCAGTAAAGATAAAACAATTGATACCTGGATGATAGATCACGTCTACCCTAAAAATGTTTGAAAGATTGCCTAGTTGCTTAGACTACCAATTAGAGTATTTGGAAAATCAAGCCTGTGTCAGAAATGCTAGATATATCAGAGTCCCAGGGAAAGAAGTTGAGACAGGTTTAGTTTTGCTGCTATAATCCTATTCATGTTAAAATGCACCAGAGGAATGAGATAGGAATCCTGTGGAAATAATAGTATAATCATTTTTAATTTCATTATCACATAATGCTTATATGGCAGGGGCTAAATTAAGGTTGCACAAAGGCAACCTTAATTCTGGCAATTTGTAACTTTTGAGTGCTTGACTTTGTGACTTTAATGATCTTTTTACTTAGTTTTTTGAAAAATCACTGCCTAGATAATATGAATTTTAACCCCCAAAAGAGGGTTCTGTGGCAGAAGCTAGACCTGAGGAGGGCACTGAAGATTTAACCCAGCAGGACATCAAACTTCAGAAGATCAGATTCACTGTTTGTTGCCTCTCTGCCTTGCTGTTAAGTCTGAAAAGTTTAACGCCTCATTTATGTATCAGCAGATTAGGGCCTTTATTGGAAAAGTATGCAAAAGCCCTTCCCTTTCTGAGGTCATTAATACTCTTTCAGGATCCATAACCTCATTCTCTGCTAGAAAGGCACAGGTACCCACAGAAGAAATGCTAGGCTGCTAGATGTCTGAACATTTACAGTTTTACCAGGCGTCATGAATTTGAGATCATTCCTCCCTTAGAAACAGCACTAGGCAGTTGAGTCCCATGTGCTGTGGTTGGGGCTGCTGTGCTAGGAGTTTTGGTTTAAAGATTTGGAGTTTACAATTTAACTTTTGCCCATCCCTTGATGTTCTTCTCACTCTGCCTATTCCCTTCTAGGAGTGGTTGATGGGCAGGCTTCTCAGCTAAGAAAGGGAATGAGGATGTGTGTATCTGCTAATTTCCCATCCCAGGAAGCACAGCCAACAGTACAAATATCCTCTTGTGTTTAAAACAGTGAGAGGATTTCTCTGTTCTTTCTGCTGAATCTTTAGTATAGAACCTTTTCTCCCCCACCCTCACCCCCCAGCTGTTAAAATTAGTATTAATTACAGCTGTGGAAGATGGTTTTCTGGAGAGATCCCTTGGGGTTGGGATTTATAGCTCTGTTTCCCCTGACAAATAGCTCTGCTTCTGCCTCTGGACCCACAAGGGCAGAGAGAACCCTCTATGGAGAATTGCTGGAGGCGATTTCTAAGAAGAGAAACTAGTGAATTAAGAGACATTTTCTTTTCTCTCCCCCTGCTATCCTCCAAACAACTTGTGTGTTTTTTGCTCTGACTAGAGGAATTTCTTCAGTTCCTTCACACAGACTGCTTCCCTTTGCTTTGTTCACACTGTATGTTCCCACCTTCCCTTTGTTTATGGACTCAACTTTCTCCAAATCTGTCTTTAAGACAAAGCTCAAACTTTTTTTTCTCCCCTTTCCTTCCTTCCAGTTCATTTTTCTCACTGTGCTGCCACTTGGTTCTTTGTCTCTTCTGCACGGGTTCTAACCAGGAGCTTTCCCTCTGCTTGTGTAGCACAGAAGGCAGGACAGAACTCTGAGTCATGGAAACTAGATTGGCTCCATCTACCTGAAGAAAACCCTCCATTCGCTTTGCCTCTCAGGAAGCCTCCCAACCTCCTGTGTTACCTACCTTGCAGAGCACAGGAAAATTCTATGAAACTGGGGAAGAACATTTTTTAACCTGGCATTGACCTTTCTCTGCCTTTGGTTTAAATGCTGGGAAAGATAGTGTGTCTGCAGGGACTTTTTGCTCTGTGGGTCTCCTTGGCAGTTCTCCTCAATGTGATATATCAGCTGGTCAAGAAGATTATGAAATCCAGGAAGGGCCTCTGTTCAACTTCTGCTGATGCTGGTTAGAGGGGCTCCTCTGCATCTCCTATCAAGAAGGGGAGGTCTCTCCTGTTCTCTTCAGAGAAGGGAGTAGAGCTAGCAACAGTGCAGTCACAGCAGTGAAAGACTCGGCTCAAACCCCCTCCCCCAATGTCTGCTTCAGTAATGTTGGCATCATGTTTTCAGCAACGAGGAGACAAAAGCACAGGTCCCCATGGAACCAATTCTCTTGGAAGGACTCTAAAGACTCCTTTTGAGAAAACACTGGTGATCCAGACCATATCAGATTGCTCTTCCAGCCAGGTTCTAGTATTGACCCTTGGGCAAAATGTGTCTGTATAGAAATAAATCCCTTTCTGGACAATGTTCTCTTTTGGGGTCACTCAGAACAAGCCCTTCAGAACACCAATATAGCAGGTGCTCTTACCTTGAGATTGGAACGTCTTGGCGTATTTTTAGTGCTTTCCCTTATGGTAGAGGAGTTTGGCTTCCACCCAAACAATAAAATCTTCCCTTTCCAGGGCATACAAAAGTAGCTGAGTAGGCTTTCAATTTTCCCCAGGGATAAACACTTTTCCCTCAGACTCATTGATGCAGTGTTCTTTATAGCTGTAGTAGTTGCCCTTCCACCAGGACTAAGCATGGTAATGCAGTACTTGAAGGATGGAGCTTCCTCTGACCTCACTGGAAAACCTAGGAGTCCCTAAATAAGCACAAGTACAAACTCAAGATGTCAGCCCCAAAAAGCTCTCTTCCTTCTACTTACTCCTATGCCCTGCAGTTCTCTTCTGTTCTGAGCCTCAAACAGACCTATGTATAGTCCTTCTGTTCTTCCCAACATGCCTTACAGCAGACTACAAATGTCAGGGTCCCTATGGTGACTACATCTCCCAGAATTCCTTTGCTTGAGAGGCCAAGTCCAAGCAACAAGTGAGCTGGTGACCCCTGTTATTAAAGTGACCCAGGGACACTTGTTTCTTCAGCATCATCATTTTTAAGTAAATTTCCAGATGAGCCAGCTAAATCTTTCTCAGGAAATTCAACATCTTTAAGTTAGAATCAACAAGGAAATAATCCACTGTCAAAGAATACTCCAAGGATTTGGAACACTTTCTATTACCTGATGCAAGGCTGAAAAGCTGAATCCAAAGTTTCAGATTCTAGAACTTCAGCAGAATGGTTTATTTATGTGGCTTGTAGTGACCAACCTCTCTATACAAACATATATAGCTCTGATTTTGTCTATCCTAGGAACAAGTAAACCGAGGGAGAAAGCTCTGTTTACTTACTCTTATATTATTTCTTAAAGCAGCATCCCTTCTGAATCTCCAAGAAATACATAAAATGGTTTAGTGGAAACTACTTCTAGTTTTAGATGCTGTTATGAAATCACCCTTCAAGGTACTTCCATCTGCATCTCTCTTCTGTCTCCATTAAATGTACTTCCTGATCTCTAACATGCCTGCAGGTTGGATTTCAGAGCTGGAAGCTTTGTCTGTGGGGTATTTTTCCCCACAGGTAAAGCTGTAGACTAGTTAGAGCTAGCCTTTATTGCAGAAGTAAATTTAAATTTGGTGTTTTACAAGTCCCAGGAAATGTTACTACTTTTTTTTTTTTTTTTAATCCAAACCCCAAGAATTTAAAGGAAGGATTGGCACCTGCTTAATGTCTGATGAGCTATCAATATATATATGATAAGGACAGAATCGTTCAGAAAACCAAAAACATATATTTGTCCCCTACTGTCCTACAGTTACAGGAAAGAAAGCATCTAAAACCTCAATTGCTGAAACTTTGTGCATGGGCAATTTACCAGGTTAAAGGTATGAATCCTTTGGGATTCATTAGAGCTGTCAGATGAGAGGCATTTTCATTTTTTGTGGACAGAAAAGTCCTTTGAATCTGATGAAAAAATTGCAAGGCAGCTACATGGTAATCAAGGCATATTTTCTCCTGGCATTACAAGCTCCCTGTAAAAGCTGTGGTGGATGCAGCCTTTGGCAGAATTCTGCAGGCAGTTACTCCCTCACAAATCACTTACTATATAATGTTGTGTGCAGCTATTCTAAAGCTCTTTCTCAGGGTTTAATTGTTGTTGAAAATCCCATTGTTGGAATAGTGAGCTTAGATACATAGGGGGAGAGAGGAATTTGCCCTCACCTGAGATTTTTTTTCTCCTAGAAGCCAGGTTTGTCATCTCCCTCCAATATATGAGGGGGAGCGGGGGACACAGGCCTTAATTTACTGTAGCCTTCTACAGACTTTTCTTTTACTAAGTAGAAAGTTTATGGTGCAAACTGTTGGAGTTATTTTAGCACAATCCATTTGTAGATATAAATTCAGATTTCAGCTCAAGGAATCCATCTCACTAAGGCAGGTGTTCTCAACCTGAGGTTTGAGAACAGATATCAGGGGATCAAGATCCCCCTGTATTGCTAAAAAGAAGGGAGGTCCTGGCTACATCCCAGTTACATGGGAAGGAGATTCCATTGTGCTAGGAGCTTCCCTCAAGTAGGTGTAGCCAAGCCAGTTCTGGTAATTGACAACTCTGTCACAAATTCCTACAGTTTTAAGGCCAGAAGGGACCATTAGGTCATCTAGTTTGACCTCTGTTATACGGCCTCACATTTTACCCAATTACCTCAGTTTTGAGCCCAATAACTTGTGTTTGGCTAAAGCATCTTCCAGAAACTCTAGGTTTGATTTGAAGACATCAAGAAAATCCTCCACTTCCCCTAGTAGTTGTTCTAATGGTTAATCATTGTCAAAAATGTGTGCAGTGTTAATGTTTCTAGTTTGAATTGGTCTGGCTTCAGTTCTTGTTCTGGCTTTCTCTAAAGAACCCTTTAGTACTCAGTATTTTCTCCATGTCAAGTAGGGTGACCAGATAGCAACTGTGAAAAAACGGGACTGGAGATGGGAGGTAATAGGCACCTATCTAAGGAAAAAGTCCCCCAAAACAGGACTGTCCCTATAAAAACGGGACGTCTGGTCACCCTAATGTCAAGGTACCTATACACTGTAATAGTCACCTCTTGATCTTCTTTTTGATAAGGTACATAGACTACAAGACATTTTCTGTAGCCCTCAAGTCATTTTTGTTGTTCTTTTCTGCACCATCTCCAATTTTTCAACATCTTTTTAAATTTTGGCACCAGAACTGGATGCAGTACTCTGTGTACTGAGGAAAAATCACCTCCCTACTCCTGGTCACCACTCTCTTCTTTCTACATCCAGGGACTGCATTAGCCTATTTTGCCACAGCATAGCACTGGAAGTGCTTGTTAATTTTTGTTGGTCCATTACGACCCTTTTTGGAGTCACTGCTTTCCACAATACAGGCCCCCATTCTTTAGGCATGGCCAGTATTTCTTGTTCCTAGATGTATAACTTTGCATTTGGTATGTTAACATGCATTTTGTTTGAATTGGCCCAGGTTACCAAAAAGTGCAGATGGCTCTGACTGCCCTGTCCTCATTATTCTTTATCACTCCACCAGTCTTTGTCATCCACAAATTTGATCAGCGGTGATTTTATATTTAGTTCTAGATCATTGATGGCAATGTTGAATAGCATCAGGCCCAGTGTTCCCTCTAATTTTTCCTTTCCATGTGCGGAATGAATTGTGTTATGTGCACCAATATGAAGGTTGCATGTGACACATCACCTTCATATTGGTGCACATAACAAAATTCATGTGGTAGGGGTGGGGCTGAGGGGTTTGGCGTGTGGGAGGGGGCTCAGGGCTGGGGCAGAGGGTTGGGGTGTAGGGATATGTGGGCTCCGGCTGGGGGATGTGGGTTCTGGGGTGGGGCCAGGGGTGAGGGGTTTGGGTGCTGGAGGGTGCTCAGATGCTATGGTGGGGAGAGAGGACTCCCTCAGCTCTCTCTCCCTGCAGCAGTGCTTGGGTTGGGCGGGGGGAGGCGCTTCTCCTCACCGTGGCAACTCTGGGCTTGGGGCTGCAGGATAGGTGCCCCGGCCCCAGCAGGTCTATGCTTGGGGAGGGGTGCCCCTCCCCCGACTGCAGCAGGTCCCAGGGTGGGTTCCTTAAGCACCTGTGTGGTGCTAAATAGGCTGCTGAGCGGCCGCACAGCTTACAGGGAACTTAGATCAGGTCTCAATCTCTGTGGAATCCTATTAGACACCCCACCATGATTCCTGATTGACAACTACTTTTTGAGATCGGTCAACTAGCAAGTTCTTAATCCATTTGTGTGCTTTATTGATATTGTATAATGTTAAATTTGTAATTAGAATGTCATGTTGTAAAAAGTCAAAAATGGCTTAAAAAATCCTAGGTTTCTTACATCTGTACAGTTACCTTTATCAACCAAACTTGTGATGTCATCCAAGAATGAAATCAGGTTTGTTTGACCAGACCTATTTTCCATAAAACCATGTTGACTGGCATTAATTATATTCCTGTTTTTTAATTCTTTTTATCAATTGAATTTCATATCAGCTTTTCTGTTGTTTTGCCTGGGATTGATATAAGGCTAAGCAGCCTATATTTACCTCATCCTGCTTGCCCTTTTTTAGCATGACATTAATACTCTTCTACTCTTCTGGAATTTCCATAGTATTCTAAGATTTATTAATGTAAGTGAGCCAGACATCTCCTCAGCCAACTCTTTTAGGACTGTTGGGTGCAAGTTATCCGGGCCTGCTGATTTTAAAATGTTTATGCCTAATGGATGTTGTTTAACATCCTCATTGGTTAGTATATGACTGGAAAGTACTTAATATACCTATATTGCACAAGGGATGATGATCCTGCTCCTTTCCAAATACAGAAAATAAATATTCATTGTACCCTGCATTTACTGAGTCGTCATTAACAATTTTATCATATCCATCTAGTAATGGAGCATACCATTGCTAGGATTTCATTTGTTCCTAATATACTTAAAAAAACTCCTCCTTATTGTGCTGACCCCGCCAGCCAGGAATTGTTCCCTGATGTCTTTAGCTTCCCTTATCAATTTTCCATACTTCATAACTTCTTATTTATATTGATTACTGTCTCTTTCTTCTTTTTTCCATGTGTTTTATATTGCTTTTTAAATTTCTAGTTGTTGCTTTCACTTTGCCATTGAACCAGGATTCTTTTAACCAAAGTTATCCTCTTTCTTCACTGTGGATTTGTGGCTTAAAGAAATCTGCTTAAAGAACTCTCAACTTTTGTTCACATTTTCTGTCTAAATTTTTTTTCACACATCTAGCTTACAGTTCACACTCTGTGTTATACTGCGTGTCTGTCTGCCTGTGCACCTTAACTCCAGGTCAGGGTGGTTTTTGTTTGGTGTTTTTTGCCAGTAGTGTAAATTCAAAATGGAAATTATTCTCTGTAAAATTAATGTAAACAGCAACTGCTGTGGCTATCTATTTGGGCGTCCAGGATGGAGAGGATTTTGTCCTGGTGTTCAGAAATGGGTATGCCTTTGGCACAGGTGCTTGGCTAATTTGCTGTGATGTGTAGATGGAATGTCCATTGTGCCTAGAGTTCAGGATGTGGCTGCAAATTTAGAATCCTGCTCATTTAGATTTTTCAGTCTCTGAATTTCCTGATACATATTACAGATTTCAGTCAATCCTTTTGTATTGCTATAATATAGATTTGTGGGGAGTGGTTTTCTTTTTGTTATATTAGTGCATTTGCATTATTGATCTGACACAAAACCCCACTGTATTCTGCTTGCAGCTGCTGTCCAATATATGCTTATATTTTGGTTATTATTAACTTACAATACCCAGGAACCGTAATTCTGAAAAAAAATGGACAGAAGTAAGTCCTTTTTCTGCTTACCAAATACATTTTGTTTATATAACAGATGGTGGTTATTTGGATATGCTTTTATCATACAGGGCATCTGGCTGGACAGAAACTCATAAGAGAAGTCACTAAATGGAATTATAGCTTCTGTTCCTTTCAGCAGAATGGCGGCAATGATGTATACACACACACACACACACACACACACACACACACACACGCTTGTGCCCCTCCCAGCTGGTAGGCTCTGTGTCATAACCCTGAGAGGCTCTGTTACAGAGGTCTGATTGGTGGGCTCTGTTTATTCTGTGACCAGATTCTTCTAAAAGAAGGCAGGCCATAGCTGTCTGAAGCTGATTGGCTGTCCCCCTCTGACTTCCCCCATTTCTCTTTCAGAGCACACACCACAGAAAGCTCTGTGCTGAATCCTAACACAGCCCAATTTACATCCATTCATGAATCTGTGACGTCAGCAACCTTCTGTGCTCCTTTTGCAGTGGCTGCAGGATTGTGTGGGTGGAATTTCCTTTAATTTTGCTAAGCTTTTTTTTTTTTTTTTTTTTTTTTTTTAACCTTCCATCTTTTTAAACCAAGAAAATGGACCATCATGTGTAGGAATTCTCCATCCTTGTGAGTATTTCACCAAATGCTTGTGGGGGGCGTCTGTGGGGGTGTGTGTAATGCCAGTGTTACCTTCTCATCATTTATTTGAGAGGGGCAGATGGATGGTGCATTTGTGATGTGGAGAGACTGAAAAAATGATGCTGAGGGAGAGGCGGGGAGAGAAATCTGAAACCATAATTTAGCCAAGAGTGCGTCTGAAATCGACAGCTGGTTTTCCTTTTGCTTGCCTGCATGGTAGATATGGACATTTTTCATTTACAATCTTGTATGTTATCCCTTAGTGCTTCCTGTGCCTGCCTTTTAAAGGGGGAGGGAATGAATGTCAGTGAGGAGTGGCCGTTTGAAAAGACAGATATTGGGGTATTCAAGGAACAACAGAAGAATTACTGGAGGCAGAATAGGAAAAGCAAAGCTGGCTTTTTACCTGCTGGGCAAGTGTAATCTTTCCTCTCTGCTGGCTATTCAGCAGTTTTGCTGTCATGTGTTGTTCTAGAAATGGATAATTTAAGATATATTTTTGAGAGGATGAGGTAGCCTGTGTAACGTGGTGAATATTTTGGCTATAATTTTGTCCTTTTAAATAGAAGCTTTTAGCTGTTTGTTTCTTGTTCTGGACATACTTATGGCCAGATTCTTTCATTCTTACATTGCGTAGAACCTCATTTGGGAGTAGTCCCATTGCAGTCAATGGTGCTAATCACTGAGAGCTAGACTCAGCTCGGGGGTTGGACTAGATGACCTCCTGAGGTCCCTTCCAACGCTGATATTCTATGATTCTATGATACCCTTGCTCATGTTGAATAGTGCTTCATATAATGAATAATCCCACTGAAGTCAATGGGAAGTCACACTGTGAGTAAGGAAATCAACAGTCTGGCTTGTGATTTTTAGATTCGTGGGTAAGGTGAATACCTGAATTTTTAGGTTGAAGAAGGCAGTGTCAGAGCCATACCTTTTGGACAAGCTAATTTTGGCTGTGATTGGTCCTTATGGTGTCAGGGGAAAGCCGAAGGGAAGTGTTTTATTATTTTCCTGAAATGGCAGATCAAAATGAGAACATCTGACTATGTGGTGAACATAAAAAAAAGAGTAAAATAAGTAAGTGTGTTGTCAGTTACATTTTGCAAACACGTTCCCTCTATACTCACTACACACACCCCGCCTGGGATGTCCTACACTGTTGACAGTCAGTTGCAGTTGTTGAAAAGTTAGGGAATTACGCTAATCTTTGTTTTCATGGTAGCTTTGTTGATAAGCTAGGAAACTTTCAAAGAGAGCCAGGAGATCCTATTGGATGTGTATGTATCTGGCTTTTCAAAATATCAGTGGACAATAGAGCCCAATTTGAGAGTCAGTAGGCTTTTTTACTTTTTTTCTTGACTGTTTGGACTTAATTTGTGGGGTTTGTTAATCTCACTTCCGATTGTTCATTTTATATCTGGGATAATCTTTGGTTTAGATTTCCCTTTGTCCCATACTGGCCTAGTATACTTCAACTCGTCACTGTTCTGATTAATTTTCAATTTAATTACTAGAATTATGAAATTATTATTTATAGCATCAAATGGGTGTGAGGCACTCTAAAAATTTAGGCAACCACGCCTACAGCTGAAAATTGTTTTCAGAATTTGTGTTTTTTCTCTTTTCTCTCAAATTCATACTTTTCTATTTTTGTCCTCTAATTAAATGAGTTGGCAAGTGGATGGTACTTGGTTTGTCTCCAGTGGCCTGGAAAATTTAGGAATTATTTATTTGTAAACTACTGTATAGCTAAAGTAGGTTTCATTGGTTAAACCAAACTGTTTAAAGTGTGGTTCTATTCTAGATAGTAACAATTTGAAAATGGATTGTGGCAACCCATGTTTGCATCTCAGTGATTTCCAAAGCAAATGTGCTAAGTTCACAGTGATCAGACCTCAAGGGTATGTTCAGTTTGGAGAGAGCTCACAAGTTCTGGGGGTATTCTCTTCTTAGGCATATTCAACGCTTTGAAACGGTGGAATCTTACAATGTAAAAGAAATTCTTGAAGTACAAACACTATATAAGTGAAAAGATGGGTTTATTGTCAGCCATACAAACTCCTCTTGGGATCGTAAAGTCAAGCTGGGTTCTTTCCATTTCTCACATCATCTCTGGTAATAAAGATCCTGTAGAACATGGTAAATGCTTATGTCTACACTGCAGCTGGGAGCATGCTTCACAGTGTAGGTAGCCAAACACATGCTAGCTCTGCTTAAGCTAGTGTGCTAAAAATAGTAGTGTGGCCTTGGCAGCACAGGCAGCGGCTCAGGCTAGCTGAGTACAAACCTGCCCAACCCCCAGGGCATGCACTCCAGTGGCTAGCTCAACCTTCTGCCTGTACAGCTGCAGCCACACTGCTATTTTTAGCGTGCTAGCTTAAGCAGAGCTAGCACATCTGTCTACCCAGGCTGAGAGGCACTGTAGACAAAGCCTTAGTGACATGCATGCTCTTCATTGCTGTCAGTGGGTTTTCACAGTTGTAACTAACTGGAACTTTGTAATGAATTCTCTACGTGGCTATGCAGAGCCGAAAAGGAGTAGATTTTTTTTTTTGGTCATTTTAAAGTGGAATTTCACTTTAAATCAAGATACCAAATTTTGGGAGGGGCTAGTTGTAAAGATGTAGTGGCTTAAAAGTGAGCTCTTCAGTTTTAATGGTCAAGACATGTCTCTACTATATCTTGATATCACCATCTCCAGTAAAACTATAATTTGTTTGAATTGGCGAATCTGATCCTTCTGCTCTCTTGTCAATAGCTGCCAGCTTGGTGTTGGAAGGAAAGCATAAGGTGAGCTTAGATGGGAGAGGGAGCAGGAGCTTGTGTAGTCGATTGGAGTGAGGATTCTTTCCTTATGTATGGAATTGTGTTCGAGGAATGGGAGCCTCTGTCTGTCCTCCCCATGCATGGAGTGGTGTTCTCCTCTCACTCAGTCCAGCTGCTCTTGTACCTCCAGAACCATGTGGAGGGGAAAGGAAGGAAGTCAGGAGCATGCCTGGCAGGACTGGTTTGAGAACAGAAAGCTAGCGAAGCCAGCCTCACAGCCTAACCTAATAATGCTTAGCTCTTACGTAGCCCTTTTCATCACAGCACGGGTTGGCAGCAACAGCCAAAATGTAAATATTAGGGATGGGCTAAGGAGGAACTAATATTCTTGGAGGTTCTTGTCCAGGATGTTGTATGGTCTGGCTAATGCAGGAGATCAGGCTGGACGATTAGAGGGTCTCATTTCTGGCCTTACAATCTCTGAAACTTTCTCTGCTTTGCGTTGACTTGCACCCTACATGATGGCGGCATGTTCTAGTGGATTAAGCATAGCACTGGAAACCAGCCTGTCCCAAATTTTATCCCATGTCTGATACTGTCTCAGTATAGGGTACTAAACAAGTCACTGTGTCTGTGTTCACATCAGGAAATTATTCTTTCCTTCCTTGCAGGTCTGTTCTGATTAAATGTAAAATGCTAGTAAGTGCTGAGTATTATTATGGTAAATTACATCGAAATGGAGTCCTTAAGTGTTCCCTTCTATTGGGTGCTGCTGTTTTCTCTGTGTACCCATAAACCCCCTCCTGTAACCAGACTCCTTGGGATTACACGCAATCCAGTAATAACTATTTGCATTTGTATCACTGTTTAATAGTTGTAATACTTAGCACTTATATAGCTCTTTAAATGCCCAGTGCATCATTACTTTAATGTCTGCCCCAGAACTGAGGTTAGGCATGTGAGTGAATTCATCTGAGAATAGTCCCTGTTCAAAGCCTAGCAAGAGCCACTGAGACGATGACCTTCAGCACAAGGTGGGACCATTACTCCGTCCCACCTTGTGCTGAAGCCCAAGCCTTTCACCTACACAATTCCAGCATAGGTTGTCCAGCACATTATGTCACTGACGTGCAGAGATCTGCCAGCTAGATCTGACATGCAGAGATCTGCCGGATAGCAGGCTAATTAGGAGAAACACAGGGTATAGATTGGATACTGAATGAGCGATAATTTGGCGCACAGCTTGTCTTCCCCATTAATGCCAGTATCTGCACATCACGTATTTTTTGATCACTCCAACTGATTCTACAGTTCATTTTCTGTGATGTGGCAGGTGGTGGTTTTTGTTGCGTTAGGCCATGTCTACAATACCACTTATGTCAGCAAAACGTACGTCTCTTAGGGGTGTGAAAAAACACACCCCTGAGTGACATAAATTTTGCTGGCATAAGTGATAGTGTGTACGGTGCTATGTTGACAGGAGAGCTTCTCCCGCCGACATAGCTACTGTCGCTAGGTGGGGGTGGTTTAATTATGTTGACAGAAGAGCTCTTTCCTATTGACACAGAGCAGCTACATGAGAGATCTTGTAGTGGTGCAGCTGCATCAGTACAGTTGTGCCACTGTAACATAGCCTGAGTTATGAGAGGAAGACATTTTGTTAATGTGAGACACCATTACCCAAGCTCCAAGAGGCTCTTTTGTTTCTACTCCAGAACCCTTTATAGCTTTACTACTCTCTCAAACTGAGGGCTATCACGAGGGAATAGAAATTCCTAAAAAATAAATTATTAAAAAAAAGTTTCAACTGGAACTGCCTGAGTTCATATTGGAGAGGGGCAAGCAGAATATAAATAGATATTGTACAATGGCATGTATAAAAGCTGCATATGTAAGTGGGGTCTGAATGAGCTCTCTGCTGACATCCAGTGATGGAGGGCAGAGGGGGGGACTTCAGCAGTGGACCATATTTGCATAGACACTTCTACTCTGCCCAGGTGCACAGCAGGTGGAGCTGCATTGCCAAAATGATCAATTTTGGCTGGTTTGGGTTACAAATCACTAATATTTGAAAGCAGGGGTGTGGCGGGGTGAAGACTCACTGGCATGGCGCCTCCTGCTGGCCGTCTTGGAAATTAGCTCTTTCCAGCCCGGAGCGCCCTCTGCAGGCCGGTGTCTCGCCTGCCACTGGCCCTGTGTCCCTCCCGGACCCTGGTGCCCTTTGCCAGGGGTTCTGCCCACCACAGTATCCCCTCGCTCAGGGTCTCCCCTCCCAGGGGAACCCCCAACCCTCTAAACCCACCTTGCCTCTGTGGCTACTGCCAGTCATCATCTAGCCCCTGTTCCCTGGGGCAGACTGCTGTCTGTAAACCACTCATCATCGGCAAGGGGATGCCTTTGCCTTTGCCTATCTCTGGGCTGCCCCTCTGCAGCCCCAGTGCCTATTTGGCCTTTTTGGCAAGGCCTGCAGTTTGGGATTTTTCCTGACTGGAGCTCCCCAGCTCCCTTCCCCAGCACTGCTCCATCTCAGGTACCCTTCTCAGCTCCCAGGCAGCCAGGTCCTTCTCTCTGAGAAGCTAGAGAGAGAGAGTCTGTGTTAGTTTCTGGTCCACAGCCTTCTTGTAAGGGCCAGCTGGGCTCTGGTTAAGCTGGCCACAGCTGTGGCTGCTTTCCCCATCATCCTACCTTTTCCCAGCTGCAACCCTCTCCAGGGCTGCTTTAAACCCCTTTAGGGCCGGAGCAGGATGACCACCCCGCTACAAGGGGTAATGAAATGTTATCCTTATTGTATGATTAAAGGGCAGCCGACATAGCTCCCTTCTCCCTCTACTGCACCCTACTTGCAGTTGGCTGTCCTTGGTTAGCAAAGACCCAGAGTTCAGAGGTGCATTCACAGTGTTTAGCTTCCAACTGGGGGTGGAAAGAGATGCCTCTGCTGCCACCTCTGCAACTGGCTCACAGCCACTGCTGCCCTTCTGCGACGTCAAGTTCTGAGGTTCTGCCACTTAACGCAGCTCTTAGTGATATCAGCTCTCAGTGATTTCAGCAGGTCATGGGGAACCTCACTGAAAGTGCAGTTTCTGTGCTGGCTTTCACTGCAACACTGTCTGCACGCAAAGGTGTAAGCTTAGCCCCTAGACCTGCTCAGTAGTGATGTCAACTCCAGGAATTACCAAACAGAAGGGCTCTCAACTGAGGCTAATCAGCTCTCTCTTTAAACGCTGGAGAGGGGCAGGTCAAATGGTGTTTGGGACTCTTTAAGCAGAGTCCACATCATCACATAGGTATGTCACCAAGCACTCATCTTCACTGGCATTTGGCATCCCTACCTCCTGCTTAGCAAATGAGGTTCAGCTTCAGGTGACCCTCTCCATCAGAGCATGCTAAGCACAGTTCTGCTGCCCTTTACTTGTAAAATGGGGATAATAATGTTTCATTACCCCTGCATTCAATACTAGAGTGATTTGTAACCCCAAACCAGCCAAACTCGATCATTTGGGCAAAGCCGCTTCATCTGCTGTGCACCTAACCAGAGTGGGCATGTTTGTGCAAACACAGTCTGCTCCTGAAGCCTTCTCCTCTCCCCTCCGTCTCCCCTCCCCCGGCTCATCACTAGATGTCAGAGGAGAGCTCGTTTGGACCCTGCTTATACATAGATTGACTTAATATTCCACAAGAGAAAATATATACTTAATGAATGAGCTGTGAGAAAGTAGAGATGAGTCTCTGGCCCTTTCTGATTCTCTGGATATTTATTGTTTATAATAAATGCACCTCTTATAGTGTTCTTTATTGACAGATCTTAAAGCAAGTTACATAGGAGAAAGGTGTATTTATCCTCATTTCATTGCCATAGAGACACTGTAGTGAAATGACTTGCTCAAGGTCACGCAGCAGTTCAGTGGCTGAACCAGGCGTTTATAAACCAGGTCTCCTGATTCCCAGTGCAGGCCTCTGATAGGAACCTGAAAAAGAAGTTTTGTTTTAAGTCCCCGCTGTCATTAATGTATGCCTCTTAATGAATCAGTGATGGATTATTGCAAGATCAGTAAAACACACTGGCCAGATTTTCAAGAGAGACTCTACATTGGGGTCTACAGTTTTGAGTGTCACTAATTTGCACCTGTAAAAACCCACATTTGCATACATCCCAAAAGCAGGCATGTAATTACTCAACTTTGCATGCACAGCTGCCATATATACCTATGGCCTGATTTTCCTGGAGATTCACCTTTGCAGCTCCCACTGAACGCAGTGAAAGTTATGTGCACACCAGGATGATTGGGTCCCTGTGAACTGGGTTTTTTCTCCTGTACTAATAGTTGGACGCCTCTTCAAAAGTTTGGTTCTTATTAGACAACATTTCAATTAAATGTCTCATCTCTCTTTTTCCCTAGTGAAACTCTAGAGTAAATATATACTTCCAAAGAGTAGCTCTTATATCATGTATTAATTAAAGCAAGAAAGGGTGTGTTGGGAAGGAGGGGATCCATGCACAGTTCTGTCTTTCAAAGCATGTAGAAAATAACTGTGCACCCAAAGGGATGTGGCAGGCTTGTGACTGTCTAGACTTCTCTTCCATGGAAATTAAAATATAAAATCATATCAAATGGGTCAAAAGAGATCAAACTGAATTCCGATTCCTTGATTCGTTCATTGGGATTCCTGAAAATAATAGCATTTTATAGTGCTGTCCATCTTCAAAGCCCTGACAGACATGAATTAATCCTTACAATACCTCTGTGAGGAAGACATAGTGTTTATCACAGCTATTACAGGCAGAGAAACTGCTAAAAAGTATATCCCATTGGCTAGTGCTGGAGTCTCATTACGTGATCACATGACATAATGCAACAGCACCACCACGGGACACTTAACATTGATGTACTAGTGTCTGTGAATGTTTTCTGGCTTTTGTGGTCGTAAACTATTTCCATTTAAACAATGCAATAACTTTTTTGTGCATTCAGTACTATAGGTCTTAAATCAGGCTTGGTAGGGGGGGCAATTTCTGTAGGGTGGGAGAAGAAGTGGGAAAGTAGTAGAGCCAGCAGCATATCCAAGTCCATGCTAGGGAGTTAAAGGGTTTTTCATACTATGGAGACAGCTGAAAAAAGATGAGTAGAAAAGGGAGAGAAAGAGACTAATGGTCAGTCCTAAATTTTGATCCAACCCAGCTTCCAAAAGCAGTAAGTGGTATGAAACAGGAACAAGAATTCTTCTGTCATCAAAGATGATGACCCCTTCCCCCAAAGATATATATTTTAGAAGATGATATTTCTGTGGTTGTATTTTAGGACTATAAAAATCATTATGTGGCATCATTTGTTTCCTATAGCATTGAGCTATGCAGTTCTAGGGCAGTGGGAATGCAAAGCCCTGGGGGGTGGGGGTGCGTGTGTGTGTGTGTGTAAAATTTTAACAGATTCAAAAATACCTAGAATGTGACAGGAGAAGCATATAAGTGTAGTGTAGTTCTGCTTTGTATTTCACAAACCGCTCCTTGTAAAAGATGCTTGCGTTAGCAGTTGATTTAGGACCCAATCTAACTCCCATTAAAGTCAATGGAAAGAGTCCCATTAAGTACAGTGGGAGCTGGAAGCAAACCTCCTGGTTCAAATACCCCTGCTTGGCATTTAACCCTTCACTTACACTTGTACTGCTCAAATGGAAACACAGTTGGCTCACACACGTAAGGGGTAAGGTCATCCCAGCACTAACAAGAAGTCCTCGATAAAGTGTGCTTCTAGCTGGTCAGAGGAACAGCCGGATTCTGGTTAACCTCTGGTGTGAGGCGAGCAAGAGAGCAAGAAAGATCACAAGAAATGATTGTCTGCAAAGCTACATTTGAGTGGCTCATGGCTTTGGGAATCAACTCGACCGGCTATTAATGGAGAGAGCGAATCAATCCACTCAGGACCGACTGCCGCAAAATCAAGGATGCTAACAGCGCCTCTGGAAACTCCCCATCTTCCTGCCACTTTTACAAGGAATTCGACTGGCTCCTGGGAACTTCTGCAAGCACTGGGCCCACTGTCTGCACAACAATCTGTTGAGCAGAGATGTGACTTTTATAACCCCCCAGTCACAGGCACCAAGGGATGGTGGACAAGAAGTGGTCCAGGTGCTGAGGTGGTTGCAGCACACCCTGGGTCTGTATTCAGAGGAGCAGAGTGGTCCTGGGGGACAGCCTGCAGTGGAACCAGCAGAAGAGGCTGGTAAGTTTCTGATGCCATTTTTGTTGTTAACATATGGATGGGAGGGATTTCTGGCTTATAGCCATATTGAGTTATTAATACAAGCCAGGTTTATAGTGTGCTTCTGTTCAGGGTGGAACCTACTTCATTTCTGTAGTGCCCTCCTCTCCCCCCGCAGCCACCACGTGGGATTCAGAATGAACACTGGGAGCTGAGAAAAAACAGTTAAGGCGTTATGATATTTTTACTAATTACTCACTGATTGTTAGAAATATGGCTTGGGGCACCACAGCGAGGAGCCTCACATACACCTCCCTGCTAATACAGCAGCACCTTGTAAATCGGCTGTACCTGCACTGTTTCAGACCTCCAGTTAACTGAGTCAAAAAAAAGTTGGTTTTAATGAGTCCAAGTGAAACCAGAGTCTGTGTTTGGTCCACAGCTAGCTAAATCCAATTACAGTGCAGGGTGGCTGCATGTCTGTGTTAGGAGTCCCCATGGCTGGCAGTCAGTCAGGTCTGTACATGAATGCAGGATGCTTACAAGGAGGCTGTACTACACCTTTATGCTACATCAGCATCTTGTCGATTTTAGCTTGGATTTTCACCCATTGTTGCCTGTTGAAGAAAGTGACTCTCTCATGGAGTTAGGAACTCTAGACCATTGGTTACCTTCTGGAGCAGAGCATACTTATTAGGGCCACCTCTGTAGTTCATAAGTCCCCTCCATTTGGATGCCTGCTAATCAATCACTAGGTGCTTTAAAATCTCCTTAGCCCACAAATGTCTGTCCTCCACTGGCCTGGAACAGAAGTTCATACTTCCACCCAGGGACCTCGAGAATATCAATGTCCTCCAGAGCTTGCCCTGCCTGAAGGGATTGTAAAATCCATAGCTAGTGACAACATCCTCTTGCCCTGGGAAAAGTAGTGAGGATTTATAAATCATTGTAATTGAATTTTGTATGTGTATCTTACCCTGATGTGTGATGGCTTCTGGTGCTGCTCCATCTGGAGTAGCCACTATTTTGTGTGAATAAAATAAAGTGATTAAAATGTGTAGTCTTTTGACCTTGAAGTAAAGCAGCTCCCTTAAAAGAGTGGAAATGTAATTTTTTTATCATGGTCAGATGATAATGTGTTCTTCCATTTTCCTTTCAAGGCCATTTCACTTCTGTAGGGCAAGCGCATGGCACCAGGAGCCTGGGGGAGTAGACACTCCAACTTCGTGCAGGGAGAAAGAGTTCAAGATAGATGTGTTGATGGGAGAGATTCTCGATAAAACCGGTCAGTAGACTGTGTACCAGAAGGACCAGATTGAGTACCAGAAAGAGGAAGATGCAAGAAAGGTGGAGAGAGGATGCATAGCACGAAGAGCGATTGGTGACACAGTTCTTGGAGCATGACCTCAGGTTGAGGAAGGAAGAGAGACCACAGCAGAAGGAGCTGTTTGAGCATTTACTTATGGTTGTGGCCACCAGACTGCAGGTTGCAGCATCCGCTCCACTCCAACATTCACTTCCTGCTCCATCCCTATGTCCTGAGTCCCCTCCATGTTGTTATGTCTTGCAGACTGTACATCCTTTGGACAGTTCAGGAGTTGGCTGGACCGTGTCATAGCCAATGAATACTATTAAAAGGAATGTTTAAACATACACTGTGCTTTCCTCCGCTCCAATCCAGTTGCAGGCTGCATGTGCAAAATACGCTAGAAAGGTCAAGGAGAACAGAGGAACAGGAGACCGCCCAGAAACAGCTGTCAGTCTTATTTGGAAACATGCACTGTTCACTGTTTTTGCACTGTTTAGCTATTGTGTTGTATGTTTGGATGGCAGCTGGTCTGCATGTCTGGGTTTTACACTGGTATTTCATGTTTAAAATAAATATTAAATTTGCACACATGGCTTCTTTAGCAAATTTTATTATATGTAATGAAGTAGAACTTCATCACAATACCCTATAAGCTGTGGGTTCAAGTACATGCTGGCCTCACTAAAGAGTTTTTTTTTTAAATGTAATGTCCTATTAATCCATAAGCATAAAAAATGTCCATACATTTCAGCACAGTGAGCAATACACTGTGTGTAGTGGTACAGTAAAGTGTTTACAAAACGCACCCAAAACCAGAACGATTACAAATACCATTTCAGGCCCCCCGCCTCCTCCCCAGTTCATAGGACCGTGTAAACCTATTATGTGGGTGCATGAAGCATCCCTGATTTCCACTATGCATGTGAATGCAGCCCTTGTAACAGATGCACTTTCCGGCTGTGTATACGAGTCCACTCTTGGTGAAAAGGTTTTCCCTTGTCCCCATAGACACTATGCACAGCACAACAGGCCACAACGTTGCAGACGTTGCACAATGGCATCCAAAAGGTTCTGAAGGCAGTGCCAATGATATTTCAATTTTCCAAATGCATATTCAACCACCATCGTATAGCCACTGAGTATGTAATATGAAACTTCTTTTACCGGGGCTTCTGCAAACAGGATAGGGTTTCATAAGTCATGGAAAAATAGGTTATGCAAGGTCCCCTAGAATAACAGTGGGGACAGTGATTCCATTTATAACTGTTATTTGGTGGGAATAGTGTCCCAGCTTGTCCACCAGTGTGGTCCACTTATGGGGAATGGGTGACTATGGCAACAGGCATGAGCAACATCAGAGGGGTCGTGCAGATCATAGATTTTAGAGATTAAGGCCAGAAGGGACAACGAAATCATCTAGTCTGATCTCCTGTATATCACAGGGCACTAACACCCGCACAGTAAACCCAACAACCTAAATTAGAGCAAGCATTACAGCCCCCAGGAGACTAGACTATTCTCTGCCACATGCAGAGAGACTGCAGTGCACCAATGCCCATGGCCCAGCAATAGCAGGGAGATGATTAAATGAGATATACCCAGATAATCCTGGCAGGTGACTTGCACCCAGACACTGCAAAGGAAGGTGAAAAACCTTCAAGGTCACTACCAAGCTGACCTGGGAGAAAACTTGTTCCCAGCCACCCGCATGGCGATCAGTTAGACCCTGAGCATGTAAGCAAGAACCAGTCAGCCAAGCACCTGAGAGAGAGAGAGAGAGTGAGTTCCATGCCAACTTTGCGACCTGGCCTACCCTGTCCAATGTCCCATCTCCAGACAGGGCTATTTCCTGATGGTTCAGAGGAAAAAGACACTCCCCTGCCCCAACCAAAACACTGGGTGGGGAGAATCCTTTCCTAAATCTTGCAGATGGCCAGCTGAAACCCCGAAACCTGAGCTTTTAGGAACATAAGACATTAACAGGAAGAGCATCCCAAGCAACACTATTCTACTGTCCCACTCATAAATTTGTCCAGCTCTCTGAAAATTAAGTTGTTTGTCCCTACAACTCCTATAGGGAGGCTGTTCCAGAGCCTTACTCCTCTGGTGGTTAGAAACCACCTGCTTTCCAGCCAGAATTTGTTCATAGCCAGTTTATATCCATTTGTTCTTGTGCCAACATTGTCCTTTAGCTCTTTACCCTCCCTAGTATTTCCCATTCCCCATCCCTTTCCCTCCTCCCCCGCCCCATTTATAGAAAGCAATCATATGCCTTCTCAGCCTTCTTTTTGCAAGACTAAAGAAGCCACGCTCTTCTAGTCTCGTCTCATAAGATAAGCCCTCCATTCCCCTGATCATCCTAGTAGCTCCTCTCTGCACCTCTTCCAATTTGAATTATTCTTTCTTGAACATGGGTGACCTGAATTGTACACATTGTTTTAAATGAGTATTACCAGTGCCTGGTCAAAGGCATTAATACTTCCCTTTCTCTCCTGGAAATACCTTGCCTGATGCATCCTAAGATCACGTTTACCTTTTTCAGTCACATCACATTGGTGGCTCATAGTCACCCTGTGATTGACCCCCACATCCAGGTCTCTCTCCTCCTCTGTTGCTTGCAACTGATGACCCCTAGCTTGTAGCAGAAATTTTTATTATTAGACCCGAAGTGCATGACCTTGCATGTTGTACTATTTCATCCCATTTCTATCACTCCAGTCTTATAGCGCTTCCTGTCTAATATTCGGCTCCTCCTCTGTATTGATGAAGATTAGTCCCAAGACCTCGATCTTTGAGGAGCTCCATTAGTAACCTCTCTCCAGTCCAATAGTTCAGCTTTCAGCACAACCTGTTGCCTTTTCCCCTTTAGCCAATTTATCTACTTTCCAATTTTTTTACTGATCCCCATCTTCTCTAACTAATAATTTCCCATGTGGTTCCATGGAAAATGCTTTACTGAAGTCCAAAAATATTAGAGCTACTGCACTTCACTTATCTAAAAAATCAGTTATTTTCTCAAAGAAAGAAATCAGGTTAGTCTGGCATGATCTACCTTTGGTAAATCCATGTTGCATACCAGCCCCTTTAGCTCTGTGAATTTAGTTATTCTTTGTTTCACAATTTGTTCTGAAACCTTGTCATACTACTGAGGTCAGACTAACAGGTCTGTAATTGCCCAGATCACTTCCCCCCCCTCCCCCTTATATATAGGTAGGACATTAGCTATTCTCCAGTTACATGTTACTAACCCCAAATAGATAGATGTATTAAAAATCCTTGCTACTAACTAGACTAGCAATCTCAAGTGCCAGTTCTTTCAATATTCTGTGATAGAAGTTTAGTCCCCCCAGTGAGTATGCATAAGCTCTGTCCGAAGGCGGCACGCAAGCTGATTTTCAGTGGCACTCACACTACCCGGGTCCTGACCACCGGTCCGGGGTGCTCTGCATTTTAATTTAATGTTAAATGAAACTTCTTAAACATTTTAAAAACCTTATTTACTTTACATACAACAATAGTTTAGTTATATATTATAGACTTGTAGAAAGACATTTTAACATTTTTAGAAGGTATGACTGGCACGCGAAACCTTAAATCAGAGTGAATAAATGAAGACTCGGCACCCCACTTCTGAAAGGTTGCTGACCCCTGCTCTATGTGTTCTTTATTATTATCCTTATTGAAAACTGAGGCAAAGTATCATTGGGTTTTGGGGCCATACCTATATTAGACTTTCATCTCCTTCCTATCCATACTGCACAACAGCCAAATTTCATCTATCCTTATTCTCTTTTTATCTGTATAACTAAAAAACCTTCTTATTTATTTTAATATCCTTGGAAAGTGCTGATTCAGCTTGACTTTTAGCAGTTCTCACTTTATTCCTGCATTTTCTAACCTCCATGATGTAACTTTACTTGCTGATCAACCACTTCTTCCATTCTGAATAGGCTCTCTGCTTACTTCTAATAAGCTTTTTGAGGTGGTTCTTCATCCATCTAGGTCTGGAGCATTTCTCTACAAGTTTTTTCTCTTTTACTTGGTATTCCTATTTTGGATTGTTTTGGATAGTTGATTTGAAGAAATTCCAAACCTTCTCCCCATTTAAATCCTTAAGCTTTTCAGTCCAGTTGACTTTAATTAAAGTCCCTTTACTTCCCAAAGTCTTCCCTTTTGAACTTAAAAAGCCTAGCTGATTACCTGGTTTTGATTATCCTTCCATTTAATTTAAACTGAATCAATTTGTGATTACTCAATCCAAAGTAATTCCTACGACCAACCCTTCTATGATGGCCTTGCCAAAGCCAAGTCTAAAATTGCATCAACTCAAAAATCTCTGCCAAAAGGTTTGCCAGTGGCTCACAGATGCTCTGCCTGATTCCTGAAATAGGAGTGACCCAGTGAGCTGGAGAAATTCTTCCACCAGGTCGGAATCCATGTTGATGACTCTTGCTGCTGGGAGCATGCATATCTGAAAAAGGCTCAGCTGGATGTGTCAGTGGGCTCAAATCCCTTCCTGTCAAGTCATGGAGTATGGACACACAAGGTGCCCCACAGTCCTCTATGAGCCAAGCCCTAGAGTGGCGATAGCTGGCGAGGGTGCTAGGAAGGAACCATGGGATAAGCTAGGGTATGCCACCAGAAGCAGAAGGTCTGACTCGAGTCTGCATCATGCAGTATGGAGATGTCAGCAGTGCTGGGTGGCCCATGCTTACAGTGCAGTGTGGATGCTTAAGTACGGGCTTGAAAACACCGAATCTGGAAGCCTGGGTCCCATAGACACAGGCTTACTATGCAGTGGAGCCAAAGCCACAAAGGCAGAGGATTCGTTATGGTCACAGACAGCATTTACCTGACTGAACTGTCCTTTCAGAACAGATCATTACTTTTGAGTGCTGTTGTCATGCCAAACCCTCAGATGTTTGGCTTCAATAGGCTGTGTGTGTATGTGGCTGCTGTTTATGTGTTGCTCTGTTAGGGTGACCAGATGTCCCAATTTTATAGGGACAGTCCCGATATTTGGGGCTTTTTTTTATATGGGCTCCTATTGCCCCCCACCCCGGTCCCAATTTTACTCACATGCTATCTGGTCACCCTACTCTCTGTGTATGTGTGAGAAGCTCATTTATGAAATGGAAGCCACCAAGAGCAGAGACGGAATTTGGCTATTTAGCTAGAGGGAATTTCCTCTGAATTCCTGGGTTTTTCCCAAATGTGAGTTATGAGACTGACTCAGCGGCTCTTTTATTCCCTTCTGGCTGAACTGCCTTTTCTAATGCTTTTAAACTGCAGCTAAAGGCTATCTAATGTGCTGAGATATCAGGGATGTCAGGTCTGGCTCTTCCATAAACAAAGATGCACTTTCTGTTTCCTTCATTCAGGGAGCTAAATTGTAATGGTGTGGATGGAAGACTGTTTTCCATGCGACTGAGAATAATTTACAGAAGCTTGTGATCATACAAAATTATACTGTGCTCCTGAAATTCTGTTTGTAGATTTAAAATACCTTTTTTCTTAGATGCAAGAATAAGCATGAGCTGATCAAAATAGCTTAGCTCAAATCTGAGGTTTTGCCTTGCAACTTGCTGCTGCAGTAGCATTCAGTGAAGTCTGCATAGCTTAAATACATGCATAATCCTCCCCGAATACACATACATCTCAGAACTTTTGACTTGAAGACTGTTTCTGCAGAGGCATTATTAAGTTTGAAAAACAGAATACACCCTGAGCAGGTTGCCTATTATAATTGTTCAGAATACCTTAATTAGTGATGGTATGATTGGCTGTAAGGTTTTAAGTGTTTACAGAGACCGTTTTGCTGTTTTTAGCAGTGTAACCCAGTATGTTGTACATTTCCTTTACCCTCCTCTACCTAAACACACACATCTTCAGATCTAAGCCTGGCTAAATCAAACTAGTATTTTTTTCTACCTTATATCTTGATGTCAGTGACTCTAAAGATGTTAATGTGGTTCCTTGCTAAAGAAGTCCTTTTACAGAATACTGTGTTTTAATCATGCTGGTCCAAATCCTCTTTCTCCTCTTGACACACAGATTATTACTGGATTGCTCAACAGCATTAATATACTTCTGGTGTAAGAATGAGGTAGACATTTTAATACCTCTAATTTACCTATTATGAAAATACCATTGCAGTTTCACAGTTAAGATTGAGTTGAATTTTAGTCATACAGCAGGGATTCAACTACTCAGTTACATGTGAAGAATACAGCGTATTCTCTCCAGAATTATAGCACTTGCTCTTTAAGGACAGGTTTGATTTTCTGGGCATTTACAAGTAAATCCATTAAGTTATTTAGTATTTAAAATTAAAAATGGGTCTACAATAAAGCAGAGAAACTGCCAGCTAGCCCTGCCCCATTATACCTGCAGCCAATTCTAGGCCTGCAGGGTGGAGAAAAGGAGAGAGCCTGGGTTATTTGGGGGCCGACTGGTGCAGCTAGGGCAGGAGCTAGCCGCCTCCCTATGTGAGGGGAAGGATCACTCACCTGCCTACCAAGGCAGCCACCTGGGAGGAAGCACTGTCACCCCAGCCGTGGGAGACTGTGGGGGAGACCTAGGAGCCTTCAGCTCTGGAGGCAACTGAGTGGGCAAAGCCCAGGGACGGTGTAGGGCTCAGCCTGACCAACTTGCAGCTGCCCTGCCTGAAGGAGACTGAGACCGTGACAAGGTGCTGCTCACAACCCATGAGAGGACCCTATGGGAAGCAGGCCGCCCAACTAATTGGACTAGAGTGGCCACACCCCAAAATGAACAGACACTGGTAGGAAGTAGCCCAGGGCAGCAAATTTGGACTCCTGCAAGGAGGTCTGCCCCTGTTCTAGGGTTGACAAACACAGGGCCCTGGGCTGGGACCTGGTGGAGAGGGAGGGCCCGGATCCCCTTACCTGCCCCCCGGCCTTAAAGATCGAGGCCCAGCAATCAAATAAGGGGCTGAAAGCCATGGGCTCTGCTAGGCTGTCCAGCCCTCCAGGCTTGGCACTGGCTTCAGGTGAAATGGGGCGGGGCTCGCTGAGCCCAAAAACTCTCTTTAACCCTTGCTGTGCTGGCTGGCAGTTTCTCTGCTTCATTGTAGGGTCCTTTAAGAAATTAAGTGCCTGATGTTAGCCCAACAACTTAAAAAAATTGGATCACTATAGTATTATAAACAATTGTGAACTACAGGGACAAAGTTCTTTAGAAAAAATGAACTTGAACTTTTTATAAAGACATTCCTAAAATGTCTCCTTTTGAAAGGTACCTGGAGACAGAGGGTGAAATCTTGATCCCATTGAAGTGAAGAGGAGATTTGCCATTAACTTCAGTGGGGCCAGCATTTCCCCCAGAAGCTTTAAAGCACATTCTCCCAATTCAGAAGTTTTATTAACGGGTAAGTGCTAAGTGATCACTTACACAAACTCTCTAAGTCTGAAGGGGGTTTAGGGTTTTTATTTTTTTTAATCATTAAAACAATTTTAAAAATAAATTTCTATAATCTCTGAAACCCAAGTAAATGTGTAGGATGATTCTGATTAAAGGAAGTGACAATTCTTCTTCCAGTGGTGTCCCTGTGGGTGCGCCACTCTAAGGCTATGGCTATACTTGCACTTCAAAGCGCTGCCGTGGCAGCGCTTTGAAGCGCTAAGTGTAGTCAAAGCGCCAGCGCTGGGAGAGAGCTCTCCCAGCGCTGTCCGTACTCCACCTCCCTGTGGGGAATAACGTACAGCGCTGGGAGCTGTGCTCCCAGCGCTGGGGCTTTGACCACACTGGCGCTTTGCAGCGCCGCAATTTGCAGCGCTGGAGAGGGTGTGTTTTCACACCCTGCTGCAGCGCTGCAAATTTGCAAGTGTAGGCATGGCCTAAGTTTCGGTGCGTCCCTCCACCGGAGATCGGAGATTTCTCACAGCAGCACTTGGTCGGGGGAAGGGTGTGCACAGGAGTCGTCTCGTGCAGCTGTTGGCACCTCCTGTAGTGTGTGCACCCCCGATCGCCCCCTCAGTTCCTTCTCAACTGTCCTTGGCTGCAGACGGAGCTCTGTGGCAGTGCTCTCTTTGATACTGTCTGAAAGAAAAAAGTAAAAAAAAAAAAAAAAAGTTACAAGTTACATAGGTACTTATTAGTCAATACTTAGTTACATTGTTTAGTTAGTCTTAGTCTATACATAGTTACATAAGTTCCTCTTAGAGGGTTTTCTTAAAAATAAAATCAAAGAAAATGAAGAAGAAGAAGAAGAAGAAGAAAGAAGACTTTTTTCTCTGGCTTAACTCCCCGTTTGGGAACAGTTTCTACAGTTTACCATTACAATTAACTCCCACCCTTATCTCTCGAGGTGGGGAGGGGCTTAACTGCAATCAGGCCAGGCTCAACAGGATTTAAAAAGTGACTCCTGCTGTGAACTGATGCCAGTCTCTGACGGCCACACGTCCTGCATCTGCTGTCTGGGAGAAACTCATATCTCCCAGAAATGCATACATTGCACCGACTTAACAACAAGGGCAAGATGTGACAGGGTTCTCCGCTTGACAAATGCTTCTGCTGGAGAAATCCCTCCAACCTCCGCGAGAGACGTCCTCCGGGAGTCTCATAAACCGAGATCCCTGAGCTCTGATAAGGCTCTGACTTCCAAAACTGTCAGGAAGTGAGCCTTGACCTCTCCGGCAAGGCTCTCTCAGAAAAAGAGAGCTTCCCCAGCGAGGTCTTTGTCCTCAGTGCTCCACTTATCCAGAGTGAGCACTTACAAGGCACCAGGCTCCTCCAGCACTGTCTCTCAGCGGACCCCGCCGAGCCCCAACGCGCGGCACCGGAGTTGAGACATCAGGTCTCCTCCACAGCACCGACTACCCCAGTGCAGAGTGCGGCACAGGCAGCAGCACCGCGATCAATGCTGCCGCCACCGGCACCGACCCAAGACTTGATGCTGGCTAACAAACCAAACCTGGCACCGGTCAGCACTCCAATGGTAGACCGCAACCCCATGGCGGGACCAGCGCAACTCCTGCATACTGAGGACATAGCAGTTTCTTCGACACCGCAGTCACCACTGCTCGGCACCAGACACACTCTGAGCTACATAGCACGGTACCATCCTTCATCTCCTGCACCACTCTCCATGCATAGTGTGAGGAAGGAGACATGCAGGACAACTGCTTCCCCTTTCAACGTTCATCCCCATCACAGATGAGACCTACATGGAACGCTGTGAAGCCTAAGCCTCATCCTTCCAAGCATTCACAGCCCTGGTATGCACAGCACTGGCCTTACCCTTTACCACCTTACCCCATGCAATGGCCACAATGGGGTTCTTGGCCCACATACCAGAACCCCTCTTCTGGTCCCCCTTCCCTAGCAACAAGAGGTTCCAGAGTACACCCACCGTTACCACACAGAGAAACCTCTGACCCCCCTGATACAGAGAGAGAAGAGGAAGAGATGCTATCTCAGGCAGACCTGGATGATTCACCACCTGCCCCATACTCATCTTCCGCATCAGACGAAGCAGTGACGCCATCTACCCCTATGACACCAGATGACCTGAAACAGTTCCAAGAACTCTTCAAAAGAGTAGCAAACAGCCAAGAAATTGCCTTACATGAGGTGCAGGAGAAACAACATAAGTTGTTAAAGATCTTACAACCGGCATCATCGACCAAGATTGCCTTCCCCATGGATGAGGCATGGAATTTTTGTTTTCACACCCTCAGGCCTGCTCTCTGGTAGTAGAGGCTGCTAATCAGCACAGTAAACAGCATCATTTCCGTTCCTCACTGCAAGATAAAGAACACAAGAGACTGGACCTCTTTGGGCGGAAAGTTTACTCATCAGCCACCCTTCTGCTTAGAGTTGCCGACTATTCTGCTCTACTAGCAAATTACGACTACTCTAACTATAGTAAAATACAAGAGCTCGTGGAGGACCTCCCCGAGCATAAATGTCCTCAGCTCAACGCCATTATCAATTAGCGTCAGTTAATAGCCTACACGGTGCTTCAAGCCTCAATGGGTGTAGCAGACACAGCTGCCCGAACAACCGCAACAGCCTCCCTGATAGGTTGGGGTGCCCACTTGGGTCATCACAATATACAAGGCAGGTGGTCTGCAACGGAAACCCGACTACATATCAATCTCCTGGAACTCCACGTGATACACAATGCATGCCGACACTTCCTCCAACTCATACGAGAAACCTCAATCTCTATTCTCACCGACAATGTGGCGTGCATGTTTTACATCAATCGCCAAGGAGGAGCCAGGTCTCACTCGCTATGTGTAGAAGCCATGAATTTATGGAACTTCTGCATCTGCATCAATATAAACATCACAGCATCATACCTACCAGTGTGCCAAAACACTACAGCCGACAACCTCACAGGCACTTCTCACAGGAACACAAGTGGGAAATCCACGACAGTGTTCTCGGCATAATATTCCAAAAATGAGGTCACCCAGTAATTGACCGTTTCACCTCAGCAACAAATCACAAATGTCCACTATTTTGCTCCAGGGCAGGCCTGGCACCAGGATTGTTAGGGGATGCTTTCCTCATCCCATGGAACGCATCATTCATGTATGCCTTCCTGCCAATACCACTGATCCCATGCGTCATCCTCAAGATATGACTCAACAGAGCATATATCATTCTCGTTGTCCCCACGTGGCCCAGACAGACTTGGTTTCCATACCTCTCACATCTAGCAGTCTGTGCCCACAACTGCTGCCTTTCCGGATGGACCTCCTTTCCCAGAACAAGGGCCTGACGCTCCATCCAGACCTAGCGAAACTCCATCTCAAAGCGTGGCTCCTCTCTGGTTCCAACATGGGGAATTGAACTGTTCGGAGAAAGTAAAACAGATATTACTAAATAGCCGTTGCCTCACCACTAGAAATACTTACCGCGACAAGTGGAGAAGATACTCCCTTTGGTGTCAGCAAAAACAGCTGGACGCGACTGTGGCACCTCTAGCTATGATCCTAGACAACCTTCTAGAACTGAAGGAAACGGGGTTAACCATAAGTTCTATTAAAATACACCTGGCTGACATCACGGCCCTCCACGAACAGATAGAAGGGGCTTCAATATTCACTCACCCGGTTACACGGTGCTTTCTAGCAGGTATACAGAACATGTACCCAGAAGTACGCCAACCTGCACCACCATGGGATCTCAATCTTGTGCTCAAATGTCTCACAAGACCACCCTTCGAACCTCTAGCAACCTGCTCGTTCCTACATATGTCAGTTAAGGTCGCATTCCTAGTGGCAATCACGTCTGCCAGATGTGTCAGCAAAATAGGAGCATTGATGGCTGAACCACCGTACATTGTATTTACCAAAGACAAAATCATGTTACGTCCTCACCTAAAATTCTTGCTCAAAGTGGCTACAAATTTTCATTTTAAACAAACCATACACTTACCTGCCTTCTATCCCAAGTCACATAACTCTTGAGAAGCAACGTTGCATATGCTAGATGTCAGACGGGCTGTAGTTGTCTACTTGGACAGAACTAAACCATTTTGCAAGTCACCAAGACTATTCGTCTCTACAGCAGAGCTCTCTAAGGGCTCTACAGTATTGACTCAGAGACTCTCGAAATGAGTGTCTACCTGTATTCAAACTTGGTACCAGCTGCATCACAAAGAACCTCACATGGGCATCAGATCCCACTCAATGCGAGCCATGGCGACATCGATTGCATTCTTGAACAATGTCCCCTTAATAGATATTTGTTGAGCTGCAACCTGGACATCGCAGAACACTTTTGCAAAGCATTATGCCAGGGATGGGCAAACTATGGCCCGCGGGCCGGATCCGGCCCTTCAGGGCTTTGGATCCGGCCCGCGGGATTACCCCTAGTGGTGCTGCGGGCCCAGCGCTGCTCTCAAAAGCAGCCCCCGGGCCGGGAGGCAAAGGGCTCCATGTGCGCACGCAGAGCACTCTGCCCCCCCCCCCCATGGGCCGCAGCACTTCCTGGAGTGGCGTGGGGACAGGGCAGGCATGCAGGGAGCCTGCCCTGGCCCTGGTGTGCGCCACTGCCACCCCGGAGCCACTTTAGGTAAGCGGCACCGGGCTGGAGCTCAAACCCCTCCTGCCCCCCGCCCCCCAACTTCCTGCCCTAAGCCCTCTGCCTGTACCTCGCACCCCTCCTGCACCCAACTCCCTGCCCTGAGCCCCTTTCTGCACTCCTGTGCATTCCAACCACCTGCCCTGAGCTCCCTGCTGCACCCTGCACTCCGTGCACCCCAACTCCCTGCCCTGAGCCCCATCCTGCACTCCGTACCCCTCCTGTACCCCAACCCCCTTCCCTGAGCCCCCTCTTACACTCTGCACCCCTTCTCTGCCCCAATCCCTTGTCCTGAGCCCCTTCCTCCACATCCCGCACTCCACCCCCCCTGCCCCGGCTCTGCATACAATTTCCTCACCCAGATGTGGCCCTCGCCCCAAAAAGTTTGCCCACCCCTGCATTATGCTATCACCCAGGGCCTTGTCTCAGACTCTATCATTGGCCTCACTGTGCTCTCATCACATACTTATACATAACTCCGAACCCCTATCACCCCTGGTGGGGTACTGCTCTACAAGCACCTAGAGTGGAGCACCCACAGGGAAAGCACTCGAAGAAGAAGAAGTTACTCACCTTGTGCAGTAACAATGGTTCTTCGAGATGTGTGTCCCTGTGGGTGCTCCACTACCCACCCTCCTCCCCTCTACTTCGGAGATCACACAGCCGAACTCTGCGGTAGAGAAGGAGCGGAGGGGACGATTGAGGGTGTGTGCACTACAGAAGGTGCCAATGGCTGCACTCCTGTGTGCACCCAACTGAAGAAATCAGTTGCTTTTATTTAAATTTTTCAAATTTAATTCAAAATTTTATTTGTAAGTTCTTTTTTCTTTATCTTTTATAGTCTTAAGTGGATGTTTTATACTTGTTTCTTTCATTAGTTTCCTAATTTTTAGGGTAATTTCAGATTTTACAGATTATTTTCATTAAGAAGTTTCATTTAAAATGCTTATCTATACTGAAGAAGACAAGTTCAGGCCTCATTAATATCCTCACTGCCTGAACAGCTCACTCAGACGCAAAGTAGATAGGGAAATAGGTTGTGCTGTATTTGCAGCCAACACCTCACCTTGCACAAGTCAAGAAAGTGGAAATGCCTCCACTAGGCTATACTCCTCTATCAGCTTTTGCAGTGTGAAGACAATGAGACATTTGCTGCTAAATCATTTATGTACTTTGAAGACCCCACCCTTAGGTACCTAAATGGGAGCCTAACTTGCAAACGTTGGCCTGTGCGCATAAAAAAAGTTCAGAATAACTTTGTTAATAACTTTTCATTGTTAACAGTGAAGCAATTTTGTTTTCAAGTGACAAAAATTTTACGCTATGAAGAGAAAAGCTTTTAACAAAAATTTTAGCCCCTGATGCTACAAACATGGGATCAATCATGTGAGTAACATACCTGCTCAAGTGTTTGTAGGAACAGGGCCTTTCTTTTCAATGTTTTGTTTTTTGTCTAGAGCAGTTTTGTAAAATTTAAATTAAATTCCCTACCACCTTATCATGGGGTCTGCTCCCTACCCATGGCAAAGATGAGAGTGGTGTTAATTCAATCAACAACTGACTAAAAATGTTGCCTGTGGCAGCAGAACCCTCTCCCCACTGTAGAGCCTTATGGCCCTGCAAAGAGTGCTGGAGAGTCCACATGTGTGCATATCAGGCTTCTTAGTGGCAGTAACTTGGTATCTTTTATTAATGAGATTAGAAGATTGGCTGATAAAGGTAATAGTGTTGATATAATAGATTTCTGTACGGCCTTTCACTTGGTACAGCAAGATATTTTGATTAAAAAACTAGAAAGATATAAAATGAACATGGCATACATTAAATAGACTAAAAGCAGGCTAACTGATGTAGGCCTTGCATGAACAATGAGTGAAAACAGAAGTTAATGGACAAAGCAAGAATTCACAGGTGGCCTTGTAAATAACATGTAGTTAGTAGATAAAGAAATAGTAAGACAAGTAAGTGATAAGTTTGCCACTGCAGCTTTATTTACTAGCATATTTTGTAGCTTGTGGACAGTTTAGGATTTGTTTCTGTATTATGCGTGTTAGTCTATGTATATAAACTGATTTATATTTATGTGCTTTTGGATTTGTAGTAAACCCCTGATACCCACCCTACTGCATTTGAGCTTGATCACCTCAGTGTAGTGTTGCTGTGTGCCAGTAAAGAAACTTCAGTGACAAGTCTGGATTCAAACCAAGTTTTTGGATTCCAAGGACCGGGATAAAGTGTTTTCCCAGAACTGGATGAGGTGTTCTGGATAAGCAGAGTGGGAAAGGTCTCAGAGGGAATGTAATGTAATCCGGGAATCATCATAGAATTGGTCTCAGAGGGAATGTAATTGTAATCCGGGAATCATCATAAAATTGGTGTGTTTCTAGTAAGGTCACTCAGGGATTGGTTCTTGGCCCTGCACTATTTAACCTTTTTATTAACAACCTGGAAGAAAGCATAAATTCATCATTGATAAAATATTGAAGATGACACAAAAATTGGGGGAGTAATAAACAATGAAGAGGACAGGTCACTGATTCAAAGCAAACTGGATTGTTTGGTAAACTGGGCGCAAGAAAATAATGTGTTTTTATATTTGTACATCTATGAACAAAGAATGCAGGCTATACGTATAGGATGAGGGATTCTATCCTGGGAAGCAGTGACTGAAAAAGATTTGGGGGTCATGGTGAATAATCAGCTGAATGTGAGCTCCCAAGGTTATGCTGTGGCTAAAATGGCTAATGCAGTTCTTAGATGCATAAACAGAGGAATCTCAAATAGGAGTAGAGAGATTATTTTATCTCTGTATTTGGCATGCTGGAATACTGCAATCAGTTCTGATGCCCACAATTCAAGAAGGATGTTGATAAATTGGAGAGGATTGAGAGAAGAGACATGAGAATGATGAAAGGATTAGAATACATGCCTTATAGTGATAGACTCAAGGAGCTCAATCTATTTAGTTTAACAAAGCAAAGGTTAAGGGGACACTTTATTATAAGAACATAAGAACATAGGAAAGGCCGTATCGGGTCAGACCAAAGGGCCATCTAGCCCAGTATCTGTCTACCGACAGTGGCCAATGCCAGGTGCCCCAGAGGGAGTGAACCTAACAGGCAATGATCAAGTGATCTCTCTCCTGCCATCCATCTCCATCCTCTGACGAACAGAGGCTAGGGACACCATTCTTACCCATTCTGGCTAATAGCCATTTATGGACTTAGCCACCATGAATTTATCCAGTCCCCTTTTAAACATTGTTATAGTCCTAGCCTTCACAACCTCCTCAGGTAAGGAGTTCCACAAGTTGACTGTGCGCTGCGTGAAGAAGAACTTCCTTTTATTTGTTTTAAACCTGCTGCCTATTTACTTCATTTGGTGACCCCTAGTTCTTGTATTATGGGAATAAGTAAATAACTTTCCTTATCCACTTTCTCAACATCACTCATGATTTTATATACCTATATCATGTCCCCCCCTTAGTCTTCTCTTTTCCAAGCTGAAGAGTCCTAGCCTCTTTAATCTTTCCTCGTATGGGACCCTCTCTAAACCCCTAATCATTTTAGTTGCCCTTTTCTGAACCTTTTCTAGTGCTAGAATATCTTTTTTGAGGTGAGGAGACCACATCTGTACACAGTATTCGAGATATGGACGTACCATGGATTTATATAAGGGCAATAATATATTCTCAGTCTTATTCTCTATCCCCTTTTTAATGATACCTAACATCCTGTTTGCTTTTTTGACCGCCTCTGCACACTGCGTGGACATCTTCAGAGAACTATCCACGATGATGCCAAGATCTTTTTCCTGACTCGTTGTAGCTAAATTAGCCCCCATCATGTTGTATGTATATATAGTTGGGGTTATTTTTTCCAATGTGCATTACTTTACATTTATCCACATTAAATTTCATTTGCCATTTTGTTGCCCAATCACTTAGTTTTGTGAGATCTTTTTGAAGTTCTTCACAATCTGCTTTGGTCTTAACTATCTTGAGAAGTTTAGTATCATCTGCAAACTTGGCCACCTCACTGTTTACCCCTTTCTCCAGATCATTTATGAATAAATGGAATAGGATTGGTCCTAGGACTGACCCTTGGGGAACACCACTAGTTACCCCTCTCCATTCTGAGAATTTACCATTAATTCCTACCCTTTGTTCCCTGTCCTTTAACCAGTTCTCAATCAATGAAAGGACCTTCCCTTTTATCCCATGACAGCTTAATTTACGTAAGAGCCTTTGGTGAGGGACCTTGTCAAAGGCTTTCTGGAAATCCAAGTACACTATGTCCACCGGATCCCCCTTGTCCACATGTTTGTTGACCCCTTCAAAGAACTCTAATAGATTAGTAAGACACGATTTCCCTTTACAGAAACCATGTTGACTATTGCTCAAGAGTTTGTTTTTCTATGTGTCTGACAATTTTATTCTTTACTATTGTTTCAACTAATTTGCCCGGTACCGATGTTAGACTTACCGGTCTGTAATTGCCGGGATCACCCCTAGAGCCCTTTTTAAATATTGGCGTTACATTAGCTAACTTCCAGTCATTGGGTACCGAAGCCGATTTAAAGGACAGGTTACAAACCTTAGTTAATAGTTCTGCAACTTCACATTTGAGTTCTTTCAGAACTCTTGGGTGAATGCCATCTGGTCCCGGTGACTTGCTAATGTTGAGTTTATCAATTAATTCCAAAACCTCCTCTAGTGACACTTCAATCTGTGACAGTTCCTCAGATTTGTCACCTACAAAAGCCGGCTCAGGTTTGGGAATCTCCCTAACATCCTCAGCCGTGAAGACTGAAGCAAAGAATCCATTTAGTTTCTCCGCAATGACTTTATCGTCTTTAAGCGCTCCTTTTGTATTTTGATCGTCAAGGGGCCCCACTGGTTGTTTAGCAGGCTTCCTGCTTCTGATGTACTTAAAAAACATTTTGTTATTACCTTTGGAGTTTTTGGCTAGCCGTTCTTCAAACTCCTCTTTGGCTTTTCTTATTACACTCTTGCACTTAAGTTGGCAGTGTTTGTGCTCCTTTCTATTTGCCTCACTAGGATTTGACTTCCACTTTTTAAAGGAAGTCTTTTTATCTCTCACTGCTTCTTTTACATGGTTGTTAAGCCACGGTGGCTCTTTTTTAGTTTTTACTGTTTTTCTTAATTTGGGGTATACATTGCAGTTGAGCCTCTATTATGGTGTCTTTAAAAAGGGCCCATGCAACTTGCAGGGATTTCACTTTAGTCACTGTACCTTTTAACTTTTGTCTAACTAACCCCCTCATTTTTGTATAGTTCCCCCTTTTGAAATTAAATGTCACAGTGTTGGGCAGTTGTGTTCTTCCCACCACAGGGATGTTGAATGCTATTGTATTATGGTCACTATTTCCAAGTGGTCCTGCTATAGTTATAGGGGGGAGGGATAGCTCAGTGGTTTGAGCATTGGCCTGCTAAACCCAGGGTTGAGAGTTCAATCCTTGAGGAGGCCACTTAGGGATCTGGGGCAAAAATTGGTCCTGCTAGTGAAGACAGGGGGCTGGACTCGATGACCTTTCGAGGTCCCTTCCAGTTCTAGGAGATTGGTATATTTCCAATTATTACTTTACCTTATTAGAGCCTGTAAATGTCTACATGGGGAACCAATATTTAATAATGGTCTCTTCAACCTAGCAGACAAAGGTATACCATGATCCAATGGCTAGAAGTGGAAACTGGACAAATTCAGATTGGAAATAAGGTGTAAATTTTTGATAATTAACCATTGGAACAATTTGCCAAGGGTTGTGGTAGAGTCTCCATCACTGACGACTTTTAAATTAAGATTGGAAGTTTTTCTAAAAATATCTACTCAAGGAATGATTTGGGGAAGTTCTATGTCCTGTGTTATTCAGGAAGTCAGACTAGATGATCACAGTGATCCCTTCTGGCGTTGGAATCTGTGAACCTATGTGTATGGGGGAGTACAGTCTGGCACACTGCTTTCCCAGAACTGTTCTCATTCTCCAGCCTTCTATCCTTCTCAGTACATTTGATTTAAAGCCAAAAGTCAGTGTAACACTACTGAGTTTTAATTAACCAGTTTATTATGTATGTCTCATTTAATCTTTTATGCAATCTCCTTTAGCTGTTTGAGTAAAAGTTTGAGCCACTTTTGTTGAGAGACTGCTTTTCCTTACTAATTTTTTTCCAGTACTAATTTCTCCCTATTGTTACTCACACCTTCTTGTCAACTGTCTGTAATAGGCAACTCTCTTATCACTTCAAAAGTTATTTTTCCTCCCTTGATATCGTGCTGTTAATTGATTTATCTTGTTAGACTGACCTAACGCTTGGTAAAGCACCCCCATCCTTTCATGTATTTCACCTGCTCCTGTATTTTTTAACCTCATACATCTGATGAAGTGGGTTCTAGCCCACGAAAGCTTATGCCCAAATAAATTTGTTAGGCCTGGTCTACACTAGGACTTTAAATCGAATTTAGCAGCGTTAATTCGAATTAACCGCTCAACCGTCCACACCAGGAAGCCGTTTAATTCGACCTAGAGGGCTCTTTAGTTTGAATTGGGTACTCCACCCCGACAAGGGGAGTAGTGCTAAATTCGACATGGCTATCTCGAATTAGGCTATGTGTGGATGCAAATCGAACTTAGTAGCTCCGGGAGCTATCCCACAGTGCACCACTCTGTTGATGCTCTGGACAGCAGTCCAAGCTTGGATTCTCTGACCAGCCACACAGGAAACGACCCGGGAAAATTTGAATTCCTTTTCCTGTCTGGGCACTTTGAATCTGATGTCCTGGTTGGACATCGGGGCGAGCTCAGCAGCACCTGCAATGATGCAGAGCTCTCCAGCAGAGGAGTCCATGCAATCCCAGAATAGAAAGAGGTCCCCAGCATGGACAGACCGGGAAGTCCTGGATCTGATCGCTGTGTGGGGCGATGAGTCTGTGCTTTCGGAGCTGCGCTCCAACAAACGGAATGCAAAGACCTACGAGAAGGTCTCCAAAGCCATGGCACTCAGAGGATACAGCCGGGATACAACGCAGTGCCGCGTGAAAATCAAGGACCTGAGACAAGGCTACCAAAAAGTCAGAGCGGCAAACGGATGCTCCGGAGCCCAGCCCCAGACATGCCGCTTCTACGAGGCACTGCATGCCATTCTAGGTGGGTCTGCCACCACTGCCCCACAAGTGACCGTGGACTCTGAGGATGACATAGTGTCGACGGGCAGTTCCTCGGCAATGTTCGCCGATGGGGAAGATGAGGAAGGGTTTGTGGAGGACGACGCAGGCAACAGCGCTTACAATACCGCTTTCCCCGACAGCCAGGATCTCTTCATCACCCTCACAGAGATCCCCTACCAACCCTCCCCGGCTGTTAACCCGGACTCAGAATCAGGGGAAGGATCAGTCGGTAAGTGCTATAAACATGGAAACATTTATTTTTTAAAAAACAGGAATAAAAACTATATAAAAACTTTTCCATATAAAACTATATAAAAAGAAGGTCCACACATATAGGGATGGAACAGAAATCCTCTTGGGACACTTCCACAAAGCTCTCATAGAGGAGCTCGAAAAGCCTCCGCAGGAGGTTCCTGGGGAGAGGTGCCTTATTTGGTGCTCCGTGGAAGCACACTCTTCCGCGCCAGGCCATCCTAACGTACAGCGGAATCATTGCCTCGACCAGCATGGCAGCATACGGTCCTGGTCTGTGCAGGGATTCTCGCAGCATCCTCTCTCTCTCTCTCCGAGTGACCTGCCTCAGGGTAATCTCGTTCGGCGACTGCTGCATCTAATTAGGGCAATTAGTGTACTGTTACTATTGTGAATGCTTGACTTTTACTTTGCATAGCAATGACCTTCGTTTAACAGCCACGTGTTGGAGGCCGCAGAGGAAAAGCATACAGTGATCTTTCCCGGGCACAGCCGCGAGGGGCTGGAACAGGGTCAGACTTTATGCTTTCCAGATTGCCTTCAGCGGGAGGGCACAGCTATCCATTAACTGTTAAGCAGCCTATAGTGTAGTGCTTACCAGGCCTGGCTGCTACACGGATTCAGCTGTACCGCCCCGCTTGTCCGATCTCCTGTGCAAGACCGCAGCCAATGAAAGCGTATTCCGAAATCTCGAACTTGTCCTGAGAGCTCGTGAGACTAGGTGCCCTGTATGGTCTTGTTCACAGAAACTGAGTAGACTGTGTTCAGTGTTCGCAAACATGTATCTTTTCAAGGAAATCACTTCCTTTTTCCCATCACACAGCTGCGGCTCTTTCACGAACTGCCCCGGCATCCCCCTCACAGAGGCTGGCGCAGATTAGGTGGCGAAAGAAAAAGACTAGGGACGACATGTTCTCGGAACTGATGGCCTGCTCCAGAGCCGAGGCGGCCGAGCAGAGACAGTGGAGGGAGACCCTATGTCAGCACCAGCGCTCACACAGCGAACGGGAGGACAGGTGGCGGCAGGAAGACCAGCAGGCGACTCAAACGCTGCTTGGGCTAATGAGGGAGCAAACGGACACGCTCCAGCGCCTTGTAGATGTTCTGCAGGACCGCAGGCAGGAGCAGAGAGCCCCCCTGAACTGTATCTGCAACCGCCCTCCCCCGCCACAAAGTCCTGTCCCCCCCTCACCAAAAATCACAAGAAGGAGGGGCGCTAGGGGCCGTGAAAACTGTCACTCCACCCCAGCAGAGCGCTCATGTACCAAACAGCTCTCATGCCATAAATTTTGAGAAGTGCTTCCCTTCCTGGATCACCCAGTCCCAAATCCAAGTTTCATCCCCCCACTGTGTAGTTGAGTATTAAGAGTAGTTTGTTGTTATTCACTGTTTCCGTCACGTTTTCCTTGTCAGAAGACTTTGTGTGAAGGGGGGGGGGTTTAATTGCATAGGACAGCCTCCATTACCAGGGTACAGACTTGGGGGCAGGATCAACAGCAGGACACACACAGACTGCAGTCACTAGGCACCAGGGTCAGTCTGGGAGGTGTATGCTGCCCCGGGTCAGTCTGTGAGGTGTATGCTGCCCCAGGGTCCTAGCGCCTGCCATCCACAAATGGCAAGGCAGGCTGCCCTTACCATGCCCTTCCACCCTAGCCACGAGCCTCTCCGATGCCCTGAGCCCCAGCAAGAGCCCTCATCCACGGACACATACTCACCCTTCCCACACACCCCTCACCCCTTCCTACGCCCCAGCCCAGAGCCTGCATCCAAACTCCGTCCCAAAGACGGCACCCCTCACCCCTTCCTGCACACCCATCTGCAACCGTCCTCCCCCCAGAGACCGCTGTAGGAGCAGGAGCCTGTCATTCCTCTAGTGTAGAAGCGGTCTGTACATCAGTGCACACCGTACCCACCACAGTCTGCGTCCATGTTTCAACCCTTGAACAGGAATTCATAATTAAAGAAAACTTTGTTAATAATCAGTGTTCCATTAAATTTATTTTAAAAAGTGTGTTGGAAGGGGGGAAACCTGGAGAACGGGGTATGTAACCGCAGATCGAAGTCAACAGTCACTGAAACAGGCTCAGGTTCAGCTTCTCTGTAAATCAAGTGGACAGTCATAGGTTACCCTGCTCTCCGAGGAACCTATCTTTCAAAGCCTCCCGGATGCACAGCGCTTCCCGCTGGGATCTTCTATCGGCACAGCTGTCTGGCTGAGCGTAATCAGCAGCCAGGCGATTTGCCTCAATCTCCCATCCCGCCTTGCTCTCACAGAGATTGTGGAGCACACAGCAAGCAGCAATAACAACGGGGATATTTTTTTCGCTGAGGTCCGAGCGAGTCAGTAAGCTCCGCCATCTCCCCTTGAGACGTCCGAAAGCACACTCCACCACCATTCTGCACTTGCTCAGCCGGTAGTTGAAGAGTTCCTTCTCACTGTCCAAGGCGCCTGTATAGGGCTTCATGAGCCAGGGCATTAGCGGGTAGGCTGGGTCCCCGAGGATCACTGTAGGCATCTGCACATCCCCAACCGTTATTTTGTGGTCCGGGAAGAAACTACCTGCCTGGAGGCGTTTAAACAGACCAGAGTTCCTGAACACACGCGCGTCATGAACCTTGCCCGGCCAACCGACGTAGATGTTGGTAAAACGTCCCCTATGGTCCACCAGTGCTTGCAGCACCATAGAAAAGTAGCCCTTTCGGTTAATGTACTGGCTGGCCTGGTGGGCTGGTCCCAGTATAGGGATGTGAGTCCCATCTATAGCCCCACCGCAGTTTGGGAATCCCACTGCGCCGAAGCCATCTATGACGACCTGGATGTTTCCCAGGGTCACTACCTTTGAGAGCAGTTGCTCAATGATTGCATGGGCTACTTGAATCACAGCAAGCCCTACGGTAGATTTGCCCACGCCAAAGTGGTTCGCTACTGACCGGTAGCTGTCTGGCGTTGCAAGTTTCCAGAGGGCTATGGCCACTCGCTTCTGCACAGTCAGGGCTGCTCGCATCCGGGTGTCCTGGCGCTTCAGGGCAGGGGACAGCAAGTCACAGAGTTCAAGGAAAGTGCCCTTACGCATCCTGAAGTTTCGCAGCCACTGTGATTCATCCCAGACCTGCAGCACTATGCGGTCCCACCAGTCCGTGCTTGTTTCCCGGGCCCAGAATCGCCGTTCCACACCATGAACTTGACCCATTGCCACCATGATCTCCACTGCGCAGCGTACCCTGCTTTGTGAGAAGTCTGCGCCACTCTGTGACTTCCTGTCCTCACCGCACTGCTGGAGCCTCCTCGCCCGATTTCTCAGCAGCTGACTGTGGAAGAGGTGGACGATAAGGTGCGAGGAGTTGACAACGGCCATAAGTGCAGCGATGATCGTAGCGGGCTCCATGCTCGCAGTGCTGTGGCGTCCGCGCTGTAACCGACCAGAGAAGGGCGCGAACAGATTTCCCGCCGGCGCTTTCAGGGAGGGAGGGCGTGATTGACGGTTCAATGATGACAGTTACCCAAAACTACCCTCGACACATTTTTTCCCCCAGCAGGCATTGAGGGCTCTACCCAGCATTCCAATGGGCAGCGGGGACTGCGGGAACTGTGGGATAGCTTCCCACAGTGCACCGCTTCCAAAGTCGACGCTGGCCCCGTTACTGTGGACTCAGACAGCCGAATTAGTGTACTTAGTGTGGATACACAAATTCGACTTCATAAGGTCGATTCCACAAATTCGAATTAAGTAGATTCGAAATAGTCTTGTAGTGTAGACGTACCCTTAGTCTCTAAGGTGCCATAAGGACTCCTGGTTTTTTTTGCTGATACAGACTAACATGGCTACCACTGAAACCTGCTTTTCCTTAATCCCTTGTCTGATCTTTTAAATAAGGCCTCGATACTGGGGAAGCAATGTTAAGTTTAGGTTGTTTTCCAGTATAAAAGATTCTGGAGATTTTTATTTTATTTTTAGAAGCTCTAACACCTCAGTTGTTTTCAGCAAGCTTTGGAATTTGGTAAGGAGAAAGCCCTGGGGTCAGAGGAAGTGCCCTTAGTTTGTCTCATAAAATTCTGTTCAGGCTTGAAGGGAAGATGAACTATTGAAAATTTTAATTTCCTTTCTCTTGCTTGCATTGTAAATAAAACGTTGGGAGTCTGCCAAAATTCTAACTAAACATGAGCTCATCTAAGATCATCATGACCATGCTGCTGCGACCATCATATAGCACACAGTGCTGGAAAGCTTGGGAACAGCTTCTCTGGGAGGGAGAGAAAATGAGATGGACTCTTCCTGTCCATCTCCCCAACCCCAAAACAAGCCCCAGTAGCCAGTCTCCTCCCCTGCCCCAGAATGGTAACCTGCTGTGAGCGAATGTAGTTAGTCCTATAGCACAGACTATGCTATTCAAAGTTCAAACCCTGATGATGATGCATGATGGGGTTGTTAGAGGTGCAACAAATACAATTTACTTTTACTTTTTTCCTTTAAAAAACCCTAGGAAATGACATGCAATTCTTTAAAGAATGTTATTTAGGTTGCAAAGTCAAGCACTCAAAAGTTAGGAAATGCCAGAATTCAGCTTGCCTGTGCAATCTTAATTCAGCCTCCTGTGCTCATGCATTATGATAGTCTTTAATTACACAATTACATAGTATTTTTGTTACTTTAAAGTACTTGACTTTGTAACCGTAATAGCATCCTTTTAGTGTGTGCTTTATATATAAAACTGTATGTGTATTCAGAGAAAGAGATGAATGATACAAAAAAAACCCCCTTAGGCTTTTGAACTTCCCCCTGTGGTGGTATTATTATTTTATCTATGCAATGTGCTGCTCCCTCAAAGAGGGGTAGAACACAAGCTCAGGGGTGACGATTTTCAAACATCCTGATGTTAGCTGTCTAACACCATATTTAGTCACTTGAATTAAGTGGTCTAATTTTCAAAAGTACGAAACGCCCAGCACCTCCCATTGAGGTTCTGTGGTCTCCAACCTCCTCCATTTCTTCCTTTGGTGACTGTTTTCAGACTTCAGGACCTTTGTTCTTTGCCTAGGGAAACTTTTCTAGCTTTTTAATCAAAAATCTCCTGTTGACATATTGAAATCAAGGGGGAGTCTTTCCATTAACTTCAGTGAGATTTGGCTTGGGCCCTCAGAGCAGAGGGAGTGGGATAAGCATTTTGTCTCTGACCTAGCGTGTGAAGGTGGGATATGTCTGTATAAAAGGGGGAACTCCATTTTGTATTATGTGCTGAACTCATGTCTAACCCAGCCCAGCCACGGTTAATGAATTGCATTCCCGGTAACATCCCTCCTCAGGAAAGGTACTTGACACCAGCACTGAGAAGCCATCACAGAGCCATCAGGGGCTATAATTCTGGAATGGCTCTCTCTTACTACCCCACCTCCATGGAACAATGGGTGTTCGCCAGGTGGAGCACTCCAGGGAAGCACATGGCCAGGAGAGGAAGACTCTTTTAAAGAGGGTGTGCTGCTCTGAGCAGGGGGGCTGACTGTCACCACATCAGCAGGAGAGAGAACGCAGAAGGGACGGGACGGGGGTGGGGGATAATAGGAACCTATATAAGGCAAAGGCCTTATATCTGGATTGTCCCTTTAAAATTGGGACATCTGGTCTCCCTAGCCTGAAATGCTGACAAACCTTGGACTCATAGAAGGGACACAGATCAGACTAAGGGAGGCAGTGTCTCTGGACTTCCGTTGTGTTTGAAGAGATCTGTAAGTTTTGATGCTGTCAAGAGTAAAGTGACTTTGGTCAAGAAATTTGTTTGCTAACCCTGTGTTCTTTGATGTCCCTGAAGGGGCTGAACTAGAAGCCAGAGTGACCACATCAAGGTGGAGCTCTGGAGGAATGCATGTAAGCGACTGGGGGGCTCAGGAGGTCTGAGGCACTGGTTTCAAGGTCTGGGGTGGCTGCACCATCCCAAGGAAAGGGCTCAGACAAAGGGTCTGTCCTACATAGCCAGAATCTTTATCCAGACCCAGTTGACATGGAAACATGTGAGACTGAGCAGTTGGGTCCACTTAGAACAGACTAGTGTCTTTGCAGAGGGGTACTGCGCCTGGTGGTAACATAGTGGACACAGGCCTTTCCTGTAAGAAGATTCACATGTCAGCATCCGAAGAAGTGAGCTGCAGCTCACGAAAGCTCATGCTAAAATAAATTTGTTAGTCTTTAAGGTGCCACAAGTACTCCAGTTATTTGAGTTTCCCAGAAAAGACTCATGGTGGGTAACCCAGAGGAGAAATAACAAGGACCATCCCATTGATGATGTGCACTGAGTTAAGTGTCAAAGGGAACAAATGTTGTCATTTTTTAACTTCAATAATCATTTACCAAATATCATTGGGCCTCCAGTTTTCAAGTTAAACTCATTATCAGGTCTTCTCCAGAAAAGAGCACACAATAGAAATACCATACAGTAGTGATTAAGAAAAGAAAAAATATTTCTTATCCCATTTTCTCTCATTTCAGGTGCTGGGGCCATTTGTTGCATCTGAATTGTGTATCATTAGTTCTCTAAGCACCGCATCGTACTACCTGTTTCATGCACATGCACGGCACCATGGCCAGTCCTCAGGAGCACCTGAGCTGGCCTTCCTCTACAAACTTGATCAACAAAACTTTCAGTGAAGACAAAGACTTCAGTGGGATACATGGTGATCATGCACCCACCGGAAACCATCCTTCACCTGAGATCATAGAGGATGTGCGAGAGAAGGGCTTACTTCAGGCAGATCTAATAGAAAATGTGGGCAGTCCAGTCACCACAGCGGTGTTGACCAGCGTCAGCGAGGACTCTAGAGACCAGTTTGAGAACAGTGTGCTGCAGTTGAGAGAACAGGATGAAGCTGAAACAGTTGTGCCCCAGGACCACAGTAACACGATGGATGGAGAGAATAACAGTGGGACAGATGACATTAAAATCCAGTTCAGCAGATCCGGGAGTGGGAGCAGTGGGTTTCTTGAGGGACTTTTTGGCTGTTTGAGGCCAGTATGGAACATCATAGGGAAAGCATACTCCACGGACTATAAACTGCAGCAACAAGGTAAGCCTGCACCTCAGAAATGCTCCCGGTGCATTTCTTCTTCCCTTCATTGCTTTTAAAGTAGAGTTTGTGAGGATGAGGATGCTAAAAGCAATGAAATCCCTTTCCCAGCTTTCCACATGACCATTTGTCTGACACTCCCATACCTAACACACAGAGTTGCACAGAAAACAGTTACTCCGTAGTGAACCACAAGCGTGGAATTGTATAAGCTAGAGATGGAAAAGACCACTTACATGATCATCTCCATCCCCTGAACTGGGAGGTGACAGACATTGAAGTTAAGACAATTATTTAAATTAGTCAGGACTAGAGAAATCTGTGGGGAACCTCAGGGACATAATCAAGTTAGGTGATTGGGCAGCACAGGGCTGATTAAAAATAATGTTGACAAATGCAAGGTAAGGTACAGTGGAGGAATAGTTGGAACTGCTCACACACCTTCCACCATACAATCTTAATGCAGGATTTTCCCATGCTGTATGTATTAGCTAGTGTTGTGTCTAGTCTGGTACTAAATATCTGAGACATTGGGGCTTCCATCACTTCCCTGTGAGAATATTCCACCGCCTCACACATCTTGTTGTCAGGAAGACTTTCAACATTTAACATTTCTCTCCACTCCTTCCTTTTATCTCCCCTCTCTCCCACGTGGAACAATTTTTCTGTGATCTTAGTGTTTACACTTTTCATATATTTGTGGACAGTTATCATGCTCTGCATCCTTTAATTCTGATATAAAAGAGCAGGACAGAGAGAGGTGGTGTGAGAACAAATGGATCGCCAAAAATTGTGGATATTAACGAAAATTGTTAATATATGTTAATAAGGTTATGAGCTTACGGCCTATGTATATTATATCTTTCAAAATATAACCTGTCCCCAGCTTTGGGAAAGGAAAAATGCAGATTAGAATGAACAAGCTGTCATTTGAAATAGGGAAGTGTGACGGGGTGAACTCACCCCGCACTGGACTGGGAAGGATTAACTCCTCACTGTGGGCAGAGGAAGCCACACCCCCACGTCCCTATTGGGTATGCTCCAGGTGTAGCACCAGTATAAGAGGGAGCAGCCCAGCTCAGTCTGGGTTGACCGCTGGAGAGAAAGGATGCTCCTTGCCAGTTCCTGGCCAGGAACCACTGATGCCCCGGACCGCAGAAGCCAGAGGCACCAAGACCCAAGCAGATACCCATCTACCTGTGGATGCCCCAGGGAGGTCTGAGCTACAGGGAGTTGCACCACCCAAGGAACCCAGAGACCCCAAAGACGCGCAGACTGCCACCAGGAGTAACATGGTAGGAAGTAGCCCAGAGGGGGACTATCCATCCAGTTGAGCAGGGAGGACCCAGTCCCCCTACCTGTCCACTACCCCACCACCCCATGGGCCTCTAGGCCATACAGCCTGCCTGGAGGGCAACTCTGAGTCTGGCTGCCAGGCCTTACTGCCTCACGAACCCAGGTATCTCTGACTCTGGTCACTAGGCCTTGCTGCCCTACAAATCCAGGGTATCTCTATGGACTTTGGCTGCTAGGACTCACTGCCCTAAAGAGAAGGGCTAGCACCCGACATAGATCATGTGACCCTACCACCCTGTGGATCAGGGCAATTACATTGGGCCTTAGAGCCCTGCAGTTTGGGGCAACTCTATGGACTTCAGCCCTTAGGTCTCGCTGTCTAGAGACAGAGGGCAGCTCAAAGGGTGGGGTGAACTCACTCTGCACTGGACGGAGTCTCCCCCACCCTGTCAAAGGAAGTAAAACTGTTGTAGGGGTGTCTGCTAATGTTACTTTGGCATAGAGCTATACTGCACATCACTGTGTTGGATCCAGACAGATACTTGCTGTCAACCAAATAATTTACTGGAATATGGACACTGACCAAGCGATTTATTAGATATGTGATGAAGAACACCTACATCAGCATTTGAAAATGGGTTATGTGTGGACCCCAGAATTTTTAAAAATACTGACGGTGAAACCTGCTAACTTGTGAGATTGTGTGATTTTCAGGAGAATGAATGAATCTGGACTCCCATTAGCTGTGTCAGATGAATTGGTTTTAATGTTGATCCCTGGAGGATCCCAGAGGATATGCTACAGGGAGGAATAGCAGAGATATTAATGGCTAGAACTATATCCAAACACCAAAACATGGCTCCATAATCTAAACAGCTGAATGCGACTCCAGGAACTTCACTTCTGAGCTAAGTTCCTGATAGAAAGGGGAGAGCAAAGGATGGGCCAAGCTGCAAGATCTTGGCATGCAGGAACACAAAACGACCTGTAAAGAAACTCTCCATCTCTCCAAGTCTAGTGTAAGGGGATCTGCTAATGAGAAACAACAAAACCACAACAACACAGCTGTAAATACCACCTTGGATGATTGAACTGAACTTGATTGAACCCTGACTGAACTGAACTTATCTTGAAAATCAGTCACTGCTAACTCTCAGACTCAATTGGGAAATCCACATCTACCCTGCTTCTACCTGATAAGTAGTAGAGGCTCTTGTAAATATATTTTCTTCTACTGAGTGGCAGTTCCATTAATTGACATTAAATACTTCTTACAAAATACGTAAATCTGTTCCTATTCATGGGAAAGACCGTTCTAAGTCTCCTGTTTGGGGTTTAGTGTGTGCTGTTGGTGAGTTCCACCTTATCTAGAAGAGGAGAACAAAGGTGAGACAAAATTATGATGGTCAACAAATAGCTACAAATACAGTGGTGCTCTAAGGAGGGCTTTGGGATGTTTGACCACTGGGAGGCATTCATGGACAGAGGACTGTTATCATGGGATGGACTCCACCTGAGTAGGGAGGGAAATAGACTTCTGGGATAGAGGTTGGCACAAATGATAAAGAGAACTTTAAACTAGGAACTCGGGGAAGATGGTTGGGAGATGCTAATGTAATCTCCACACCTGATTTTAATGTTACAAGGGAGGAAAATCAAGTAAGAAAGGATAGAGCAATGGAGAAAGGAACAGCAGTGGGCATAACATAAGAGGAATGATAGCTTCGTTGGTATTAGTACTAACAATCAGGTAGGTGAGACTGGCAGTAGAATGACTACCCAATTGGGAAAGGAATGTGGGCGAAGCCAAGCAGCAACAATTAAGGGTTTGGCTACACTTGCAGGTGTGCAGCACTGGGAGTTACAGCTGTCTTCGTACAGCTGTGTAGGGAAAGCACTGAAGTGTGGCCACACTGACAGCTACCAGCGCTGCAGTGTGGCCACATTTGCAGCATTTGCAGCACTGTTGGGAGTGGTGCATTATGGGCAGCTATCCCACAGAGCACCTCGTCCCATTTTGGTGCCGTGGGTTGTGGGAAGGGGGCGGAGGGGGCGGGTCATTCTGCTTCCTGTCCCAATGCCCCGTGATGCATCGCTTCACATCCCAGCAATCCCTGTTTTTCCGTCCACGTTTGGCGCCATCTTGACTCTCTCAACGGTTTCTGTGCAGCGCGATTTCTGTGGGAAATGGAGCCTGAACTGCTGAGGAATATGCTGATGAGTCTCGCCAGCACATCACGTTTGGCAGTTGAGCTATTCCTTAAGATACAAAGTGATGAGGAGTCTGACGATGATAGCGAGTCGCCTGACGCGTATGACTCTAAATTGCTTCTGGCATTCACGGAAATGCTCAGCACCATGGAACGCCACTTTTGGGCTCGGGAAACAAGCACTGAGTGGTGGGATCACATCGTCATGGAAGTCTGGGATGATGAGCAGTGGCTGCAGAATTTTGGGATGAGAAAAGCCACTTTCATGGGATTGTATGCTGAGCTCTCCCCCACCCTGTGGCGCAAGGACACGAGATTGAGAGCTGCCCTGCCGGTGGAGAAGCGGGTGGCTATTGCAATCTGGAAGCTGGCAACTCCCGACAGCTACCAATCGGTCGGGAACCAGTTTGGAGTGGGAAAGTCGACCATTGGAATTGTGTTGATGTAAGTTTGCAGGGCCATTAATCCCATCCTGCTAAGAAGAACCGTGACTCTGGGGAACGTGCAGGACATTGTGGATGGCTTTGCACAAATGGGTTTCCCTAACTGTGGAGGGGCGATAGATGGGACGCATATTCCTATTGTGGCACCACCCCACCTAGCATCCGAGTACGTTAATCGGAAGGGGTATTTCTCTATGGTTCTCCAGGTGCTTGTGGATCACCGTGGGCCTTTCATTGACATTAACACAGGCTGGCCTGGAAAGGTGCATGACGCATGCATCTTTCAGAACACTGGCCTGTTCAGGAAGCTGCAGGCAGGGACTTTTTTCCCAGACCAGAAGATCACAGTAGGGGACGTTAAAATGCCCATTGTGATCCTTGGAGACCCCGCTTACCCGTTAATGCCGTGGCTCATGAAACCGTATACAGGGAAGCTTGAGAGGAGCAAGGACCGGTTCAACTACAAGCTGAGCTGGTGCCGAATGACTGTGGAGTGTGCTTTTGGCCGTTTAAAGGGGCGCTGGCGATCTCTGTATGGGAAGCTAGACTTGGGGGAAAGCAGCATCCCCGCGGTTATATCCGCGTGCTGTACCCTCCATAATATTTGTGAAGTGAAGGGTGAAAGATTCAGTCAGGCATGGACCTCTGAGGTTCAACGCCTGGAGGCTGAATTTGCACAGCCAGAGAGCAGGGCTACTAGAGAGGCCCAGCACAGGGCTGTAAGGATTAGGGATGCCTTGAGGGAGGAATTTGAGGCTGAAAACCAACAGTAATGTTTGGTGCCTTGTACGGGAGTGAAGTGCAGTGGTTACAATGTTAGTAGGAATCTGTGTTTCCTAAGCTGGAAACTGGATGCTGGGGAAGGGGGTTTTGAGCTGACATTGGGGCACAAGGGAAAGAGCTTTGGGACGGGGCTGGGGGCGGCGCGGTAGTGCTCTGCCTGCATGGCTACGAGCGCCTGGATAGAGTCCGCTTGGCGCGCCAGGATGCTTATCAGCTGCTTTGTGCTTTTCTTCCTGGCCGCTGCATTTTTCTGGTGGATCCTGCTTTCCCTTTCCCTCCAGTCCTGCACTTTTTTATTCTCTCTTGCAGAGTGATCCATAACTGCTTGCAGCAGGTCTTCTTTGCTTCTTCGCAGCTTCTTCCGGAGGTTTTGGAGCCTTTGAGCTGTTGATAACACGGACAGCCGAGAATTCAAGGTTGCTTGTGAAAGGCAAAAAAGAATACACTTAACAGAGGCAGCATTGTTTATATCTCAGACAGTTATTCCCACACAGTGAAGGAGTAACATTCTTCACAATAGCATAATTTTCCCATACCAAAGAGAGCGCACAGAACCCACAGGAGCCCCAAAATGGAGAGTAAGGGGGACTGATTGCTTGAGGGCTGATATCTCGCTGCTGCCAGTCACCTGGGAAGTGGAACTGATTGCTTCAGGGCTGTACTGGGGTTTCTGTGCATTGGGAAAAGCAAACAGCTGCAGGGGGCACCTTCACTGAACACTCTCCCAACATTTTACACAGGAGTTGATCCTGGAAGTTATCTCGCTGCTGCGGGTCACCTGGGAAGAGTGGGAGGGTCTTCTACAGCAATGCGGATTCCGCCCTGGCCCCTATGCAGCTTGCCTGTGTGCAGCAATGGTCCCCCCAACCCTCGCGGCACAGTGGCGCGGACGCGTTAGCCTGACTGGGACAAGGACCACGGTGGCTCTTCCAATAAACTTGCGCAAGTGCATTGCCCACGCTCTGACTGAAACTTTTGAAGAGATTACTGAGGCCGATTACCGCGACATGATAGACCACATCAATGCGCTATTCCACTAGGCATGCATGCATGTAGCCCTAACCCTCCCTCCTCTCCCGAAAAATTTCCTCCTGGCTTGAGAAGAGCTCCTGGCTGCATGCCTCCAGGGACTCCGGGGTGTCTCCCCCCAACCCAGTACCCTCACTCTCCTCCTCCTCCCTCTTCCCCCCCCCCGCTCTGAAGTGTCCATCGTGGTCCTCGGATTGGCGGTGGGGTCACCCCCAAGTATCGCGTCCAGCTCTTTTTAAAAACGGCAGGTCGTGGGGGCAGTGCCGGAGCGGCGGTTTCCCTCGCGGGCTTTGCAATAGGCACTCTGCAGCTCCTTCACTTGAACCCTGCACTGCAGTGCGTCCCGGTCATGGCCCCTTTTCAGCATGGCCTTTGATACCTGGCCAAAGGTATCGTAATTCCTACAGCCGGAGCGCAGCTGGGACTGCACAGCTTCCTCCCCCCAAACACTGATGAGGTCCAGCAACTCGCCATTGCTCCATGCTGGGGCTCGTTTGGCGCGTGGAGGCATCGTCACCTGGAAAGATTCACTGATTGCACTCTACACCTGGCTGAGCAAACAGGACAGGGCCGGCTCCAGACCCCAGCGCGCCAAGTGCGCGCTTGGGGCGGCGTGCTGCGGGAGGGCGGCAGGCGGCTCCGGTGGACCTCCCGCAGGCGTGCCTGAGGAGGGTCCATTGGTCCCGCGGCTTCGGTGGAGCATCCGCAGGCGTGCCTGCGGGAGGTCCACCGGAGCCGCGGGACCAGTGACCGCCAGAGCGTCCCCCATGGCGTGCCGCCCTGCTTGGGGCGGCGCAATTCCTAGAGCCGCCCCTGAAACAGGAAGGGGATTTTTAAAATTCCTGGGGCATTTAAAGGGCGGGTCACCTGAGGCCAGGGCAGTAGAGTTCGAACTGATGAGCAGAGTGGCTGAACAGGCATTCTGGGATAGCTCCAAATACCTCTAGAGGCCGATAACAGTGCTTTTGGTGGCCACACTAGCGGAGCAGCGCTGCATCACCAACGCTGCTGTCGTTATTCCCCAGGCCGATGTGGAGTACAGCCAACGCTGTAGTCAGGGAGATACAGCGCTGTATGTGCCTGCAAGTGTGGACGGTGAGTGAGTTGCAGCGCTGTAAAGCCACCACCAGCGCTGCAACTCTCCAGTGTAGCCAAGCCCTTAGATGTTTGTACACCAATGCAAGGAGCCTGGATAACAAAATGGAGGAACTAGAACTACTGGTGCAGGAAGTGAAACAAGATATTATAAAAAGCAACAAAGAGTCCTGTGACACCTTATAGACTAACAAATGTATTGGAGCATAAGCTTTCTTGGGTCTGTATATGCATCTGACGAAGTGAGTATTCACCCATGAAAGCTTATGCTCCAATACATCTTGTAGTCTATAAGGTGCCACAGGACTCTTCATTGCTTTTTACAGATCCAGACTATCACGGCTACCCCTGTGATACAAGATATTATAAGGATAACAGAAATATGGTGGAATAGTAGTCATGACTGGAGTACAGGTATTGAAGGTGTCTGCTGTGCAGGAAAGACAGAAATAAAGGCAAAGGTGGTGGCGTAGCATTGTATATTAATGATGAGGTAGACTGTAAAGAAATTAGAAGTGATTGAATGAATAAGACAGAGCCTGTTTTGGCCAAAATCACTTTGGCAAAGAAAGCTACTAGAGATTCCCCTGGGATAGTGTTTGGCATATTCTGCAGACCCCCAAGATCTGATTTGGATATGGATAGAGACCTCATTAATGTTTTTAATGAAATAAATACTACTGGGAATTGTGTGATTATGGGAGACCTTAACTTCCTGGCTATAGCTTCGAGGACAAGTGCTACTAATAATAGTAGGGCCCAGATTTTCCTGGATGTGATAGCTGACAGATTTCTTCACCAAATAGTCAGTGACCCAACAAGGGTAGTACCCTTTTAGATTTGGTATTGGTGAGTAGTGAGGACCTCATGGAAGAAATGGTTGTAGGAGACAACTTTGGTTCAAGTGATCATGAGCTAATTCACTTTGAACTAAATGGAAGGCTAAACAAAAATAGATCTGCAAGTAGGGTTCTTGATTTCAAAAGGGCTAACTTAAAAAAAGGGGGGGGGATTAATTAGTTAGGGAAGTGGACTGGTCTGAAGAACTCAAGGATCTGAATGTAGAGGAGTCTTGGAATGACTTTATCAAAGTTGCAGGAACTATCTGAAGCCTGCATCCCAAGCAAGAGGGAAAAATTCATAGGGAAGTGTTGCAGACCCAGCTGGATGAGCAAACATCTCAAACAGGTGATTAAGAGAGAGCCTGCAAGGAATGGAAGATGATGGATGGATGAGCAAGGAAAGCTACCTCTTGGAGGTCAGAAAGTGTAGGGATAAAGTGAGGACAGCCAAAAGCCAACCAGAGTAGGACCTTGCAAAAGGGAATCAAAACCAATAGTAAAAGGTTCTATAGCCATATAAATAAAAAGAAAACAAGGAAAGAAGTGGGACCACTAAGCACTGAGGATGGGGTGGAGATTAAAGATAATCTAGGCATGTCCCAACACCTAAACAAATACTTTGCCTCAGTTTTTAATAAGGCTAATGAAGAGTTTAGAGGTAGTGACAGGGTGGCTAATGGAAACGAGGATATTGAGGTAGAAATTAGTACATCCGAGGTGGAAGTCAAACTCAAACAGCCTAATGGGATGAAATTGTGGGGTTTAGATAATTTTCATCCAAGAATATTAAAGGAAATATTAAATGAAATTGCAAGCCCAATAGCAAGGATTTTTAATGAATCTGTATACTCAGGGATCGAACCCGATGAATGGAGAATTATTAATATAGTTCCTATTTTTAAGAAAGGGGAAAAAATGTGATCTGAGAAACTACAGACCTGTTAGTTTGACCTCAGGCCTTGGAACAAATTTTGAAAGAGAAAGTAGTTAAGGACATAGAGATGAACGGTAATTGGGGTAAAATACAACATGGTTATACAAAAGGTATACCATGCCAGACCAACCTGATCTCCTTTTTTGAAGTAACTGTTTTTTTAAACATAGGAAATGCAGTAGATCTAATCTACCTGGATTTCAGTAAGGCATTTGATACAGTTTCACATGGGAAATTATTAGTTAAATTGGAGAAGATGGGGATTAATATGAGAATTGAAAGGTGGATAAGAAACTGGCTGAAGGGGAGACTAGAGACTACAATAGGTCATACTGTCAGGCTGGAAGGCGGTTACTAATGGAGTTCCTCAGGGATCAGTCTTGGGATCAATCTTATTTAACATTGTTACTAAAGACCTTGACACAAAAAGTGGAATTGTGCTAATAAAATTTGTGGATGACACAAAGTTGGGACATATTACTAATATGGAGGAGGACCAGAATATCATACAAGAAGATTTGGATGACCTTGTAAACTGGAGTAATAGAAATGGGATGAAATTTAGTAGTGAAAAGTGCAAGGTCATGCATTTAGGGGCTAACAACAAGAATTTTTGCTATAGGCTGAGGACATATCACTTGGAAGTGACAAGGAGGAGAAAGACCTGGGTGTACTGGTTGATCACAGGATGACTGAGCCACCAATGTGATGTGGCCGTGAAAAAAGGCTAATGCAGTCTTAGGATGCATCAGGTGAGATATCTCCAGTAGAGACAGGGCAGTGTTAGTACCATTATACAAGGCAGTGATGAGACCTCATCTGGACTACTGTGTGCAGTTCTGGTCTCCCATGTTTAAGAAAGATGAATTCAAGCTGGAACAGGTGCCGAGAAGGGCTACTAGGATGATCCGAGGAAAGGAAAACCTATCTTATGAGACTCAAAGAGCTTGGCTTGTTTAGCCTAACCAAAAGAAGGCTGAGGGGAGATATGATTGCTCTCTATAAATACATCAGAGGGATAAATACCAGGGAGGGGGAGAGAGAGAGAGGTTATTTAAGTTAAGTGCCAGTGTAGACAGAAGAAAAAATGGATATAAACTGGCCCTCAAAAGATTGGGCTTGAAATTAGACAAATGCTTCTAATGATCAGAGGAGTGAAGCTCTGGAACAGCCTTCCAAGGGGAGCAGTGGAGACAAAAAATCCTAACTGATTTAAAGACTGAGTTTGATAAGTTTATGGAGGGAATGGGTATAATGAGACTCCCTACAATGACATGACTGCTAGCAGAAATTATCTCCAATGCTTGGTGATGGGACACTAGATGGGAAGGACTCTGAGTTACTACAGAGAATTCTTTCGCAGGTGTCTGATTGGTGGGTCTTGCCCACATGTTCAGGATCTAACTGATTCCTGACCCCAAATATTGTATGGCAAGGAATTTTACCCCCTTTCTGATTGGCAGAGACCCTGAGGGTTTTTCACCTTCCTCTGTAGCATGGGGCATGGGTCACTTTCAGGTTTAAACTAGTGTAAATGGCAGTCTCTCTGTAACTTGAAGTCTTTAAATCATGATTTGATGACTTCAGTAACTCAGCCAGAGGTTAGGGGTCTGTTACAGGAGTGGATGGGTGAGGTTCTGTCACCTGCAATGGGCTGGAGGTCAGACTAGATCAGGGGTTCTCAGACTTTTTTTGCTGAGCCCCACTTTAAATATATTTCACGCTGTGATGACACACACACCCCAAAAGTGAGAGCAAATTACTGTGCATATGTATAGGAGCACCAAATTAAGTATGTAATCATTATCCCTGTAGTCAAAGGCACTGAAGCCTTTCAATAAGTGTAAAGTAGGCGTACCATATTTCAATATTCCAAGTAGAGGACACTGCCGGGGAGAAAGGGAAGCTGGGGGTGGATGGGTACAGAAATACCATACCAGGCCACCCTTACTTCTCACTGCTGCTGGCTGCAGTGCTGCCTTCAGAGCTGGGCAGCAGCCCTCGCTCTCTGCTCCCCAGCTCTGAAGGATTGCTGCTGCCAGCAACATTACAGAAATAAGAGTGGCAATACCATACCATCTCACGATGTCCTACAATAACCTTGTGACCCTCTCTTGGGTCGGGACTGACAGTTCGAAAAGCACTGAAGTAAATGATCACAATGGTCCCATTTGACCTTAAAGTCTACGAGTCTATGTGTGTGAATAAATATGATGGCTACAAATGTTCCTTGGAAAATTTTACTTGTTTGTTGAATAATAGAAAATCTAATTTTTAGAGGAAACTGTCCAGACTGCATCTTCCATAAAATGCCATAGTCTCCCTGTCTTGATGATGCATCCTGAGAGTCCCTTGGACATGGTGTGTCATGGAAAATGTAGTCTTGCTAGGGAACCTGGTCCATACAGGAGACTCTGGTCAAAAAGACCCTATTGCAGTGTTGCAGAAGAATATCTGAATCAAACTTTTTGGATTTTCGATGTTTGGATTTTGGCAAAAAACTTTCCACTGAAATCACACACAGCCCATTCCACGATGCAATCTGCTTTTCTGGTGGAGTGTCCTTGTTTGGTGAAGGCAGTTTTAAAACCACCAGAGAAGTAGATTGCATCATGGAACAGGCCATCCAGGTACCCAGGAGAACCTGCTTCAATACAGGGGAAAAAAAATCCTACTAGCCACACTCCACTAGTTGTCACCTGTCACCCCACACTAGACTCCATATGGGGTATCATCAAACAATTACAACCTGTATTTGATGGGGACCACTTTCTGATAGAAATCTTTCCCAAACCTCTTCTTCTGGCTTTCAAACAACCCTCCACCCCCAACCTCATAAAGCTTATCAGAAACAAGCTCCCCATAAACCAGGACTCACCAATTCAAAGTGGTACCAGATTCTGCCAGAACAACAGATGCAAAACCTGTAGACATCTCTCCACTGCTACAAAGATCAATACCATTTCAAGATCCATAGGTCTTATGCATGCCTATCACAATGTGTAGTGTATCTCATCAAATGCCCAAACAACCACTGTGTGGATGAAATGAGACAATTACTATGCTGTCAAATGAACTCTCACAGAAAAATGATAAAAGACAAAAACACCATATCTTTCATGAGCAAATACTCTTCATAAAGCATCACTTGATGTCTGACCTCAGTCCTCATCCTTAAAGGAAATCTGCACAGCACCTTCAAAAGAGTCTGGGAACTTAAATTCATAACTCTGCTGAACACTAAAAACCATGGACTTAACAGAGACACTGGTTTTGTGGCCACTTATAGCAACTTGTAACACACGCTGCTCCCTACTAACCCACCATTCTTCTACTTGACTGAAGAGGTGTTAATTGTACTCTTCATTTGTAGCTCACGAAAGTTCGTGCTGAAATAAATGTGTTAGTCTCTAAGGTGCCACAAGTACTCCTGTTCCTCTTACAACATGTGAACCATTTATGCTTAACAATCTATCCCACTTGTATTTATCTTTGACACCGTAGTTTCCTTCTCTAGACCTGAAGAGGAGTTCTGTGAAGCTTGAAAGCTTGTCCTTTCCATCAACAGAAGTTGGTCCAATAAAAGATATTGTCTCATCCCCTTTGTCTGTCATATCCTGGCACCAACCTGATTACAACACTGCAAACAAATACATTAACTGACATTTCCCATTTAACTATATGCCTTTAAAAATTAGAGATTCATAGATCCCAAGGCCAGAAAGGACCATTGTGATCATCTAGTCTGACCTCCTGCATTACACAGGCCACAAAACTTCACCAAAGTAATTCCTAGAGCAACACATCTTTTAGAAAAAACATCCAATCTTGATTTAAAAATTGTCAATGACAGAGAATACACTACAACCCTCGATAAATTGTTCCAGTGCTCGCTTACTCTCACTATTAAAAATGTGTGTCTTATATTGAAATCAAGGTGATAAAAATAGTATATATCAAAGTACAATTTGTGGGGCAGAGTTCAAGTTGCGATGTGAGGAAACATGCATTTCTTTTTAGTTCTGAAGAAAAATGTGTGTGTTTTATTATGTGGTCAGTGTAACTCTTATGATGTACTTAACTTATCTTGCTTTAAGTGCTTGGGTTTTCCAAATGATGTGTTAGGTAACTTAGTTGTTGTCACTGAGCAACCTTAGCTACCTTTTTAAACAGTTTTTATACCAGTGGTTGGTAACCTGCGGCCTGCAGGCTGCATGCGGCCCATCAGGGGAATCTGATTGCGAGCTGCAGGTTGCCCACCACTGTTTTATACTCTGCCCTCTGTTGGCTCCATATTTATTGCCTTCCCTTCTATGCCCTATTTTACCCCATTTAAACAAAAATGATTAAAGGTCTAGAAAACATGATCTATGAGGAAAGATTGAAAAAATTGGGGTTGTTAGGTCTGGAGAAGAGAAGACTGGGGAAGGCAGGAGGGAACATGCCAACAGTTTTCAAGTACATTAAGGGTTGTTACAAGAAGGAGGGTGAAAAATTGTTGTCCTTAACCTCTGAGGGTAGGGCAAGAAGCAATGGGCTTAAATTGCAGCAAGGGAGGTTAGGTTGGACATCAGGAAAAGCTTCCTAACTGTCAAGGTGGTTAAGCACTGGAAGAAATTGCCCAGGGAGGTTGTGGGTTCTCTGTCATTAGAGGTTTTTAAGAACAGGTTGGACAAACACCTGTCAGGAATGGTCTAGTTATAGCTTAGCCCTGCCTTGAGTGCAGGGGACTGGACTAGATGACTAATGAGGTCCCTTCCAGTTCTACACTTCTATGATTCTGTGATTTTCCGATAGAAAAACCCTCAATTTGTTTTGGCCATTGTGGATTTTAAACGTTTCCTTTTATCGGAGTGTTTGGATTGTCTGTAGTTATATGTTTAATGCTGTACAGCCCTCCTCTGTCCCTCCTTGAACTTCACCGAAGAAGGGACACTCTCCAAGTCCTCAGATGTGAAAGTCTCTAGTATATTAACTTATTGTATCACATCAGCAGCTCACAAAGATTTTGAATGTGTTACTGAGCTACTTGGTGAAAAGGTCATGAGAGATGACAGAGGAGTTGACAGTTGCTGTCTCTGGTATGACCTTGCAGCATAGCACTGCATGGACTTGGAGATCTTCTAAGCTGTGCCTTGCTTGTGTATTACCAGATACCTGGGAAGTTCCATTTGAGGAGATCTCAGAGCTGCAGTGGCTGGGCAGTGGAGCACAAGGAGCTGTCTTCTTAGGCAAATTCCGAGCGGAGGAGGTGGCAATCAAGAAAGTGAGAGAACAAAATGAAACAGACATCAAGCACTTGCGGAAGCTGAAGCATCCTAACATCATCGCCTTCAAGTAGGTCATGACTTCTGTTATCTAGATAATTACTAGAAAAGTAATAACTTGTTTTTTTCCAAGAGAAGGCATTGTTAGCCATCATGTCCTGGCCAATTGGTGAGTACAGGAATTACCTTCTGGTTTATCCAATCTTCTATAGTTAAAACTGGAAACGTATTCTGCCCCTTCTCTCACAAACAGATATGTAGTGTTGTGGGCACTGTTAAGTGGTGTGCAACATTCCAACCTAGAGAGGTCATATTGACATTCATACACACAAAAACACAGTCCTGTGAACTTCACACATCTACAGGAAAAGGAAAGTCCAAGGAAACTATTGCCACAGAGATTTCCCCCATGGGAAACTTGTCCTGTCCTGTCCATCGGGGAGAGCCTCACTACTGGGTAGAAGGAGGGCAATGCGTAGAGCTGTAGTCAGGCAGAGTGAACAGATCTGATCAGAAGAGCAATTCCTCTCCCCATTGAGTGAGTATGAGTTGCTCCTTCGACTGTGCTCTGCAGGCTCCAGCTATGCTTAGTGAAGCTATTTAAAGACAATGGTGAAAACCAAGAACATTCAGACAAGAGAACAGGAACAGCTTCAGGTTTATGGTGGGCAGCAACAACTGCCAGTACAAAATGCTCCCTTTCCAACTGGCAGCAATGAGTGGGTGATCACTGAGTAACTGGCTGGGGTGGTGCCTAATCCATGTCACTGGGGCATGCAAGTCTACCCTTATCTAGAATGATGACAGGCACAAGAGCAGTCTTGCAATTGATGAAGCTCGCACCCTGTGGAAGGTGCATTCTCTAGTCATAACTGTCTGGGAGCGAACAAAGAAAGATCTACTGTAGTCCTTATTGAGGTTTTAAAATTCCCAGAGACTACCAGGGATTCCTCCTGGGCTGTAGCTTGCCTGCATCAAGACAGTTTCAGGGTCTCATCCTAGGAGCAGATCTCGGCAGGACAAGTTTGCAAGGCTCTGTGAAATGTGATTTGAGGGGGCTATGTGATGGTGTGCTCTCCTCAGCAGGTTGAGGACTCTCTGAAATGGCCCATACGCCAGAGAATGTCTTAAAGGACATGGCCTTTTTTCCAACCTGCTCTTTAGTTAAACCCTGACTTTTCAAGGTACTTAAGCACAAGCCTAACTCGGTGTTATGTGAGTATCCCATGAAAGTGTGAACACTCAGGGCAACTTGTGTTCTATGTTGCACAGGTGTGTTTAAATCAGAAGAGCTCTGAGGGTGCTTCTTCCTCTCTCTCACAGCAAGTGGGGAGGATTTCCTTGTCTGTCTATTGAGTGCTAGGTCAGGGCATGTCTGATGCACTGATGGGGTGTGTGCTGTGCTGGTGTGGGCCCATCCACCTGCACATATGCTGTAGTCAGCAGCATACATGGATTGGAAATGCTGCTTTTTAGGGGACAGAATGAGGTATTCTGCACACTGCATTCAGCCTGAGCTGGCAGGATGGTGTATGGACCCTTTCTAAAGCCAAAACCTTATTGCTTTCCTCCAACAATGTTCTTGCCAGAATTTTGCCATTAAACAGATCTGAATTCATGTTATTGCAAAACATAAAGGCAAGAGCTCCCGCAGTGCTATCAGTCTCTATAGCCCTCGTCCTCTTAAAGGACTGAACTGAATTGTACTTGAACTTGCAACAGATCTTCTCAGAGCAGGCATAACACTAGAGTGGGCATAAAGCAAAACCAGGTCTTGCAGATCTGTGGTGTAAGTAGGTAATTTATTACTGGAGTTACTTACTGGGCGTGGTTGATATGCTCGGTGTGGTACAAAACATGGACACAGTCCATGTCCTAAGGAGACAAACCATATAGTACAGGCAAATAATCTAAGTAGATTTTACTCCTAACCCCATTTGTTATCCAAGTGATGCCTGCAGATACTTCCCAACCTAATTTAACTTTTGCTGCAAGAGGATTTTTGAATAATACTAAAATATATGGTGGACAGAAATGATTTCCTTACTGTAAGGAGTGTTAGTAAGAATTTAGCTCCAAATGGAGTGGAGATGAACTCTTTTTCTGTTAACCTGGTTGAATACTAATACAAGGTCCAGGTTAGAGCTGCTTTAATGTGGAATTCCTGCTGATTCAGTGGGAGCTCTTTGCGTGATGCAACTGTAAAACTGAGCCCAGAGTGACTTAGTAGAAGGCAAGCCAACCAAACGAATTATGTGACAAGTTAGAAGGTGACTGCAGTGGTTGAATGAACACAAGTCATGTTTCTCCAAAGCATGTCTGACAAGATATGGAATAAATATGAAACCTACTATTTTGACCTAACTTTGACGTAGGAACACCACACAAACAAATACAAACAAACCCGAAGTAAAAAATAAAGTCTAAGTCCTGCTGACTGGAGATGGATCTGTTTTCTGTAATCTTAGTGGGAAGGGAGGAGGAAAAAATGTAGAGGAAATAGTAATAGAAATATTACTTTTAAGCTAATAGTGTCACATTATTAGCTGGTTAATCAAAATGCTGGGGGACTAATGGGGTTTCATAGAATGGAAGTTTTCTGACAGAAGGTTAGCTCTCTTCAGGCATTTTGGCAATGAACCACACTCAAGTTTGTATTTGCTATGTGTCTGGTGTTCCAGAGCTCTTCCTGACTGAGCATTTACTAAAGCATGTTTTTTGTTTTCCTGTGAAGCATCAGGAGCCCCTGTCATTGCTTGACCAGGAGGCTCTGTAGTCTGATCTGGACCTGTATGGCAATGTCTGCGTTCCTGTGCCTGTATCCCTGGAGAATGAAAGTCAATTCTAAGGCCTGGTCGACACTGGGGGGAGGGGGCGGTGTCGATGTAAGATACACAACTTTAGCTACGGGAATACCGTAGCTGAAGTCGACGTATCTTATTCCGACTTATCTCCCGTCTTCACGGCGCGGGATCGATGGCCGTGGCTCCCCTGTCGACTCCGCTACCGCCGCTCGCTCTGGTGGAGTTCCAGAGTTGACAGGGAGCGCATTCGGGGATTGATATATCGCATCTCGTCGAGACGCGATATATCAATCCCCGGTACGGCAGGTAGTCTGGATGTACCCTAAAACATAAAAGCCAAAGACATAAACCTACAGAGCAGCTTCTGCTTCTATAGAGAAACTTAATTTCTCCACGTATGAGTCAGGTGCACGGTTGACACGTTCCAGATAAAGAACAATGGTCTAATTTTCAAATGTGCTGAGCCCCTACAGCTCCCTGCCATGAAAGTCAGTGAGCTGTGAGCATTCAGATCACAATGGTATATTTTTGAGTTCAGAGAATCTCTTTGATACTGAGTGTTGGGTTTGATTTGCAGTAATGTGTATGTTGTTTGTGTGTGTTCTCTGACAGGGGAGTTTGCACTCAAGCCCCATGTTACTGTATTATCATGGAGTACTGCGCACATGGACAGCTCTATGAAGTGCTACGAGCGGGTCGGAAAGTCACACCTCAGCTGCTTGTGGACTGGTCCACAGGGATCGCAAGTGGAATGAATTATTTACACCTTCATAAAATCATCCACCGAGACCTCAAGTCACCAAAGTGAGTCCTTGGGTGCTTAAAACTAAAAAAGTAGATTTTTGAGTGAATTCCTCCAGCAAATGGATATCGAGCTAAATCACAGGCCCTTAAACTTTCTCATGGTCTGGCCCATAACTTGAGAGAGATTTGTCCTGTGCTTCCTCTGACTTGTTTTTAACTGCATGGACCATCTCTGCTCCCATTTATAGTAGCATAACATCCCTGTGGCAACTGAACCAGTTGCTTATGTGGGAAAGTAATAGTAGGGAAACATGTCTGCTAATGAGATGGGTGTTTTGCCCCTTTTGAAAAAGTGAATCACTCTGTCTCCTTCTGCTCTTTATTTTGTCTGTCCTTCGTGTCTGTTTTGTTCTGGTCTCATCCCCTGCTCTCATGAATGTGTATCTTCCTCTTCTCCTACACCTGCTCCCCTGCTGATACTGCCCAGCTGCCTTCTCTCGTTCACCGTGGACATTGCTTCAGCCTCACCCTTCCTTCACTGTTTACAGCACACGGTGTGACTGTGGTTCTGTTGTTGTATCTGTATTTGACTGTAAATGTTTTAAATGGTATGTTACATTGTTTGGGCAGTGAGGTGGTTATTATTACATCACTTATTATTTTTATTATTGCTAGTTTGAATATCAAGACAAATTTTCCAACAAATAGTTCTACATTTTTCTGTAATTGTTACCTCTAATTATACTGTATACTAGGGATTGGCAACCTTTTGGCACATGGCCCACCAGGGTAAAGACCCTGGTGGGCCAGGCCGGTATGTTTACCTGCCGCATCCGCAGGTTCGGCCAATCGTGGCTCCCACTGGCCGCAATTTGACGTCCCAGGCCAATGGGGGCTGCAGGAAGTGGTGCGGGCCAAGGGAGGTGCTGGCTGCCTCTTCCTGCAGCCCCCAATGGCTTGGAGCGGCGAACCGCGGCCAGTGGGAGCTGCGATCGGCCGAACCTGCGGATGCGGCAAGTAAAGAAACCGGCCCAGCCCACCAGGGTGCTTACCCTGGCGGGCCACAGGCTAAAGGTTGCTGATCCCTGCTGTATACAGTATATACCTGTATATGGCTAATTACATCTTCTATCTTAGTAGTCATTTTGTGTTAAAACATGCATTTACAAGACGTTTGAAAGTCCCCCAAATATAGTCAACCTTGATGTTCCCAGTTATGACTATTTTACAGTCCCTTTACACCTGCATGGACTTTGGCCCCTAGAATTTAGAATCAGAGTTTGGAAAAAAAATCAAAAGAATTTTGTGGTAACTCATCTATGAAGCTGCAGAAATTATTAACCCTGTACTCTGACCCTGTCAAACAGCCTCAGCAATACTTCATACTGATTTGAAACAGAGTGTTTGCTAACAACAGCTATTGCACTAAGATCTTGAGTGACTGTGGTTAAAATTGAGGTTTTATATAGGAAATGTTTGAGCTGGATTCCAAGAGGGAGGAGCTTTGTTTCCAGAACAGTGTAGTTTTTGGGGCAGTGGGTTTTAGCAGTGATAGAAACCAGGAGCCCTTGATCAGTAGGGTTGGAGACAGACAAGCAAAAATGTTAGTGTAGATTGCTTTACTGATTTTATTTCAGCACTACCTCATTTATGATGCAAAGCAGGGAAGAGGTAATTGTGACTCCCTCCCGCGTTGGCAGAACAATTGGATCTGGTGGAGTTACACAGGAAAAAGTTGTTCTGGACAGAGGGAGAGAATTTACTGAAACTAGCAAATTAATTCCATTTACTGATCAAACTGTTTTAAAGCTTTAGTTCCTTGCTGCTAGGTCCAGATAAACCACTAATTCCTACACCCTCACTTTGCCCATTGATAAAATAGGTATATTTTATACCTGGCAGTGTTAGTAGATGACAAAGAACTTTAAGATCCACTTCTGAAAGTTGCTATGGAAGTGCAAAGTGTTTTCTCACTGCTGATACCTTGTGTTTTTCCCTCTCTCTCCAGTGTATTAGTCACTCATACAGATGCAGTAAAAATTTCAGATTTTGGTACATCTAAAGAACTCAGTGATAAAAGTACAAAAATGTCCTTTGCGGGCACCGTGGCTTGGATGGCCCCAGAGGTGATACGGAATGAGCCCGTCTCTGAAAAAGTGGATATCTGGTAAGCAGTGCTGTCATGTTAATTACACATCTTCATCTTCCTTTCAGCCAGTCATATCTTCCCATTATATAGCATTTCCAGCACTCTTTCCCCACCAGAAGGTCTGTCTCACTGCTCTCTACTGGACTTTCCATTCTCAGAGATGCTGCTAAGTATTATATGTAGGGTCCTACCAAATTCATGGTCCATTTTGGTCAATTTCATGGTCATAGGATTTTTAAAATCATAAATTTCATGATTTCAGATATTTAAATCTGAAATTTCATGGTGGTGTAACTGTAAGGGTCCTGACCCAAAAAGGGTGCGGAAGGGCGCAAGGTTATTGTGGAGGGGTCACGGTATTGCCACCCTTAGTTCTTTGCTGCTGGCAGCGGTGCTGCCTTCAGAGCTGAGTGGCCAGAGAGCAGTGGCTGCTAGCCAGGAGTTCAGCTCTGAAGGCAGTGTCACGGCCAGCAATAGCGCAGAAAAAAGGATGGTGTGAGATGGTATTGCCACCCTTACTTCTGCACTGCTGCCTTCAGAGCTGGGCCTTTGGCCAGCAGCTGCTGCTGTCCGGCCACCCAGCTCTAAAGGCAGCACTGCAGAAGTAAGGGTGGCAATACCACAACCCCCTCCAATAATCTTTCAAGCTTTTGGATCGGGACCCCCAGTTTGAGAAACGCTGGTCTCCCTTGTGAAATCTGTGTATTATAGGGTAAAGATACACAAAAGACCAGATTTCACGGTCCATGACACATTTTTCCTGGCCGTGAATTTGGAAGAGCCCTAATTATATGCTCCACAATGAGGAGTGGGGCTATGAAAGCAATACAAATTCAGTGTATTTAGATGTTTGAGGATGTTGAGAGATGAAGGTCCTTAGCACTTCACAGAAGTGGGCCCCAAAAACCTGCTCCTTTAAGAATTAAAACAGTGAACAAACACAGGATCATGTTTTTCTGTTCCATGCGAGGTCGTTGTAGCCAGGTTGGTCCCAGGATATGAGAGAGACAAGGTGGGTGAGGTAATACCTTTTACTGGACCAGCTTCTGTTGGTGAAAGAGACAAGCTTTTGAGCTTACACAGAGCTCTTCTTCAGGTCTGGGAAATGTAGTCAGTGTGCAAGGATATGTAGAGAGAGAGAGATAGAAAGATGCTATTCCTTCCGGGATATGGTAATTTTGGACTTTGAAACTCACTACCACATCTCTGCATCTCAGGCTAATTCTAGCTTCTGGAATGGTTATTCAGTGAGTGCTTTTCTTTGTCTCTTGATTACTTCTCTTTTGCCTTTGTACTAACCATTTTGGCATCAGTTTACTATTCTATGATGCTCTCTATGTGGTTGGTAGATGGCAGTCATTCCTTGCTACCTTTTGTGAATTATGACTTCTCCCTGGAGCCTTGGATTCATTACAGGAGAAAGGCAAATTTAGTTTTCTTACCTGTAATTTTCATTTCCTGTAGTGTGGATTGCCTGCTTTGGACAGATTCTCCTTATACTTCTCTAGCCATGATTGGCTTTAACACAATTCTTGTTCATCTTTCTTCAAGTTAGGACTAGAGGGAATCTCCAGTGGAGTCTGAAATGTCCAAATAGTGGCACCTACACAGTGGCTGTGTTTGTTTCCTCACTTTCACATTGTAATAATTGCTGCTGTTTTGTGTTTCATTAGCTTTGGAAGCATTTGTCTGCAGAGGGCCTGGATAGTTCAGCAAACACGCCAGCAGGGGGAGTGTTTGCTTTAAAAATAAACCCAAAGGAAGTCTGTTAGCTGGTTTATCATGAATACACATAAATTCTCACTTTATCCCAAAGCAAGGGAGCCCTGATCAACAATGATTACAGCTTGGAAAACTAACTTTGCCATTTAGTTTACTGGAATTGGCAAGACTATGACCTTCCATTGTAGATTTTACCCATATTCCATTGTATTTTGCTCATAACTTCATATCTTTTTTGAGATTAAAAACCCCAAAAGGAGGAGGATTTGGTTTAGCTTTTCAGTGTAAAGTGAAAGTTAAAAACTGATGCAACTGTGGATAAAAGGCTAGGGCTTAGGACAGTAGCAGAAAGAGGCTGCACAAAGTGTAAAAATATCCCTGGATAACACCCTTATCTAGTTAAATATATGAACATTACCATTCTTGAATCCATTTTCAAAAACCAGATGTAACCTGCTGCCCATTTTGATAACCAAACAGAAAGTGTGAGTCTGTTACAGAATTTTTTCACAACCTGTGTAACTCACTGTGAAGGTTTGTCCTTGTGTTTCTGCAACAGGTCGTTTGGGGTAGTTTTGTGGGAGCTGCTTACAGGAGAGATTCCATACAAGGATGTAGACTCCTCAGCTATCATCTGGGGAGTGGGAAGTAACAGCCTGCACCTTCCTGTCCCTTCCACCTGTCCAGATGGGTTCAAAATCCTAATGAAGCAAACATGGTAAGAGCCACATCTCTTGCACAGACTTGGTGCTTGATCCTGCAGTCCTGGCTGTGCCAAACTCCCAGTGGGGTCAGTGGAAATGGTGCCTGAGTAAGGACTGGAGGGTGGGATCCAGAGCAAAGTTCTCTTTTTACAAAACACCACTGCTGCTGAGAGAGCGACCGTGTGCTGGTGGCACACTATGCTGGATTTGACATCCCATGTCCCGCTGCCATGAAGCAAAATGACTTGTGACCAGCAAGGCATTGGAGTTCCTACAAACAGCATGCACTTACTTATGCTGTTGATGTTGAAAGAGACCAGGGTGGTCAGAGAAAGGAACTCAGCGATGGAGAGATCAGACATGGCAGGGCTTGGGGACGACCAGGACAAGTGAGAGAGATGCTGGAGAGCAGCAGATCGAATGGGGAGGTGAGGGCGAAGAGGCAGGTGGCCCAAGGCTCATCCTGACCATGGCTGAGTACAGTCACTCAGAGAGGACTGTGGATCTGGAGCTAGGTGGGTGGTACGGAACTGCTGCTCAGAGGGTGGGAAGAGAGGATTGTTGAGTGGAGTGCTGCTCAGAAGAGGAGGAGGAAGAGGGAAGAATTGGAAGCAATAGGAGCAAAGGAGGAGGAACCCAGTTCCCAGCCTTGGCATGGTTCTAGGTGGCGAAAGAGGGGAGGCTGCGACCTGCAGCAGAGGCAGTCTGGTCTCTGTTTCCACTGGGAGCTGGAGAGGTGCACCCTCTCTGTGCTGTAGCTAATTCTGTGTCAATTTGAGGATGCTGCTGCCTCGTGGCTCCCTGATCCATATTATTCCTGGACTCAGGACACCTTCTCAAACCCCTCCCTGAAAATTCTACAGTCTGAGGGTGAAAATATCCAAATTAAGAAGAATGTTTAAGAGCTTAGAAGCCCCAACAATCTTGTCTGACTCTGTCCCGTCTGTGTTAGCAGTCATGTCTCCCCTCTTTCTGGTCCTTTATATGGGGAATCATTATTGAGTAGGTGTGTTCCAGTGGGGTCGCACAAGGCTCAGTTCTTGGCCTTACACTGTTTAACATTTTTATCAATGACCCGGAAGAAAAACAAAATAATCACTGATAAAGTTTGCAGGCACAAAAATTGGGGGAGTGATAAATGATACACTGATACAGAGTGATCTAGATCACTTAGTAAACTGGGCACAAGTGAACAATATGTGTGTTGATATGACTACATGTAAATGTATACATCTAGGAACAAAGAATATAGGCCATGCTTGCAGGATGGGGGACTGTATCCTGGAAAGCTGTGACTCTGATAAAGATTTGGGTCATGGTGAATAATCAGGTGAATAGAAGCTCCCAGTGCGATGCTGTGGCACAAAGGGCTAATGCAATCTGGGCTGCATAAACAGGGGGATCTCGAGTAGGAGTAGAGAGGTTATATTACCTCTGTATTTGTCACTGTTGTCACTGCTGCTGGAATCCTGCATCCAGTTCTCGTGCCCATGATTCAAAAAGGATGTTGATAAATTGGAGAGGGGTTCAGAGAAGAGCCTGAGAATGATTAAAGGAGTAGAAAACCTGCCTTATGGTGATAGACTCAAGGAGCTCAATCTATTTAGCTTAACAAAAAAAAGGTTAAGAGTGACTTGACCAGGGTGTATAAGAACCTAAATGGGAAACAAATATTTGATAATGGGCTCTTCGATCTAGCAGACAAAGGTATAAAATGATCCAATGGCTGGAAATTGAAGCTAGCGAAATTCAGACTGGAAATGAGCTGTAAATTTTTTCACAGTGAGAGCAATTAACCATTGGAACAATTTACCAAGGGTTGTGGTGGATTCTCCATCACCAGCAATTTTTAAATCAGGATTGGATGTTTTTCTAAAAGAAATGCTTTAGGAATGATTTTGGGGAAGGTCTATGTCCTGTGTTATACAGGAGGTCAGACTGGATGATCACAGTGGTCCCTGGAATCTGTGAATCCATTAATATAATCCTGGCAAATTCTTTTTCATCTGTTGGCTCTACAGCTACCAGCTCTTGGAGCAGTACAGTCTGTGAGCTGTTTGTTAGTTAAGAATTGCATACCTCCTCATATGCACAGAAACCTCTCTATATGACATGCAGACAGATCCACCTGTTTTTTGACCTGCATCTCATACCTGCAAGTTTGACCTCAAGTTTTCCCAAGGAAATATGTTTCTATTGGGGACCTAGCTGCTTCTGTCAAAATGGCTGGTCATGAGCTAGTTATAGAGGAAATCCAGCTGCATGCTGGATTGGGGACTTTACCCATGTGGTTGTGGGTCATGTTGTCCATATATTCCTCTTGCCAGGTTACAGAGCTCAAGGTCTTGTTCTTAGGAAGGGCATTAATGCTGAGTCTTCATACTTCAGGCTCAATAATGGGAGGGAATCCCTAAGGGGAATGGAATATTAAAGAATACCTTGATTCTCCTACATTAGCCAAGATGAGCAGCCATCCGTTCTGGCTAGTATACTAGGAAAATGAGGAAGAAACCATGCTGTGATGCTGACTATTCTTCACTGACCTGTAATTTTCAGGAGGTGCTCTAAATATGTCAGTCACAGATTCAGAAACTCAATGGACACCAGGCTGAAATCTAGTCAGTTTCGCCAAGTGAGTTAGAGTAGATTCATTTTCTGCCTGCCTTGAGCCACCTGTTGACTTTTGTGATTTTACAATCACAGTTTCCTGTTTTACAAATGTTCTCTCTGCCCTGTTGTTGTAGAAGGGAAAACTGACTACAGCGCAACAGTGAAAGGGCTTACACACAGCAAGCTGTCAAGTGCTCCAAGGAAACACACTGGGTGGGAAAGAGAATTCTTTGATCTGCTCTTTTCCAGCTACTGCAATCTAAGGCATGGTCCACACTGGGGCGGGGGGGATCGATCTAAGTTACGCAGCTTCAGCTACGTGAATAACATAGCTGAAGTCGACATACTTAGATCTACTCACCGCGGTGTCTTCACTGTGGTGAGTTTGCTGCTGCTGCTCCCCCGTTGACTCTGCCTGTGCCTCTCACCGAGCTGGAGTACAGGAGTCAATGGGAGAGCGCTTGGGGATTGACTTATCGTGTCTAGACTAGACACGATAAATCGATCCCTGCTGGATCGATCGCTGCCCGCTAATCCAGCTAGTGAAGACATACCCACTACTGGTACAATCAACGCTATGGGTATGTCAGAGTCTACCCTCACTTGAAACTGGGGGGTTTCAAAGTGAGGACCCGCATGTCTTCCCCCACCCCAAAATCCTAGGGTAGGTCTCCTTGTCGCTGCCACCACCTCGGTCAATTACGTGGGCCGGGACACCCCTGTATTCCCCCTCCCACTCCTCTTTCCAGAGACGTTCCCTGGGGAAATACAGATCCACTCACAGGAGGGAAACCTCCCCCCTCCCTCTCTCCTAGCCACTGGAAAGAGATACCTGATTCAAACTGCTTGAATCAAACCCAGGAGGAATTCTCTCTTCCCCCTCCCTTCTCTGCCTGGAGATAAGCCGTCTCACCACCGAGAGAGAACGTCTTAGCCCCTCCCCTGTATTCACAGTAGAGGGATTTAATCAAATCTTTATAGAAAGAATTTATTAAAAGAAAAACAAGAAAATACAGAATCTCTATGAGTCCAAGCTGGACAGTCATAGGGTATAACCTTGCTAAGTTCTGGAGAGAATCCTCTCTCTTTCTCAGTACAACAAAACAGGCAGAATTAAGAATAATCAATAACAAACACACAGAATTGCAAGCATAGGATTATTAGGTGAGGACACAAAGTATCTTTCTAATACTCACTATCTTGACTAGAAGAAATTAGTTCAGAAAGGTGGAAGCTGGTAGAGACTTGATTAAAACGTCTGGACTCTTATAACTCCAAACGGCTAAAGACAAAACACACAGCAACAGAGGGAAAAAGTTCCCTCCTAGAAATTTCAAATTCTCTTCCCTGATTGGTCCTCAGGTCAGGTGCCTACCAGGTACTATTTTTAACCCTTTACTAACTATTCATGACGCCCCCCAAATCGCCACAGTGGGATCCACTGGCGGCGATTTCCTCCTAGAACTGTAAAACAAACAGAGTAATAAAACACATGCACTATGACATAGACTACAAAGCATGAAAACATGTTAATAACACTTTTTAGCCACTTGATTCTGGGAAACTTTCACGAGAGAGTGCATCAGCAACTTTGTTGGAAGCTCCTGAAATGTGTTGAATGTCAAAGTCAAAGTCTTGGAGAGCTAAGCTCCACCGGAGAAGTTTCTTGTTGTTTCCCTTGTTGGTGTGAAGCCACTTTAGCGCAGCATGGTCAGTTTGTAGCTGGAAGTGCCGGCCCCAAACGTATGGGCGTAGCTTTTCCAGGGCATATACAATGGCGTAACATTCTTTTTCACTGATGGACCAGTGGCTTTCCCTCTCAGACAGTTTCTTGCTGAGAAACACGACAGGATGGAAGTTGTGATCCGGTCCTTCCTGCATTAGTACTGCTCCTACCCCACGTTCAGATGCATCGGTGCTAACTAGGAAGGGTTTGTCAAAGTCCGGGGCCCTTAATACAGGGTCAGACGTGAGCATCGCCTTAAGCTGGGTAAAGGCTTTCTGTCTTTCTGTCTGGCTTTAAGTCCACTTAACTGCATTTGGCTGGGTTTTCCTGGTCAGATCAGTTAGTGGGGCAGCGATTTGGCTGTAGTGTGGTACAAATCGCCTGTAATATCCGGCCAAACCTAAGAAGGATTGGACCTGTTTCTTTGACCTTGGGACAGGCCACTGTTGGATAGCTTCCACCTTGGCCTGTAGGGGGTTGATGGTTCCTTGACCCACCTGGTGTCCTAGGTAAGTCACTCTGTTTTGGCCTATTTGACACTTTTTGGCCTTAACAGTTAGTCCTGCCTGCCTGATGCGCTCAAAAACCATTTTCAAATGTTCTAGGTGTTGGGGCCATGAATCAGAAAATATGGCCACATCATCGAGGTATGCAACTGCACAGTCTCCCAATCCCGCTAGTAGACCATCCACCAGCCTTTGGAAGGTGGCAGGTGCATTCCGCAGTCCGAACGGAAGCACATTAAACTCATACACCCCTGCATGGGTGATGAAGGCAGATTTTTCCCTGGCGGGTTCATCTAGTGGTACCTGCCAGTACCCCTTTGTTAAGTCAATGGTAGAGATGAACTGGGCACGTCCCAACTTTTCCAATAGCTCATCAGTGCGTGGCATTGGATAGTTGTCTGGACGGGTTATAGCATTTAGCTTACGGTAGTCCACGCAAAAGCGTATTTCCCCATCTGGTTTGGGAACCAGAACCACTGGAGATGCCCATGCACTGGTAGAAGGGCGGATGATACCCATCTCCAACATGTTGTCAATCTCCTGTTTAATAGCAACTTTGGCATGAGGTGACACCCGGTAGGGTGGTGGTCTAATCGGGTGAGCATTACCTGTGTCAATGGAGTGGCAGGTTTGCTCAGTCCGTCCTGGGTTGGCTGAGAACAAGGTGTCGAAGTGAGTGCACAGCTCCTTGATCTGTTGCCGCTGTATATATTGCAGGGTTGTGGAGAGGGTCACCTCCTCCACACCACCATTTCTTTTACCTTCGTAGTAGACACCTTCAGGCCACTCGGTGTCATCTCCTTCCTGGACTGTAAACTGACAGACCTGTAATTCTCTGGGATAAAAGGGCTTTAGAGAGTTAACATGAAACACTTTAGGCTTTAAAGAGGAATCAGGGAATGCTATGAGGTAGTTAACAGCGCCCAGGTGCTCCTGGACCACGTATGGTCCTTCCCAGGACGCTTCCATCTTATGGGCCTGTTGCGCCTTCAAGACCATGACCTGGTCTCCAACCTTGAAGAAACGCTCTCTGGTGTGTCTATCATACCAGACCTTTTGCTCCGCTTGAGCATCCTTTAAGTTCTCTCGAGCAAGGGCCCAAGAGTCTCGGAGGGTGTTTTGAAGGTTGCTTACAAAGTCCAGAATGTTAGTTCCTGGAGGAGGCGTAAACCCCTCCCATTGCTGTTTCACCAGCTGTAATGGCCCCTTAACCTCATGGCCATACACCAGCTCGAATGGTGAGAAACCTAAACTGGGATGTGGAACAGCCCTGTAGGCGAACAGCAACTGCTGTAACACTAGATCCCAATTATTGGAATGGTCATGTACGAATTTACGGATCATGGCCCCCAAAGTTCCATTAAACCTTTCCACTAGGCCATTAGTTTGGTGATGGTACGGGGTGGCCACCAAGTGATGCACCCCATGAGTTTCCCACAGGTCTTTCATGGTCCCTGATAGGAAATTTGCTCCCGAATCTGTAAGAAGTTCAGAGGGCCAACCCACCCTGGTAAAAATGTCAGTTAAGGCCTGGCACACAGTTGTAGCCCTGGTGTTGCCTAGAGCTACTGCTTCCGGCCATCTGGTAGCAAAGTCCACAAAAGTCAGTATGTACTGCTTTCCTCTGGGGGTCTTCTTTGGGAAAGGACCCATAATATCCACAGCTACTCGCTGAAATGGGACCTCCATTATGGGAAGTGGTTGGAGAGAGGCCTTGACCTGGTCTTGGGGTTTTCCTACCGTTTGGCATACCTTACAAGACCGGACGTAAGTGGCTACCGCCTTGCCCATCCCCTCCCAGTCAAAGGACCTTCCCAACCTGTCTTTGCTTCGCTTCACCCCAGAATGGCCACTAGGGTGATCATGGGCTAAGCTTAAGAGCTTTTCCCGGTACTTGGTCGGAACTAGCAACCATTTTTGAGGATGCCAGCCCTCCTGGTGTCCACCAGAAAGAAATTCCTTGTATAAAAGTCCTTGGTCCACAACAAACCGGGATCGGTTAGTAGAGCTGAGAGGCGGTGGGTTGCTGCGTGCCGCTGCCCATGCTTTCTTGAGGCTGTCATCGGCTTCCTGCTCTGTCTGAAACTGTTCCCTTGAGGCGGGAGACACCAGTTCCTCTGGGAGCGATGTAGGTGATGAGGTTGTTTCCGTTGACTGTGAACCGCTCTCCGCTGGTGCACAAGGTGATATTTCAGGCTCTGGCTGAGCCTCTTGGGTAGGGTTGTTTGCTTCTTCTGCCAGTTCTGTCTTGCTGGCGCCCTCTGGCGATGGTGTTGTAAGCGCTGGCGTCGGTGCTGGCGCCGGTTGCTCTTCCAGTTCCGGTCCTGGGACTGGCTGTATTATGGCTGCTGTAGTTGTTGGTATGGGAGCCGGCTCCACCCTCTCTGGTAACACAGATGGGGTCTCGGTGGATGGCTCAGGAACAGGTATGGGTCCGGCAGCTCGTCTGGCTTGGCTGCGTGTAACCACTCCCTCTGTTTTTTTCTGTTCAACATGTCGGGCCAAGTCGTTCCCCAGTAGCATGGGAATCGCATGGTTGTCATAGACAGCAAAAGTCCACTTCCCTGACCAGCCCTTGTACTGGACAGGTAAACGCACTGTAGGTAATGTTACAGGTTTTGACATGAAGGGTCGAATTGTCACTTTGGTTTTCTGGTTGATGAATTTGGGGTCCACGAAGGTTCGGTGGATAGCTGACACATGCGCTGCAGTGTCTCTCCATGCGATGATCTCCTTTTCGTCCACTCTCAAAGTTTCCCTATGTTCTAAGGGTATTTGAGATACATCTATGTCCGGCTTTCCTTGGTGTGAAGGTGCAAGGAGTTGCACTCGGTTTAAGTTCTTTGGGCATTTGGCTTTGATATGCCCCAGTTCATTGCATCGAAAACATCGCCCACTTGATGGGTCACCGGTTTGTGTTGATCTACTGGAGACTGGTGGGGTAGAAGAAGAAGTAGGGTGTGACTGTCCTTGGGTTGTAGGTGTGGGCTTGATTGGTCCTCGATGGTAGGGTCCTCGATGACAGTGGGTACCTTGTGGGATTCGCTCCCCTTGGCAGCAGTTTTCTTGTTCGGTGTAACTGCCATCCATTTGGCTCCAATCTCCCCTGCCTCAGTGATATTTTTTGGTTTTCCATCTCGTATGTAGCGTGTAATGTCCTCAGGAACACCATCCAAGAACTGCTCCATCATTATCAGGAGGTTTAGCTCGTCCATGGTTTTAACATTGGCTCCTGATAACCAGGAAGAATAATGCTTTTCAATGTAGGAGGCGTGTTTTGGAAATGACTCCTCTGGTTTCCATTTCTGCTCTCTGAAACGCTGACGGGCGTGATCAGGGGTCATGCCCATTCTGTATTTAGCCTTGGTTAGAAACAGTTTATAGTCGTTCATGTTGCCCCTAGGCATTTCAGTTGCCACCTGTAATAAGTCTCCGCAGAGCTGTGACCTCAGATCTACCATGTATTGGTCTTCAGGGATCTTGTACCCAAGGCAGACTCTTTCAAAGTTTTCTAAGAAGGCCTCAACATCTTCACCTGCCCTGTAGGCGGGAAATTTTCTCCGAGAAGGTTGATCAGTAGGTTGAAAAGGGGTTGGATTGGTTGGCTCCTGCTGCTTAGTCTTTGCTAATTCCAGAGCCTGCTGGTGGGTCTCCCTCAGGATTTCCATTTGTCTCTTGTGCTCAGCCTCTTGTTTCTCCAGCTCCCTCTTGTGGTTAGCTTCTTCCCTGGCCCTTTCTGCAATAATTAGTTCCATCTGTCTTTGATGTTCTTTTTGTTTTTCTTCAGCCTGCAGCCTGGCCAGGTCGAGTTTGCTAATTGTTTCACCAGTACTCATGATTGTGTGCCTTCTGGTGCTGGCCACACCCCTATGCAGTCAGTGAACTGTCTGTGGTGTCTGACAGTCCCTAACCCTGGCTATGATAACTTGAGTAAAGAAAGAGAAATCAATCCTTTGTATAGCAAATTGTGGTTTGTGTAATGTTACTGTTTTGTACTGAGAAAGAGGGAAAGAGTAAAAAAAATTCTCTGTCTCCCTCTGCTCTGAGTTGCTGTACTCAGCAGCCCAGCTGAAAGGCTGCTGCTAACAATACCACTGAGAAAAATCTGGTCTATTTCCTCAGGGATCTGTGTTCTCCTGCCTCCTGATCCTTTCAAAAGACACAGGGAGGAAAAAAAAAACCTGGCTGGAGGGTTTATCTCTCCCCCCCCAAACCTGTTTTTCCCGCTGGATGAGAATGTACTTTGACGAGCACTTCCCCCCACCTTAGGAATCCTGAGTGATACCTGATATCACAAAGGAAGGACACACCTCTAGAGAATAGCTGTATTCAGCGTAGCCCAGTTGAAAAAAAACTGCCTCGATCAATGGGTTCGAAACTCCGCTGCCACCATGTCAGAGTCTACCCTCACTTGAAACTGGGGGGTTTCAAAGTGAGGACCCGCATGTCTTCCCCCACCCCAAAATCCTAGGGTAGGTCTCCTTGTCGCTGCCACCACCTCGGTCAATTATGTGGGCCGGGACACCCCTGTATTCCCCCTCCCACTCCTCTTTCCAGAGACGTTCCCTGGGGAAATACAGATCCACTCACAGGAGGGAAATCTCCCCCCTCCCTCTCTCCTAGCCACTGGAAACAGATACCTGATTCAAACTGCTTGAATCAAACCCAGGAGGAATTCTCTCTTCCCCCTCCCTTCTCTGCCCGGAGATAAGCCGTCTCACCACCGAGAGAGAACGTCTTAGCCCCTCCCCTGTATTCACAGTAGAGGGATTTAATCAAATCTTTATAGAAAGAATTTATTAAAAGAAAAACAAGAAAATACAGAATCTCTATGAGTCCAAGCTGGACACTCATAGGGTATAACCTTGCTAAGTTCTGGAGAGAATCCTCTCTCTTTCTCAGTACAACAAAACAGGCAGAATTAAGAATAATCAATAACAAACACACAGAATTGCAAGCATAGGATTATTAGGTGAGGACACAAAGTATCTTTCTAATACTCACTATCTTGACTAGAAGAAATTAGTTCAGAAAGGTGGAAGCTGGTAGAGACTTGATTAAAACGTCTGGACTCTTATAACTCCAAACGGCTAAAGACAAAACACACAGCAACAGAGGGAAAAAGTTCCCTCCTAGAAATTTCAAATTCTCTTCCCTGATTGGTCCTCAGGTCAGGTGCCTACCAGGTACTATTTTTAACCCTTTACTAACTATTCATGACAGGGTAAAACACTTTTAGTGTGATTTTAACTCTGTAGCATGTCCCCTTAACTTGACTTTGTTGTTCTGTTCAGGCAGAGCAAGCCCCGGAACCGTCCCTCTTTCCGACAGACGCTGATGCACCTAGACATTGCATCTGCTGACGTTCTTGGCACCCCTCAGGAGACTTATTTCAAATCCCAGGTAAATACAGACTGACCATAGCTGGTGGTGCTTGGAGGGCTACGGGGTCTCGCAGCTATTACTGACTCATCCTGGAAGCCAGACCATGTGGGACTCCAGCCCAGGAGGTAATCGGTTGGTTTGTGTCTGAGGGGGAAAGAGAGGACTAGGGCAAGGACAGGAGGGTCTTGCAAGGGAAAATGCAATAATAAGCCAACCTTATAAAAATCTTAGGCTGAGGCATATGTTTTACTATTATGTTAACAATAAAGCCTTCTGCTAGGGAGGGATTATGCTTTGGACACAAACCGTATGTGTGTGTGCACCTGCTGTGTTCAGAAAACAGGGTGGGGACATTTGTACCAGAAGTGGTGTTTCCAGACACCCTTTACCCAAAAGACAGAAGTGGTAGAAGTCCTGAATAGCACAACAATAGCTGCAGCAGCTACAAGTTCAGCCTGCAGCCCAATAAGCCTTGATGCAATTTACAAATGGCCAGCAAGCCTGGTCTGCAGTCCGGCATTTATAGCAGTTTACAGCATTTGCAGACCAGACAGACAGAACAGTATCAGCAAGCTCAGGCTGCAACCAAGCCACAACTGTCCTAGAGCAGGGAGACATAGACAGCTGTGTAGAATCCCCAGGGTCCCAGCTCCCTGGCCCTATCAGCTGCTCACAGGGTGACAGACGGGGATGATCCCCTCTATCCTGTATGGTGAGTGAGCACACAAAGTGTGATTCTACACATTAGGGTTACGAGGGCTAGCGACTTCTTTGGAGGGTTAATACTGTGCCAGTAGACACACTAACAGGCCTCATAGACTTGGGAAGTGACCAAACACTCATTAGGATAGAACTACAATGGGCAGCAGAGCTTATGTCCCTGGGGTTCCTGGGACACTTGGCAGCAGCTTGAGACCTTGGGACTCGGGTTCTGGGTGGGCTGCACAGTGCGAAAATGCAGGCATAGCCTGGCTTTGATTTGTGGGGGACTGATGTGACAGGATGGGAGGGCTTAGTGAGAAACAGGACTATTCTGCTGATCTTATGCAGCTTCTGCAGGAAGCAGACTAGATAGGGTTCATTACACAACCCACTTGACTGTATGTGAGGGAGCAGGGGCAGAATACAGGAGAGCTGTGGGGACCACTTTCAGTCCCTGATGTCATAGTTCCCGAGAGAACTGCATTTCTCACTCCTTCGTGACCTCCTTGAAGGCAGGCACCAGGGTTAGGTCTCTAGCTATCATCTTACTTGGGGCAAGGTTCTGTGACTTTCTCCCTCTAGAGCAGGGAGTTAGGCTGCAATTCACTATGATCATTTTAGCAACCCCGGTTTAAGTTCAGCACCTGCCATCCTGTCCTTTTGGGAGCAATGACAGGGTTAACCAGTGACCAGCCAGCCTTTGTAGGCTTCATAAGTATTATTTATTCAGAACAAAGGCATTATGGAGAAAACATATCTTAAGATCATTAAACAGCTCATATGCAAGTCTTAGCTTACCAGGCAGTCACCCAGTGTTGATGGCCCTAGTGCCTGCAATAGCCACTTAGAGCTGGGATCTCACAGTACACACTCACTGAGGGACAGTGAATGTTGCGGTTTTTATGGCACAATTCAGATCTAACTCAGGGGCCATGTGAAATGACTTTGAGACGTCTAATGCCAGGTGGACATTTGCTTCCATATGATGTGCTTTGTAGTCTCTGTGGGGGAGCCGGAACCTGGAGAGCACTTCCATACTTGCAGGGTGGGTGAAGTTTAAGGGTCTCGATAAATTGAACACGGATAACAGGGAATTTTGCAGGTCTGGACTGAGTGCGTTGCAGAGCTGTCTGTGGAAACTTGCATGATGCCTGCTTGCACTATACCTGGCTCTAGGCAGTACTACTAGGCATTGCTGAGGGCAGCCCTAATGCTGGAATAGCAAAAGAGAGCTGCAGGCCAGGATTGGGATGGATGGGCTGTAAGGTGGCTCCGTACTGCAGGAGTGTGGCAGATCAGGACAGAGGTTCTTTGGTGGACAGGTGATGAGACACTCGTAAATGGTAGCCTGAGTATGGGAATGTCCCAGTAATAGAAGAATGAACTCCTCTGCTGCAGAGTTGTCTCTACCATGAATCATGAGGCTGTATAACCATGAATATAAAATGCCATCCCACAGGCTGAATGGAGAGAAGAAGTAAAGAAGCACTTTGAGAAAATTAAGAGTGAAGGAACTTGCATACACCGGCTAGATGAAGAGCTAATTCGTCGCCGAAGAGAAGAGCTCAGGTCTGTCGAGGATCTCACCCCTCACCTCTCTACCCCCTTGGGTCTACTGACAACAGTGAGATGTAATGACCTCCCTGCCTCTCTCAGAGCTAATCAGGTCCCTTTTTTTCTAAACGTTAACCTCTAACTTGTCTCCTGATTTGCAATGTACATTCCCAAGCAGAAATGCACTTCAAGAGTAACCCCACCAGGAAAACAGATGTGTTTTTAACCACATTAGCTAAAGTGGTAGTTTTCACATGTGTTGGCCTGTCGAGATAAACCCTAGTGACAACTAGGCCATAGAACATTGCTGACTCCTCCCCCCCCCCCTTCTCAAATAAGATGTGTTTATTCTGCCCTTCTTGAGTCAGGATCCCCGGGTTGTCCAGTTGAGCCTTAGTTTTCCTTTCTTGTTAACAGGCACGCATTAGATATCCGTGAACATTACGAGAGGAAGCTAGAGCGAGCCAATAACTTGTACATGGAGCTCAGCGCCATCATGCTGCAGCTGGAGGTCCGCGAGAAGGAGCTCATTAAGTATGTATATCTGGGGAGAGGGGAGCATGCATGCACCTATGCTTGTATACAGGAGATGGTTCTGAACTGGGAATGAATAAACTACTCTGCATGCCTTCAGACTGAGCCTCTAGCAGCCAGCTTCTAGACCTGGATAAAGGACCAGGCGGCTGAGTCTCTGCTTGATTTTTCTAAGTCATTGTCCAGATTGGAGGGTATTCTTTTTAAGGATGGTGAATGACAGACTCCTGATTGTAAACATCCTCCATTTCATCTTGCAGCTGATGACTGAGAGAAGAGAGCTTTCATATTTTGCTACCAGCTGTGTTAAATGGCCCCTTCCATCAGCCCCTCTGTAAAGAGAGGAGACACTGTTCCCTAAACTGTGTACCAGGGCCACAGATAAGACACCTGCTCCCTGCAAAGAACATAGAAAATAATTAGGCCCTTTCTAAGTGCAAAACACACCACACACCTTGTCAGTCCGTGAAACAAGCACACAGTGTGCATCACCATTTATGCCACAGTTGCTTTTCCATCCAGCCAGAGGTGGATTACAATTTTGTGGGGTCTTGGGCCAGAGCAATTGTCCCCACTCCCCCACCTCAGCGCTCCTGCCAGGAAGCAGGATCAGGGCGCAGGGGCTTGCCCCGCTTTGCCCGCCTGCCCAGCACTCCTGCCGAGGAGTGGGGTCGGAGCTTGCCCTGCTCCCCCTGCCTGGCGCTCCTGCTGGAGAGTAGGGTTGGGGTGCAGAGGTTTGTCCTGCTCCACCCACCTGGCGCTCCTGCTGGGGAGCAGGGTTGGGATGCGGGGGCTTGCCCTGTTCTGCCACCAGAGGAGCAGGCAGGGCAAGCCCCCGCGCCCCAACCCAATTGGCTGAGGCCCCTGGGCATGGTCTCCGTTGGCCCAGTGGCTAATCCACCACTGAATCCAGCAGTAACTTCCATTTTACGGAGAGGAGACTAGGGATTCATTCTTTGTTCCGTATTTCAGACGGGAACAAGCGGTGGAAAAGAAATATCCTGGGACTTACAAGCGTCATCCAGTCAGACCAATAATCCACCCCATTGCGGTAGAGAAGCTGATGAAGAGGAAGGGGGTCTCTCATAAGCCAGGGAGTCAGACGAAACGGTAGGAAACTTCTGCACAAACAAAATCCTAGCCAGAGAAGCAAGTCCTACACAAGAGAGTGACAGTGATTGATGTTTATTCCTGTGTAGCTGAAATGAACTGACTGCTGTTATTGTCTGTCTTGTGCCACCTGGAAACCCCATTGTGCTGGGCCCTGCTCAGACACGTCAAAAGATACAGTCCCTGCCCCAAGGTTTATAAGCTAAATAGACAAGACAAAGGGTGTGGGACAGGGATAGAACATACAAGCAGATGTGTTAGCGCCGTGATTTATTGGTGGGAAGTTAGTGGGTTTCTAATTTAAAAACAAAAGAGGCTTTATTAGGAGGGGGTTAAATGGAGAGACAAAGGGCTGTGGAGGGGACAAAGTGGGAGGAGAGAAAGGTAGGAGGGGACTGTCACCGTTTCTGGGTAACTGCTCCTGTGCTCCCTCAAGGGCACATGCCTAAGGTTTCCAGCCCCCAGCTGTCACCTCTCTTGGGTGTAGACCTGAGTCTCTCTTCCTCCTGACTGAGCATTTTAAGGCTGCACATCTCCCTGCCTTACACAGTGATGTCCCCAGCAAGCCAGTCTGCCTGAAGTCCAGTGCCTTTCTCTGCAAGAGCCAGTGTATTGCCAGCAGTTACAAATTACCACACAGCTCTTTCTAATCAAGCACATTTATACTTAAGGGAAAAGCAGCAAAGAGTCCTGTGGCACCTTATAGACTAACAGACGTTTTGGAGCATGAGCTTTCGTGGGTGAATACCCACTTCGTAGGATGCAAGTGGGTATTAACCCATGAAAGCTCATGCTGCAAAACATCTGTTAGTCTATAAGGTGCCACAGGACTCTCTGCTGCTTTTACAGATCCAGACTAACATGGCTACCCCTCTGATACTTAAGGGAAAGGCATTACAGAGAAAACATTAAAACAATAAATGTTCCAGTAGGGATGCTAAACATACCAGGAGTCCCCATCAATCATAGGAGGCACTAGTAGGCCAAAATATTTCCAATCCTTCAACAAGGATTGGGGACCTTGGACATAAGGTCCTGCTGGATCAGAAAGAGGGCCCTGAGTCAGTTTAAACACTGCTTTTTTATGCCCAAAGCCCTTTTTTGGTCTGTCGATCTCTGGAAAACGCAGCTTGAACCAGTATATGGAAGCCTCCCAATGGGTGGTACCTTTCTGCAGATGTTTACAGTCGTGAGTGATTCCCCTTTAATCACCCCATGCTGTTTTAGTTCCTGGAGGTGCTGTGGTAATGCTCCTGCATCAGTAGAACACAATCATAGAATATCAGGGTTGGAAGGGACCTCAGGAGGTCATCTAGTCCAACCCCCTGCTCAAAGCAGGACCAATCCCCTGACAGATTTTTGCCCCAGATCCCTAAATGGCCTCCTCAAGGATTGAACTCTCAACTCTGGGTTTAGCAGGCCAATGCTCAAACCACTGAGCTATCCTTCCCCCCCTCCCCCCATACGAACCATCCCTGGCCCAAAGTGGTACATAAACTTAACACAATATGTTCTGCCAAAGATACAGCATGTGGTTGTGATATTGGTCACAGGGACCAGGGAGGGTGGTAGGAGAGAAGCAGAGATGAAAGGACCATGAGTGGGGATAGAGGGAAGTGAGTTGGAGCCAACAGCCAATCAGCCGAAGGGAAAGAATGTCCATAGACTGTAGAGAGCAGGGTCTGGTGCAGCTGCTTGTGCTTACTCCTGCTCACTGAGTCACTGGTCCCAGAGTGATGCCATGGGTTAGTTCTACCTTCAAAGTTAAATCCCGTTTTCACCTGTCTCCCAGGCCAGACCTGCTGAAATCAGAGGGCATATCCAGTGCGGAGGTGGCACCCAATGGCTCACCAGTCTCAGGAAGTCCCAAAATGTCAACACTCAGTAACAAAGGCCGATACCGCTGCAAACCACGTCACCGACGAGGGAACAGCAAAGGCAGCTATAATGAATTTGCAGGGATCTTGAAAAATCAGCCAGCACACGACAATTCACCCCAGCCACCTCCTCCTCCTCATCATCCTCATTCTCATCTTTCCAGCCTACAGCAGCACCAGCAGCATAGCCACCCCCATTACCATGGCCATCACCCCAGGCTAAACATCCAGGGGCAAGACATCGCAAACTGTGCGAACAACCTGAGGTACTTTGGCCCTGCAGCAGCCCTGCGGAGCCCCCTCAGTAATCATGCCCAAAGGCGGATGTCCGGCTCCAGCCCCGATCTCATCTCTACTGCTATGGAAGCAGATTGTCGGAGGAATCTGGAGAATGAGGAACACAAGGTTGATCACTGGCAGTGTTGTAAAGCAGACCCACACAACCCGTGTCCTCAGTGCAGGCAGGCGAACGGTGGTCAGAAACAGATGCCGTCCATTGAACCAGGGATGAACCACCCTGAATCAACAACGAGTGGTCCCTTGTATGAAAAGGCCCAGCTTCCTGAAAAGATGGAGGAGGAGGACTTCAACAGCTGCAAGTCAATGTCATTGCTAGGCACCCCTCAACACCAGGCTGCCCCAGTGCTACCTTGCAAACCCAGACCTATTCAAAAGGTAAAGACAGGAAAGTCGTCTTTAAAATAACAATAGTCTAATGTTTAAAATTTTCCAGAAAAAATTTGTACAATGTGGTATAGTATTGTTTGAGAGAGAGTATCTGACTATGTAAAAAAACTTTGTATAGCAATCCATACACAAAGGGGCAGAGTTAAGGTTGTGCATGCAACTTTAATTTTAATTTGTGTGCTTTGTTTTGCAACTTTGACATCCTTTTTAAAGTAGTTTTTATTGGGAAGATTATAGGTGGAGGTAGTAGTACTGCATATGGTTAATGTGGCCTAACACTTCCCATTATAAGACTCTTTTCAGTTATCTATAACTTTTCCAAACATTAACTGCTTGGACTGAAACTTACGAGGCCAAGTGTCTGACTAAAGGTTCTTTTTTTTTAAAAAGAAAAAAAATCAGAAAAAATGGTCCAGCCATTTCTCAGAACAGAGTCAGTGAAAATCATATTGTTTTGCCCATGTTAAAAAAAAATTCTTACAACCATTTCTTTGAGAAGCTTTTAGTTCCTCTATGCTTTGGAACAGGAGCTCCAAATTTGCCACAGATGTTGCCCTCATGTCAGCAAAATGCCTTTTGGAGTTCCTGTGAGATTGTCTAAATTTACCTAAGTTATAAGATTCCAAAAGTTGTGATTTGTCATGCTCAGTAGAGGCTTTGGCAGCTAAATATCCCAAAGATTCTGTCTGCACTGAGCATGCTCCAGCCTGGAGCTGAAGGACTCTCCCTGCAATTGCTCTTTTTTGCAGCCTGGGAGTGCTTTGGTGACAGGAACAAGACCTGAGAGAAGGGATATAGTCTTCTGTGCTCTCAATACTTCCCCTGCTGGCACTCAACGAGGAGATGTGGGAACCGGCCTGGCTGGAATGCAGAGAACAGAGGAGCTGGGCTTGGGGAGGTGGCCAGGGCAAAGGGGATTGAAATGGGACTGGGTCATGAAGGTGAAGTGAGGTGGGGTGAAGACTGGTACTGGGAGAAGCATAGGTTGTTGGGGCCAGGCACAGACTATGTCAGACTTTGGGGCAATAGGACCCAAAGGGTCTCAACACTGAAGTGCACTCCTTTCAGAACCTGGAATAGAGTGGAGGATTCCCGAGTCACAACATTTCCTGTACTGGCAACAAATAGCTATGAAACTCACTGACAAAATATATGTCTCATTTCCCTCTTGTGACTGGTCCATATTGAGGACAACAACCTACTACTGCTATCAGTTACTTTGTTAGCTAAAGTGGAAGAGGTTAGTGCAGTGGATCTAAAGCTTCCAATCTTACTGATGGCCCATGTGGTTGGCGGTATGGTTCCACATAATGGATTTGTTTTTCCAGTTTGCTTTTTAAAAAAGCCCTAGAAAATTACACACAGAAAACTACATTAAAATAACATTATTAAGGTTGCAAAAGTCAAGCATTCTACAGTTTGGAAATGCCAGAATTCAGATTGCCTGTGCAATCTTAAATCAACCTTCCTGTGTGTATGCATTATGAGATAGTCTTTAATTACATGATCACGTGCTATTTTTTTCCACAGGACCCCTGCCTCGGTCAGTACACAGGATGAATCATTGCTCTGGGGATGAATCATTGTTGCTTTTTTCTATAGGGCCCTGTCTCATTTGTTGTGGAAGTTGGAAGGTGTTTAGTGAACAAGGCAGGAGATTGCAGGAAGGTGTTTAGTGAACAAGGCAGGAGATTGCAGGAAGAGAAAGGATGGTGTCATGGTTAAGGCAGTTACATAATTAAAGAGTTATCATAATGCATATACACAAGGGAGGCAAATTAACGTTATGCAGGCAGCCTGGCATTTCCTAACTTTTCAGTGCTTGACTTTGCAACCTTAATAATGTTCTTTTAATGTAGTTTTTTGTGTGTAAGTTGATAAACAAAATAATCAGTTTTTCAAGAGATAGAAAAAAAGATATAAGAAGGGAGGGTCACCATGGAAAAGGACAAGCTACACTGGAGGAGAAATACAAAGGGTATTTGTATAAAGTCTGCCAGGAGGACATTAGATTCTGAGAAAAATACCGGAGAAAGCGGTTAAATCTCATTTGTGGTCAAAGCTTAATACAGAAGCCATGCTTGATCATTTCTTGGCTGGATTATTGAGCTCAGCATACTGTCAAAGCTGGCTTGCTCCCAGCTTCCAGTGATGACCCTTGCGGGGGGGAGGGCTAGCTCAGTGGTTTGAGCATTGGCCTGCTAAACCCAGGGTTCTGAGTTCAATCCTTGAGGAGGCCATTTAGGGAACTGGGGTAAAATTCTGTTTGGGGATTGGTCCTGCTTTGAGCAGGGGTTTGGACTAGATGACCTCCTGAGGTCCCTTCCAATTCTATGAACAACTCCTTGTTCTTTTTTAAACTGCTATAGTTGTTTAGATCTTCCATATCTCAGGCTTTTTCCTCTCCTGGTAGTGTCTCTTAACAACCCTCAAATGTGTGTGGAGGAGTGGCTTATCTTCAGCTATTCTTTTCCTTTCTGCTTGTTTTCCCAGTAGCCCCGTATTAAACTAAAACTATACAGTAAACCTCCCCATAACCCGGTCAACATCCAGTATTCATGATGATTAATGAACAGTTCCAATTCTGTCACAATTGCCTTTTTACTTCCTTCAGACTCTGGTGTACTCTCACTTTTAATTTTCTCAGATACCTCCCCTGCTTCTGTGCATTATTGACTAGAGTCAGCTAGCTTATTCGGAGAGTTATGGGGACTATGTGACTGTATCCTTAGTACTCTAATTCTACTTGTTTTATTTCTTCTGGTTATACGCTACTGCTTCTAATAGCACGATAAACCTTCGGGATGTCCCCAGAATCCAGTGCTGTGTTTCTTGCTACCTCATTTCCATAAGTTTTCTTTCAGTATTTTTGTCATGTTATATTATCACTCCAAAGTACTGTACATCTCTCCCTAATGATATAATTTTGGAACCAGAGAATTGGAATCATTTTCATTCAGGTGTGACCTTGTGGCTGTCAGAGAATATTTCAAAACTAGGTACTAATAATTCTACAGTAAAGCACATTATTTAGTCCCTGCTGAATTCTGTATCTTTGGTCATCTTGTCACTTGAAGGACTGTAAAACTGTGCCAGTCTCTGGCTTGTCTGTGCAGGGAAATTGACTGGCAAAACTCTAGTGGCAGAATTCTACTGCTGTAAGTAGCTATGATGGTATAATTCCCCATGTGGACACTGTTCTGGAAAAAAAAGTGACTTTGTTCCAGAAAAATTACCCCACTGCAAAACACAAAGCAGAGTAATTATGCAAGGACCAAGTCACTTTTCTTCTGGAATAGAGCATCCATATGGGAGTAATACCAACATAGCTATAGCAGTATAATTATACTGCCAGTCAGTGTCCCTGTGAAGACAAGATCTAAACTCTGTGTTAAATGTCCCCATTTCAGAAATATTGCTGGGATATTCCAGTATCTCAGAAGTTGCTCTGGCTATTTTAACTCAGACCTTTGTAATATTCGCGCATGATGACTCTAAGACCCGATTGGTTGGATTTCCTGTTACATTGATCAGCAGTCTCTGTCTCTGTCCGTCCAGTGTGAAACATTTGCCACATCTCAGAGTTTCCTGCACCATTCCGCTTTTCATAGCTTTTAGCTTGTAGAAGTTTTTGACTCCTTATTTGTTTGGAATGCTGTAGTTCATTCCCTTCCTTCATGGGCCATGGAGAGAACAGATTCTCTGAACTGCCTTCAGCATGCTCAGAACACTTGCAGCTCTGCATTATGACAATTAATATAATTTAATCTCATGCCTCATGGCTTCAGCTGTTCACCTGCATGGCTCAGGGAGGACTTTTTCCTCTGATGCGTAATTAGCTGGATGTATTTTGAGGGTTAGGGTTTTTTTGCCTTCCTTTGAAGCAGCAGGGATTGGCTCTGGCTACAGATGGGACACCAGATGGGGTGGACCAAATGATCTAATGTGGTACAGAGAATCCTGTATTTTAGCTGCCTGGCTGGTGTGGCTTTGCTCATGTGCTCTGAATCTAAATGATCACCAGATTAGAGATCAGGATGGAATTTTTTCCCCAGGTTAGATTGTCTGGGACCTTTGAAGGTTTTCACCTTCCTCTGGAGCATGGGGGATTGGTTCGTCTGCTGGGATTGTCTTAGCATATGTCATTGGTGGCGCCTCGGTCCCCCTGTTCTCTGCCTGTGACACACAGCAGCTTAGTCTCTTGAGGACTGAAATGTGTAGTCTACTCAAGATACTGGGCTCCATATAATGGAAACTGGGTGTGAATTAATGGTGTGTGATATACAGGAGATCAAAGTAGATGATCTAAGGGTCCTTCTGGCTTTAAACACTATGAAACCTTTTGGTGCAGTGGCTTTGTACCAGAGAACCAAGTGGCAGCTAGGTAGCTGTATGATTGCTTTAAATCAGTCCAGTAACATAGTTCTCTTTCCCCCTGCCAGAGTGGTGATGACTCTTCAGAACAGGAAGAAGGAGAAGTGGACAGTGAAGTGGAGTTCCCACGGAGACAGAGGTAAATAGCTAAACCCCGCCAATCCTTCCTTGAGTGGTAGGCAGAAATCCATTTTTATTTTTTAATCTGGCTCAGTTTCATATCACTTAACATCGTGGCATTGTGCTGGGAATTCTGAGCCTTCTGCCTCAGCATGATAGGTCCCTGCGAAATCATTGCCCAAGTTCCAGCATGAAATGTATCTAACCCTGTAGTGATACTCTGTCAAGGGCCTGGCCAGTTCTGTGGTGATCATCAGCACCGTAAACTATGGCAAGAGCTCCGGTCCAACTAGCTACAAGCTCAGTCACATGAGTGTCCCCTCTGTGATGCCTCATGCTGTGCCCGGCTGTTTTCAGCAACCTGCAAGTTGCAGGCCTCTCCAGCATAGATCCTCTCCATCATGGGCTTGTTTGGGCAGGAACCTCACCATGTGTGCTCAGTGCAAGAGGCTACTGCTATCCAGGCTGGTATCTCCAATGTCTGTACCATTAAGCTTGAAACTGCCAGGGTCTGGCACCCGCGACAGAATCTTTCAAAAGTTCTTTATCAGATTTGTTGCTGCAGAGGGCAAGGGAGTGACTCCAGCATCTGGGCTAGAACAGTGCAGCCTTGATTACACGGACGTCACTTCATCAAAAGCCTGGTTATCAGAAACAGGGTCAGGTCCTCCCCATAAGGCAGGGGTCATGTCCCCCTTTGAGAAAGTGGGGCTTGGGTAATTGAAGGCAGGGATCCTGGAGAGGAGCCCAGTGACTAAGGAGAGGAGTCGAGTGAAACATTTTAAAGTTCATTAGCTACATCCAACTACAGCCCTTTAGTTTGGGTCTCAACTACAGTAATTTGGCTCACACCGTTTATACTGAATTTCTCTACTCAGCCCCTTGGTTCCTTCCCACGACCCGTCACCCAGATTCCACTCCACCTCCAAGATCTCCATTCTGCTCCTATTGGAGGAATTGGTCTGCTGGCTTTGGCTGCTCTAGGCAGGGGTTCCTCCATTGTCCAAACATTTTAGTCAAAGGTTATGGGTGTCCCCATGACTTTCATAGTGTCAGAAATTGCTGAATCTTGTCTTGAAAGGATTTTCACACGAGTAAAAGTGGAAAAGGAGTGTGTCAATACCAAAAGCACCCTCATCTGCCCGTGTGTCAGCTGTGCTCTGGGTGTCCTGTGATCGCTACAGAGATGTGTGTGTGAATTAGAGCATGCTCTCCACAACATATCTTCTCCATAAGGAAGAGAGAGCTAGGAATGAATGTTCCAGAGTGGGGTAACAAAGGTGCACCTATGTCTAACAAAATATTGCAAAGTAGGATGAAAAGGGGATTTGAAGGATTCCCATTTGTGGACAGTGTAGTAAAGTCTGGACCGCGTGGCTCAGAGAGTATAGAATCTGGCCCTGTACCACCTTCTGAAGCAGTTTGCCACTGCCAGGTGTGAAGTATTAAAAGCTCTTCTCCTGGGACAGACCCCATATTTCTTCTGATTAATCCTGCAATAAAAGGTGAGAGCAAGTGTTCATAAAACCACCATCAATTGTCATGGAAAATTCAGCATAATTTCTTCCCAGCCAGCTGGAGCAAATAGAGAATGGGAACCTTTGTGTAAATTAGGTGACTCCAACTGCTAGTGGCATTTCTCAGCATGTGGAATGAAATCTGCTGTGCAGTGCATTCACTCAGCACCAGGGGACATCGCTTGCTTTTCTGATAAATCATGAACCATTGCCACCTAGAAAGTACCCTTTTTTAGTGTGGAGGGGCATCAGGTAGGATGTTTATATGGGGTCAGTGCCCATCTAATGCCCACTCATTGCCCAGGGGGTTTTCAGAAGTGCTGTGCACTTGACAGCATGCAGGGGCATCAGCCAGATAGTGCTGCTTAGACTGCATGGAGGGGCATCTGCTGTGATAGTGCAGCGATTCAGTCCCAGTGGGGGAGGTAAGCTGAGCAGTGCACTGTGCTGCCCCTGGGCATGCTGTGTTGAGGAAAGGGGCAGTGGCTCTGAAGAGGAGATCTGCCAGAACGAGTAGCTGTGATTTTCCCAATGCAGGAGCGTGCTGAAAACTGCACAGTGTTAATGCAGAAGCAGGGAGGTGGGAAAGGGGCGAGGACATGTTCAGTCATTGTGCTGTAGTGCTTGAGCAGTTGTACAGTTTCATAAGGGATATATGGAAAGTATTCCAGTGCTTCAGATTTATTATATCATCTATTGTTGTAGTACCTAGGAGCCCCCATCAAGGATCAGGGCCCCACTGTGCCATAATTAAGGCTAAAGCTAGCTTCACTTTATAAGCCTCTCATGGGATACAATCACTGCTAAGGTGCCTCCTTCTGGCTGCTTTGGGCATTAGCTCCTTCCGGGTCCAACGTCCCCTTCTGTTGTTCATGTGCCATGCATCCTCCCTCTCTACAACTCAGGGTGCTCTCTCTTTGTGGTTTGATCCTCTGGCCAGGTCACTCTAGTCCTTCCTTTCCAGGGTAGCAAAATCCCACTGGACAACTGCCCCAAGGCATTCTTCTGCTCCACTGCCCAGTCTGGGCCACTTCCCCAGTGACTTATAGGGGAACCTGGGCCCACCCTATACTCTGGGTTCCAGTCCAGGGACCCTGTGTCTAGCATCTGTGGTCTGCTTGCTCCCAGACCCTGCTGCTATTTCCCTGGACTCCTTCCTGCATCTTCTCGCACCCTTCCCCCACCCGGTTTTACGAACCCAAACTCCCTTCTTCCAGAGAGTGACTGCAGACTACTTCCCCTGCAGCCCTCTTCTGCTGCCAACTTCCTGGCTTTATACCAGCCCTGCTTGTTTCTTCTCAGATAGGCTCCATCATCAATCAGCCTTTCAAGCCCTGGCTCTCCCTCAGATGCATCCAATCAGGTTAATCAACCTAATCTAACTTGCTCTGTCTTTTGTGCAGGGTAGACACCCCATTACAGAGCCCTTCACGCCCCCTCCCCCTCCAAAAGACACCTTTTCCTTCTCAAGTTCTCTGTAAAGAGACCATTCCCTATGAAATTTAGCATGCCACTTCTCAGCCCCAGCAAGAGATCTTCTGGGAATTTTGTAAAAATCAGAAAACAAGCCTCAAGTTCAGGTTTTGAAAATTCGGATCATGTCATTCACTTTTAAACATTTTCCTAATACCTTTTGTCTCAGACCATGGCTGTGTGCCTGCAATCTTAGCAACTTGTTTTGCTATGTTTGAATGTTGCTTTGTTTTGAATAATAATAATACTACTTGGGGCCAGCAATATATAATTAGCCTGTTACCGATGCATAGAGCAGATTGAAAAAAGTGGGGAGCTCTATCATTTTGTACAGAAATGAAGGTGACATCACATCTGGCAGCCCCCTCCAGCCCCCATCAATTCTGCCTCCTCCAGTCCCCCATCTGTTCTCCTCCTCCAACCTTACTGCTGCTTTTCCTGCAGCTCCTGGGGTTTCTCACCTCTCTCTAAGGGCTGGGGCAGGGCTGCAGTAGGATCCACACTGTCCCTTCCAGGTTGGGTGCTGCGGGGAGGAAGTACAGAGGAGCTGTCCCATTGTTCCCAGGGGTTAGAGGGCCACCCTGGGCTATTTCTGCTCCCTCTTTCCCTTTCATTTTGTGAGAATGGTTTCAGCTCCTGAGGGGTGGGGAGAGCAGCTCTGATTGGCTGCTTACACCTCTGGGGTTGGGGAAAGGAGCCAGTGAGAAGCGGTTTTCCCCAGGCAGGGCTGAAATATTTAACATCAGCAACCCAGCTCCAGCTTGAGAAGTGTTTTTTGCTGGCCCTCTTGCCCTGCCTAGTGAACTTTACAAAGGTGGAGGATGGGACTGGAACTACCAAAAAGGTGGCAACTGAGGGGCAATTGGAGACCATCCTAACGCAGGCTCCCACAGAGTGTTCGGTGGAAGTGGGTTAGCTTGTCAGGGCCAGGCTTCTTTGGGTCTGAAGTGGAGCAGCCCGGCCAATAATGTGGAGTGGGGAAAGTGATTTACCAGTATAAACAGAAACACTGCAATGCAGGATTGAGCAAAGTGAAGCTAAGCTGTTCTCCTGGGCTTGCAGGCCTCACCGCTGCATTAGTAGCTGCCAGTCCTACTCAACCTTCAGCTCTGAGAACTTCTCTGTGTCCGATGGAGAGGAGGGGAACACCAGCGACCACTCAAACAGCCCAGATGAGCTGGCCAACAGGCTGGAAGACCAGCTGACTGAGAAGCTAGAGGACATGCTGTCCCAGACTCCGGAAATCCCCATCGAGATCTCCACTCAGTCTGATGGTCTGTCAGACAAAGAGTGCGCCGTGCGCAGGGTGAAGACACAGATGTCATTGGGCAAGCTCTGTGCAGATGAACACAGCTGTGAGGTGAGTGGGGCCTTCAATACTCCCCTTCCTCTTCTGTCAGATGGTGAAAATAACTAGAAGCCATACAAGAAATCCATATGACTAGAGAGGCAAAAGCCTGGGACTACACAGAAAGGGGCAATGAGAGAGGTACTGCAGAGAGAGGGTAGACTGGACACTTATCTTCACCCTGGAAATTGAAAGGCAGCAAATGTATAACTGTTAAAAGTTACACAAGACACAATTAGCATGTGGAACTCATTGCCACTAGATATTGTTGAGGCCAGGAGCTTAACAGGCTTCAGAAGATGAGATGATTTATATGACTAATGAGGCATCCACAGTTACATTAGATAGGATGAAAAATCAGAATTTAAATAATAAAATGGAAGGGATATAAACTAGGGCTGTCAAGTGATTAAAAAAATTAATCGCACGATTAATCACACTGTTAAACAATAATAGAATACCATTTATTTAAACATTTTTGGATATTTTCTACATTTTCAAATATATTGATTTCAGTTACAACACAGAATGCAAAGTGTACAGTGCTCACTTTATATTTATTTTTGATTACAAGTATTTGCACTGTAAAAAAACAAAAATAGTATTTTTCAATTCACCTAGTACAAGTACTGTTATGCACGCTCTTTATCGTGAAAGTGCAACGTACAAATGTAGAATTATCTACAAAAATATTCATTAAAAAATAAAACAAGGTAAAATTTTAGAACCTGCAAGTCCACTCAGTCCTACTTCTTGTTTGTCTGAGTGATTGGCTGAACAAGTTTGTTACATTTGCAGGAGATAATGCTGCCTGTCCCTGGTTTACAATGTAACCTGAAAGTGAGAACAGATGCTCTCATGGCACTGTTGTATCCGGCATCACAAGATGTTTACATGCCAGATGCGCTAAAGCAGTGGTTCTCAAACTTTTTTACTAGTGACCCCTTTCATATAGCAAGCATCTGAGTGTGACCCCCTTATAAATTAAAAACACTTTTAAATATATTTAACACCATTATAAATGCTGGAGGCAAAGCGGGGCTTGGGGTGGAAGCTGACAGCTCGTGATCCCCCCCCCCCCCCCGCCCAGGTAATAACCTCGCGACCCTCTGAGGGGTCCCGCTCCCCAGTTTAAAAACCCCCGGGCTTAAGATTCATATGTCCCTTCATGATTCAGTTACCATCCCAGGGGACATGCGTCCATGCTGATGATGGGTTCTGCTTGATAACAGTCCAAAGGAGTGTGGACAGACGCCTGTTCATTTTCATTATCTGAGTCAGATGCCATCAGCAGAAGGTTGATTTTCTTTTTTGGTGGTTTGGGTTCTGTAGTTTCCGCATTGGAGTGTTGCTCTTTTAGGACTTCTGAAAGCATGCTCCATACCTCATGCCTCTCAGATTTTGGAAGGCACTTTAGATTCTTAAACCTTGGTTTGAGTGCTGTAGCTATCTTTAGAAATCTCACATTGGTACCGTCTTTGCGTTTTGTCAAATTTGCAGTGAAAGTTTTCTTAAAACGAACAACATGTGCTTGGTCATCATCCAAGACTGCTATAACATGAAATAAATGGCAGAATGCAGGTAAAACAGCAGGAAACATACAATTCTCCCCCAAGGAGTTCAGTCACAAATTTAATTAACCCATTATTTTTTTAACGAGCGTCATTAGCATGGAAGCATGTCCTCTGGAATGGTGGCCGAAGCATGAAGGGGCATACGGATGTTTAGCATATCTGGCACGTAAATACCTTACAATGCCAGCTACAAAAAATGCCATGCAAATACCTGTCCTCACTTTCTGGTGATATTGTCAATAAAAAGAGGGCAGCATTATCTCCTGTAAATGTAAACAAACTTGTTTTTCTTAGCAATCGGCTGAACAAGAAGTAGGACTGAGTGGACTTTTAGGCTCTGAAGTTTTACATCCTTTTGTTTTTGAGTGCAGTTATGTAAAAAAAAAATCTACATTTGTAAGTTTCACTTTGACTACAAAGAGATTGCGCAACAGTACTTGTATGAGGTGAATTGAAAACTACCATTTTTTTTGTTTATAATTTTTAAAGTGCAAATATTTGTAATAAAAAATAATATACAGTAACTCCTCACGTAAAGTTGTAGTTATGTTCCTGAAAAATGCGACTTTAAGAGAAACAATGTTAATCGAATCCAATTTCCCCATAAGAATTAATGTAAATAAAGGGGGATTAGGTTCCAGGGAAATGTTTTTCACCAGACAAAAGACTATATTCTATCTACACACACACACACACACACACACACACACACACACACACACAATGTTTTTCACCAGACAAAAGACTATATTATATCTCTACACACACACACACACAATGTTTTTCACCAGACAAAAGACTATATTATATCTATATGTGTGTGTGTGTGTGTGTGTGTGTATACACACACACTCTCTATAAGTTTTAAAGAAACAATTTACTACTGGTACACAGCGATGATGATTGTGAAACTTGGTTGAAGTGGTGAAGTCAGAGGGTGGGATATTTTCCAGGGAATGCCTTGCTAAATGATGAACTAGCAATTGGCTGAGCCCTCAAGGGTTAACTCACACTATACAAGGCAGCAGGAATGGAGGGAGGGGAGATAGCATGGCAGACAGAGACACACACTGTGTGTGTGGGAGAGAAAGATGCGCATTGCCCCTTTAAGTACGCTGACCCCACTCTAAGTACACTGCCTTTTTAAGTAGATCAGCAAGCTGAGAGGGCAGCTGCTTCCAGGAAGCTCTGTCTGTCCTGAGCCCTCTTGTGTGTCCTCCCTGCTCTATGGAGATGGGGTAAATGGGGGCCAGGAGCAGGGGGAAGGGGGACACCCTGACATTAGCCCCCCCATTCCCTCCCCCATTCCCCCCCAGCAAGCAGGAGGCTCCCGGGAGCAGCTCCAAGGCAGAGGGCAGGAGCAGCACATGGCAGTGGGGGGGAGGGACAGCTGAACTGCTGGCAATTGATAGCCTGCTGGGCGGCTGCTGCACAGGGAACTTAGGGGAATGGGGAGCTGATGGGGGGGGGGGGCTGCTGGTCCATCCTGGTTCCAAGCCCCACCAGCCAGCTGCAACGGGCTGCTCTTCCTGCAAGCAGTGGACAAAGCAGGCGGCTGCCAAACAACGTTATAAGGGAGCATTGCACAATTTTAAATGAGCGTGTTCTCTAACTGATCAGCAACATAACAACGTTAACCGGGACGACTTTAAGTGAGGCGTTCCTGTACACTTTGATTTCAGTTACAACACAGAATACAATATATATGAAAATGTAGAAAAACATCCCAAATATTTAATACATTTCAATTGGTATTCTATTGTTTGACAGTGTGATTAAAACTGCGATTAATTGTGATTAGTTTTTTTTATTGTGATTAATTTTGAGTTAATCATGGCTGTTAACTGTGATTAATCGACAGCCCTTATATACACCTTCCTATTTTGGTCAAACGCCAGTCTAAGGGGTTAGAATAACTTCCTCTAGGGCAAGTTATTCCTCATTCTCCACTAGGGAGTTTCTTGCACCTTCCTCTAAAGCAATTGGTGTGTTCACTGTTGGAGACAGGAGATTGCTCTGACTAGATATGGCATTTCCTGTGTGCCTGTGTTCTCCCAGCTTTCTTACTCTGCCTTCCCTCTTCCCCTAACTTCTATGGTTTTAGGAATTTTGCATTAGATTGGCCTATCTGCTGCTCCCCTTCCGGTTCTATGTAAGTGAGTCAAGTGGGCATGTGTGTGGGAGAAGGTCCTTGCTTTCCCTTTCCCTGTTCCACTAGTTACACTCTCTAACCAGCAGGTCTCTGTGGCTGTGTGTTGGGGATCAGAGGTGAACTTCTGTGGATCCGCAATGCCCCCTGCTGGCTGCCAGAAGACAAGAAGTAATAGACTCACTGATGGGGACCTTTCCCTATCTCCTGCTCCTCCACCAATCAGCTGCTGATCCTGCCAGTGCAGTCACTCTGCAGTGCAGGGAAATCACTAAAAGAGTTTCCCTGTCCTTTTGCCTTTCAGAACCAGGCACAGTTTGGAGAATCGGATTGTGACTCTTCCGAGGGGGAGTGTTCTGATGCAACCGTCAGGACCAATAAGCCCTGCAGTTCTGCTACTTGGTAATGACAAATTCCCCACGAAAGCCCTCCTGATACTGGCATTTGGATTCCCCAAGACTCCCTTCATTTCCCCCACCCCCTCATACTTTGACAGGAAGAGAAACTGATTCTCCTTCCCATCTCAGAAATGATCTGCAATAACTTGAATCTCTGGAAAAATGTCCAAATGAAATTAATTCTCACTGAGCATTTCAATCAAGAATGGCAGGGATGTATTTTATTGAATAATCTAGCTACTGTAACATTGATATTTATTTTTTTTTTTACATTTTAACACTTTTTACTGTAAAGAGTGGACTATATATCAAGAGAGACGATAATTTGTTGCAAAAAAAGTTAAGAAAGCAAGCAAATGAAAGAGACACATCCTTGTGAGTCTTATATAAATAGCATGACGGACACATCAGGATCTACTGCTGCTCTCCCAGGGGACCAGGCCTCATGGCCCTAAAGGTTGGAGAATAGATAGAGAAACAAACCAATCAGTCTTATCAAATGAAGAAGCATAAGAGAAACTTTGCTCAAAGGTAACCTATGAACAAATGGCATTCAGTATAACCAGCTGGGTCACTTTTAATCAGAAAGTGGACATGTTCCTGGAGAAATTTGGTACCAAGGTGCTTACATCCAGGGTCTTCTGAATCAATACATTCCCCCAGGAGTATGATAATGGGGGTTAATTTATGGGGTTTTGGTTTATTTTTTAATCAGCATTTTGTTGTGAGATCCTGCAGATGTATTCTAACCTCATTCTCTCTCAAGACTTGGTATAACAGCACTTTTTACCATCACCAATCATCTTCACTATGGCAGACAATACAATGTGAATTTCCAGCTGAGCAGAGAAAGATCTTTCAGCTGCAGAGTGCCATTTTCCCACAGTTTACTTCCTCTCCTTACTTCCCATTCGCCCATTTGTTTCCTTCAATAAAAAAAAAATCAAATCAGTGCTGGAAACACAAGAAGCATGGAAAGCACATTCTGCAAAGCCGGAGAACTAGTCTGGGGAGGAAACCGGAGACACCTGTACTGAACCTTCAGAGGCAACCTCCCACCTACCACAACATCACACAACTGGCCAGCGCCAAGGGAGAGAGCTGTGTATTGGGAGCAAACCAGGGAATACATTGGCCTGGACAACAGTATCAACCCTCCCTTTGTTCTGTTTATTAATGATTTGGTTTTGGAAGCATTAACAGCTTGCCTGCCCTTCATGTCAGGCTTGGTGTAAAACAGAAAGCAAAATTTGGACTCAGTTACCTAAGGGGGGTGGGGGTGGGAGAGGAGAGAGCGCGTGATTTTGGTTGTGGGTGTGTTTTATGTGGGGGACCTCAAAGAGTGTATCCCACTCCTTTAAATTCCAGCCTGGAGGAGAAACTGATGCATTCTGGGGGTATCTGAAAGGCAGAGGCACTGACATTTGAGTGACCAGCCTAGCACTCCCAGGGGCCTCACTGGCCCTTCCGTTCGGAAACAAACAGCTCCTTTTAACTGACACACAGAACAAAGATTTTAGTCCGTTTCTCAGTTATTTTCCCTCTGGAACAATTTCAGCTCTGCCTCAAGAGACCTGGGAAAGGCAGCTGCTCTTCCTCATGGTCTGGCTAGCATGGCTAGAGCAGTGTGTCCTGGGAAAATCAGCCCTCTTATAGAAGCCATGCACGAGCCTCAGATGACTGGCAGGAATGGACCGTAGGCAGGTTCTTCTGTTTGTTTACATTTTATGTTAAAATGTTGTTTTGAACGTAGCCTTGATAATTTATAGCCTAGTGGCAAGAATGAAGGGAAATGTTTTGCTTATACAAAGAGCAGTATTGTATGAGTTAAATTATTCTATATTTTAAATTTTTGTAGCTGGACTACATGTAGATCTTAAGTTATTACATTTTATTTATTAACTTTTCTGTAGATCAGAAGGTTGGCTTTACTGCTAGCACAATTGTTCTCTCTTCATGTGATGTTATTTCCTCCTTGTGCATCATAGAAGGATGGGAGCAGAGCTGGTTTCAGGGGCTGTCAGTATTTGCTCCCCTGCTGTGACCTTGCTGGTGCCATGCAGAGCACAGTCATTCTGGAGGCTGTGTCAGTCTGGGCTGGCCTGCAAGGCGAAGGAGGAGATACTCAGTTTCATGGGCTTTAGAGATCTTCCACATGGGTGAAACTGTGCAGTTTGAGTTTGCTCCTGATTAACGGAGGGACAGCAGGATGTGAGTGTTTGGGGCGGGGAGATGGAGTGAGGGGAAAGGGTTGGACAGGAGCGAGTGCTTTATAGTGAGAAATAAGCAAAAAGTTTTGAGCGAGCCTCTCTGGAGAGGCATTCTGGGCTGCTAGTACAGAGCAGGGCATCAGTTCTAGTGGTAGTGCTACAGTGGAGGTCCCAAATGCTCGCATAAAACAGCTAGATAAAGGAGGAGAGAGGACCATCAGCCACACCGTAGAAATTGAAGGCAGGGGCCAGATTGACGACCACAAATGCAGGGGGACCCAAATTCAGTGTGCCAGGGATGGGGAGGTTCACCCCAAAATGGAGTGCTGATGCCTGGCCCTGTAGAGAGCTTTAAGCTCCAGCAGAGGCTGTGCTGCTAAGGGTGATCTGGACTGTGATGTGCAGAGAGGGCACCCATGTGCCAAGCCAGCTCTGCTCACCTGAGATGTCAAGTGTTTTCTTAAGAGAGCGCTCATTTCCCAAGGCAGTCGTAGAGCATAGGCAAGAAGGGACTGTCTGACCTCATGCTGTAGACTCCCAGAGCCCTGAGTTAGGTGCTTCAACTCCATATCAATCAGAACCTGCCTGAGAAGGCATGAAGGATTTCCTGGTGCCCACAGGAGTTGTTTTGCCAGCACGCAGAGATAGTGGTAGCCCCTAGTGAGTGACATGAGGGAGTTCTCTGAAAGTTCTTAGACTTACAGTAGCACCTGCTAACATATACTGAGACACACGTGAGTTTGTGGCCCTACCTGCTTTCTGTACTGTATACCTCTTTACGCTTCTTCATGGCCTTGCCTTCAACCACATCGCTCAGCTCCACTGTCTGTCACAGTCACTCCTCACTCTCGTGGAGAGGCAGTACAAAATCATCCCCTTTGGTGTGAGCACTCTCTGCCCTAGCATTGGTCTGCTGCCCCTGTTCATACTCAGAGGCACTTCCCCCATTACCTGCTGGCAGGTATCTGAAATCCTCCCAACAGCTAGTGCCTCCCTCAGGACTCCTGCTAGTGTTATTGCTCCTTGTCCACTGGTAGCATGTGGACAGCAGCTATGCTGTAGGAGGTGCCGGGCTCTCCTGGGTCATAACTGGACCTTGGTGTGCACTGTGCGATAGCTCAGGCAGCCCCTGAGTGCACCTGTGCTTGTCTCCATCCCAGAAGGTTCAACATGGTCTAGTTTTGCATCTGCCCTTAGTTGAAGGCACGCACACTTTTCCCAGCAAAGAATATGCCATGCAAGTGAGGATGTCCTGGCACTGAAGCCCCTGGCCTACATCCCACACACACTCATGGCAGCTTCCTTCTAACGTTCCAAACCTCTACACACCCTGAAACAACAGGTAATTAAAAAGGAAAAACCTACCAGAGCCAATCACCCCCAATGTTACTGGGCCAAGGATCAAAGCAGGCAGTGGTCAGGTGTAGGTCAGAAGCAATTTTAAGGTCCAAGATCTTGTCATCAGAGCTAAACGCAGAAGCCGTGAAGCCCTGGGATCTGGATATTTCAGTTCTTGCTTCTGTCCCGAGATATCGGGCCTCAAACATGCCACACTATGGCACATAGAACAGCTATTACTTGTGGAAGTTTCCAACCTATTATTTAGTCCCCGTCAGACTAGATGACCTTATGACCCTATCCAGCCTTGAACTATGATCGTTTCTGGGCTCCCCTTGCTCAGGGTGCTGCACACTCGGATTTACGTCACTCAGGCAGGCTGCCTTTCCAGGCCAAGGGATGGAGTAACAGCCTGAGCTGTTTTTAAAAACTCCTTGAAACATCAGTGAAACAGTTTGCTCTGTAAACCATGTCTTATTCAGCATAGGATGCTGCAGGGCATTCAGGGGGTTGTTTTGGGGTGCTGGCTTTGCCACTCATGAAAAGTGCTGCTATAACTGATAGCACATCCCATTGCCATTGTCCCTCCATAAGGGCAGTGCCTCACACATCGCTGTATGTCTGATTTTTTGTAAATAGTGTGCAGAGGGTGAAAACCAAACCAAGGTATAGGAGTAGGATAGAAGTCCTAGGGCTACAAGTGCTGGCGCTCCTGAGGAATGCAAGGTACCATATTTCTGAATGGGGGTTGAGTTTATGCAGGTATTCAAGGAACAAGGTAGCCTGAGGAGTACTGTAGTAAGGATCATAATCTGACCCGTGACATGAATAAAATCCATGTAGCTGTGCCAGTGTTGGTGCAGTCTGATGTGCCAAGGTAGGAAGGAGCAGGCCGGGTTTTGTATTTCCGGGCAATAGCTCTGTAACATCTGCAAAGGATTGTGTCCATTTGTATTGCAAAGTCTAGACTTCATTCTCTGGTTAGACTATAGCTCTTAGGAAGGTGAGAACTAGAGGCCAAGGCTGTAAGCCCAGTGTAACCTCACCGAAGCATGTTGACTTACTGTGGATTTACACGGGTGGAGCTGAGCGCAGAAGGTGCTGCTGTCTGGCTTGAGTGCAGAGTTTGCATGAGGGGATTACAAAGGGTGAGCTGCAGGTGGAAGCGCTAGTAACGGTGCCGTTCAGCCTGGGCCAAGGGCAGGCTCGAAATGCCAAGAGAACAGCCCCCTGGGTAGACAGGCTACTTCATTTTCTTTTCTTCCCTATAAACTCTCCTCCCCAGGAGAAGGGTGAGTTGTGGGCTCACTGCCCACTCCTCCCCCAGCATGGCTTCTGACAGCTCCTCAACACCAGCCTGCCTTCTGGCGTTTATGGTTAATGTTGTTTTTCCCACTGTGTGTTAAAAGTGACCATTTCATCTCAGCCCTTCCCAGTGTCTCTCATCTCCCTTTCTCTCCTCCTTGCGCTGTGGCTTCCTGATACAAACTTGATTTCTGTACTGAACAGTGTACAGTGATGGGAACAAGAATGAGTGTCAAAGCAAACAAATGCATGGAATAAAAAGCCAGTGTACTTCAGTACGTCCCGGGCTTGGCCTGGCGTCTGGGTGGTGTGTCGTGTCTGAAGAATTTATACTAGAAGTTGTTGAACTAACAGAAAATGGCTGATCAGTTAAAGTGTCTTTGAAGTGAGCTGTCTTTCTGACTCCAGCTGTGCTGGTTCTGACCAGAGTCCTTGACTCTCCAGCCCGGCTGGCAGGGCTTGTCTGCGTGTACATTCCCAGCCATGGGAGCATGGTCATGATTCATAGATTCATAGACTCTAGGACTGGAGGGACCTCGAGAGGTCATCGAGTCTAGTCCCCTGCCCTCATGGCAGGACCAAATACTGTCTAGACCATCCGTGATAGACATTTATCTAACCTACTCTTAAATATCTCCAGAGATGGAGATTCCACAACCTCCCTAGGCAATTTATTCCAGTGTTTAACCACCCTGACAGTTAGGAACTTTTTCCTAATGTCCAACCTAAATCTCCCTTGCTGCAGTTTAAGCCCATTGCTTCTTGTTCCATCATTCGAGGCGAAGGTGAACAAGTTTTCTCCCTCCTCCTGCTGACACCCCTTTAGATACCTGAAAACTGTATTTTTATAGAAGTGCTGTTTTTCATCAGCTGACACAGATCCAGGCTCCACCACCACCTGCAGCTCAAGCCATTCTTCCCCCTCACAAGTAGTCTTGGCTCTGCCTCCCCATGAGCCCTCGCACTGGGCTTACCCTCCAGTCAAGTCAGGAGGGGGGGGGCACCCTCTTTTTGTCCAGAGTAGGGTTTCCCCCACCAAAACCCTCCCCTGCCAACTGTTCTGCTTTGTACTTTGAAAAAATTTTCCCCTCCCCAAGTCACCATTCAGAAAACAGTAACTGTCCAGTCATGAAAGCAAACAGCCATGCAATCAGAAAGGAGAGCTGGACTCCAGCCCCTTAGGGTCCCACGCATCCTTTTGTCAGATGGCTCAGCTGTTACCGCCACATATTATGTTCACAAGCCATGGATGATGACCTAGCAAACACGTCAGGTCTGGTTGTGGCACAGTCCACACCATGGCAGCCAGAGAGCACAGACAGACATGCACACCACAGGGTCAAACCCTGCTTGGTAGGTGAGAGTCCTGTGCTCAGGGGCTGCAGGAGCAAATACTCGGCTTTGCACCTGTTGTTTATGCTGCAGAGACAAACAACCCTGGAGCAAAGGAGGCTACGAGTCAGCCCTTCTGGAAATCTACCCACAGCACATGGGTAACCAGCCCCTCCAGGCCAGCTGTGCAGTCAGTTCCACTGGTGCTGACACAGGCCATTATGCTGGATTCATGCAGATGTAACAGCAGAATTGGGCTCAAGGACTTGAACAAATGAAAGCTGCTCCCTGCGAGGTGGGTACGTCTCTGCCTTGGAGGGTAATGGGCAGAGCTTTCCAGCAGAGAGGCAACTTAGCTGAAGCCCTGCAGTGACTCAGTGTAACAAGAAGAGCTCGGGCCCTTCTCCCAAGCCCTGGTTCCCAAACGCAAGCCCTGGATCCCTGCTAACACTGTCTGATTTAGCCTAACGTAACCAAGCTGCCTTCCAAACCCCCTCCAGCTCAGTTTCCCTTCCCTGGGGATGGCACTGGCAGCTCGCCGCAATTGTAGGCAAGAGAGACAGTGCACTGAAGCCACAGGGCTTCTCCCTGCCACCAGGAACCTCCAGGAAGAGCACCAGAGCACCCATTTCTTACAGTGCTCTCCCCTTGCAAGGTGCGAGCTGACCACGCTCCAAGTCACCCACCTCCAAGGCTTTCACTATCCTTCTCTGTCCGGGGGTGAGCTCAGTGCTGTGGTGAAACAAATTAAAGCTGCACCCTCTTTCTTTGTCTCAGGTGGGTCTTGCTCCCTCCTTGACAGGGACCCATCACATCTCAGCAGCTCATGTACCAGGAGAAAGCACAATTGCCTCTGTGAAGATTGCTTGACATGACATGTCAGAAAACTAAAATAACTAGATAAGCTACCAAATACGGATTTGGAAAGGACGTTATGTGAGCTCAGAACCTAGGAGCAAAGGTGCATATCTGAAAGCAGCCACAGCTTGGTGCCACACATACTTTTTAAAGCAAGTATGACTTGGTGCTGTGCGTGTGCTAGACAGCAGCTGTCTGTCTATCCAGCTGCTTCCACCTCCCATGAGAAAAGGAGAAATCAGAAAAAAAATTCATTTGTAAAAGGAGACAGATAAGGCCAGGCCCAAGGCCCCCCATACTTGCCCTCCTGTCTTGTTAGCCAGTGTCTTATCTAACCTCAGCTGCGATGGTACAGTGCTAAAGGAGCTATTCATTAGAGCCATGGTTCAGGAAACGCTTGGGAGTCTGTCCACCCTTTTTCCCAAGCAAGAGGCCTCGTCATCATCTGGCAAACAAGCACAAAAGATACAGAACTCTGTAGTTGAATCTGTTTCCTATAAAGAGGTGTCTGGCCCTAGGTACATGGGCATCATGGTATATTATTAACAACTCACCTTAATGCACCTGATGATATGCTGTCACAACTGCTGTCCATAGGGGCTATTTATGACACCATGTAGGGTGCCCAATGGCAGGATGCTGTGACAGTTGTCAGGTTCCTTAAGTTGACAGGGCCTCAAGGAGTTTCACGTACAGTGCCTTCACCCTCTCACAGGCCTGTAGTAACAGTTCCCTTAGCATCTGCGAGACACCAGCTCCACTTTTATGTAACTTGGAAGGGGGTCTGATAAAGCCTGAGGTGGAAGCTTACATCGCATTACCTGAAGCCTGGTTTCTGGTAATGCTCTAGAGGGACGTAAAATGTTGGAGCATGAAGTGCTGGGCTGCAGGATCAACCACAATGAGGAAAGGCTGGTGTGAGGGGGTATTTACCCCACACCAGCCTCTGAAGGGGCTACATAAGCCAAGTAAGCACTTCGGCTGCACCTGGAGGAGGAGCCAGGGAACAATGAGAACTAATTAAATGATGAAGCTCACTTGGACAGGACTGGTATAAAGCCAGGTAGCAGAGGGCAGAAAGGGGCTGCAGAGAGGAGTCTGCAGTCACTCCCTCTGAGGCTATGGAGAGCATGGAGCAGTCCCGGAGGGCAGGGCATACCCAGAGGAAGGTGGAGAAGGAGCTTGCTAGAGGCAACGTAGGAGGCAGTCCAGGACAACAGTAGCAAGGTGTGGGACAGCGCAGACCTTAGCCACTGGTTGTAAGGTCCCTGGGCTGGAACCAGGAGTAAAAGGTGGGCTCAGGTTCCCCTACCAGCCACTGAGGAAGTGGCACCATTGATGGGCAGTGGATTGGAAGATTGCCTGGTACAGAGACCTTGGTACACAAACCCCCCTGGGAGGGGAAGATTACAGTGAAGCCATGAAGACAACGGGCGTGTCCCAAGAGAGACATAGTGAGCACCCGCAGGAAGGGCATCAGACTGGCAGAGCTAATCCCCAGCCAGCACCACATGGAGGTGTGCCAGTGGGCCACAGAGACCACCCTGTGCTAGAGCAACAAAGGGGACTTAGTTTCAGCATTGCAATGCCTACCCTGCAGGTGCCCTGCTGCCTCATGGAATCTGCAGCCCTGAGTCAGGTGCCCGGGTTCCTTGTACAAGACATGGAGCGAAACAGGTGCCTAAGACTGGGACTCTCAGAGGGCAGCACACTGAGCCAGCCATGAGGTAATGCCAAGGTGAAGTGTGTGGTCTAAGCTCTGCCCTCAAAGGGAACTGGGCTCTGCCAGGGGGAGGTGCCTATCTCCACTCAGGAATCTCAGCCACGAACGCTCCTGGAGTCAGGGAGCTGTGCCAGGGCAGTTCTTTCTTGCCAAAAAAAAAAAGGGGTGGGGGAGAGTGCTAGCGTCCCCGTTGCCTCTTCTACCACTAGCGGTGGGGGTCTAGCACTCACCCAGGACATGGGCGACAGGCTCCCATTTCCCCTTGACCTGAGAGCAGATGAAATTTGACCCCATTGCCCAGGTGTGCGTTTGGTGGCAGGGCTCAGTCTCTCCTGTTGCAGCTCTTCCCCCCTATATACATATTATAGTCAGCGGAACACGGCCTTGAACTCGCTCTCCTGCATCCCAGGTGATGCCCTGACCACTAGCTTTAGTGATTTTCTCTCATCCAGGCCCAGTGAATAGTTCAGTCTGTTATGCAAAGTGGAACAGCTTCAAGAGGTGAGAGAGTGAGACATGCCCCAGAATGCCCCACTGCCCCATGGTTAGGGCACTCAGCTGGGTTCACATCCCTGCTCCTCTCAGGTAGAGGAGGGAACTGAACATGGCTCTTCCCCAGCCCAGGCATGGGCTCTACAACCTTCTGAGTATGCACTGTGTGTGTTATGGAGAGGGGTGCACTGGCACCACCAGTGCCTATGTTTTGTGCGGGGCCTAATTGGGTAGGCATGCTCTAAGGTAACCTCTGAGCCTGCTTACCGTATGACTACTGGGGGGGGGGGAGCAGATAGTCCTGGACGCCACCAGGAGTGAGGCAATGCTTGATATCAAAGTATCCCACCACAGTAGCATTTAACTTAAAAAAGGGGAGCCACGCAAAAAGAATCTAGGCCATGTCTACGCTACTCTCCTTGTGTGGGCAAGGGCTATGTCCTCGCTGGAAGCGCTTGTAGTGATACAGAGAGCAGTGTACCATGGGTAGGTATCCTTCTGTGTAACTCACCACCACTCAGTGCAGATTGGTTTGAGAAGTATTTGCAATGCCTCATGGGGCCAAAATGAGCTGCACAGGGGTGATTGGGAGCATGGGTTCAAATGCCTGTAATGCAATGTTCTCCAGCCCATAATTTCATCTGCTTCCCATAATAGTTCACGTCTCTTCAAAATCTCCACAAACCCATCCCTCCTCACTGGCTGTCAGCTCTGACAAAAGCATGGAACCCATACAGCTCTGCACTATTGTTATGAGCACAGGAAGGGCACCTGATCCTGCAGTATTTGCAGAGATGCAAGAGGAGCTATGGGAAACGTGATTCCTTGGAGGCTAGATTGCTGTGGGATATAAAAAGAAACAATTCAAGGTTGTTGGTGTTCTCAGAGCAGCTGGAGATGGTGGAGCACTAGTTCTGGGCCCAAGAAACAAGCACTGAGTGGTGGGATCGCCTTGTAACACAGGTTTGGGATGCTGAGTAGTAGCCACAGAACTTTCAGATGTGCAAGGCCCCATTCCTGGATCTCTGTGCTGAACCTGCCCCAGCCCTCCCATGCAGGGACATCAAAATGAGATCAGTTAAGCAGCATGTGGTGATTGCACTGTGGAAACCTGCTATGGTAGATCAAATTGCTACTGATCAGTTGGGAATCAGAGTTAGAAATGCACCACAGGGGCAGTTCTCATGTAAGTGCTGAGAGCTATTAATCACCTCCTGCTATGCAGGATTGTGACTCTGGGCACTACAAGCAGCCAGCTAAAAGAGCTATAAGAGGAGCTCAAAGTGGAGCGGTACAGCTCAGGGAGGCTGTGAAAGACCATTTTAATAGTGAGCCAGAGTAGTGTGTGTTGCTGGAGTATGCGCTACCTGGACTTTCTCTTTTCCAGCCCAGAGTGAATCTTGTAGTAATCACTGTGTGTGTGTGTAGGAAATAGAGCATTGTCAATGTACCTATTAATGTCTGAATATTGTTATAGGTTCTGTGACAAAATGAAGGAACAGGAAATTGGTGAGTGTCAGACCTGCTCAGCACTAGCCAGCATATATTGTGAACTAATAAAAATGAATTATGTTCCACAAAGTGAAATGTTATTCTATGACAGAACCAGGCAAATAATAAAACATTTAGAACTTAATAAATTAAGGAAACTGAACTTATAAAGGGGAAAGACAGTCATTTCTATTTCAGATGCATATACACCAGCCATGGCTTCCACAAGTCAGTGCATGGGCAGCTCTGATCGTCTTTCATGTCCCCTAGGGGGGAGTGGTAGTGCAGCAATTGCTCATGGCACATGAAATGTTGGGAGGGGGGTCCCAACATTGAGTTCTCCATGGTCTGCAGAGGGATGTGAGCATGGGCTTCTTGGACCTGCCCATCTACCAGAGCCTGCAGCATCTGTTTGCGACCTGAGACGCCCCACTATGTCTTTGTGCATCCCCCTCTCCTTCTCCATGCCGGCTGCAAGGGTGATCCTCCAGGCCCTGATCTCATTCTCTGTTGCAGCACAGGCTTGCAGGATCCCCTGGAACATGTCATCTTTCTCCCCCTCATCTGGCTTAGAAGCTTGGCAGGTGTGGAGAGGGAGACCCTCAAGGCCACAATACCATCAGCTGCAGCTACAACACGCAGAGGTACTGTTGTCAGTGTGTTCACAACAGAAATAAAATAAATAAAACAAAACACCTTAGGATACTGAACTCACTCCCCTTGATCTGCAAAAGTTGTAAGCACTGCATCCTCACTTCTCCTTGGGATTGATACAGCATGGCATCAGTCACAGCACCAGCCCTGCTGAGTACATTTATATAGGGCAATGAAACTCAATACTGGCACCAATTTCCACAGGTAGAAGTGAGTGTAGCCACTCTCACTCCTGCAGGTGACAGAGGCAGAGAGCACAGCTACTGCTGGTATTCTGCTGCCACCTGGACCCATATGCTGTTAGCTCATGTACTGCAATGGTGCCTGTTGAATTAATTGCTGAATGGCATGAGAAAGTGTCCTACCACAGCAGAAGAAATAAGGCTGGCCTCCCCAGAAACCTTTGGCAGAGAATTGCAGAGTACCTCCATGAAAGTGTCATTGAGTCTCTATAGAGGATTCACAGGACATCCCGGTGCATGTAAACAAACTGCTCCACATGGCCCCCTCTGCATAACTCCAGAGGGGAATGACAAGCAGAGAGCAACTCTGCACAACAACCTCTCTTGGTTGTACCACTACCTCTTCTACCACAAGAGGAAGAGTAATTCAACAGATATATCCTGCTACTTTGGGGGCTCTACCCTTGTAATTTCAAAGCAAACTGCACGTTTACCAGAGGTTCCTTCCCCTGCATCAGGCTCACCTGTTGGGACTGCACTGCAGTCAAACAGATCCTGGCTCACTGCACAGCTGGATCCGCCAGTTGCCTGTCCCCCCCATACTCCTCCGCCTCTTCCTTGTCCACCCCTCCTCTTTGCTGTTCATGGTGAGGGCTTGTGGCTCCTCCGAAGTATCCATGGGGCTCGTGCAGGTGGTGGTGGGGGGGTCTTCTCCAAGGTTGGCATGCAGCTCTTTGTAAAAGCGGCAGGTCTGCAGCTCAGCACTAGATGGATTGTTGGCCTCCTTAGCCTTCTGGTACCCCTGCTGCAGCTCCTTGGCTTTCACACAGCACTGCTGCCAGTCCCTCTTGTAGCCCTTCTCCCGCATGCCCTGAGCCATTTGCTCACAGAGGTCAACATTTCTATGGCTGGATTGGAGCTGTGCCTGCACAGGCCCTTCTCCCCACAGCCCCAGGAGATCCAATACTTGTGTACTCCAGGCAGGAGCATGTCTGGAGCATATAGCTGGCATGGTCAGCTGGGCAGTTACACACAACAGTGGAGAGCTGCTTGGTCTGCTTACCAAGCCAGGCAACCAGGAAAAGGAATTTAAAGAAATTGCGAGGCTTTAAAGGGGAGGGACAGCTTCCTGTCCACCTGGCCCCTGGGCAGCAGAGTACACACTGGTGACCAGAGCTGTCAGTGTGGGACATCACCTGGAGGCCAGCAACAGTCAAAGTAAGTAACAGTGTCAGCACTGACCCTCTGTCGACTAAGTACATCGACCCTGACTCTATGCCATTCAGGGAAGTGGTGTTATTAAATCGGTGTAGTGGAGCAGTTTCGCCAGCAAGAGTGAAATTTAAGCATAGATACTTCCACAGCTAGGTTGATGTAAGCTGCCTTGCATTGACCTAGAAGTGTAGTGTAGACCAGACCCAAGTTAAACAGAAATTAAAAGGAACACAGTCACAAAAGGTGAAATGCTGCCAGCTGTATGGATACTTTTAAAAACTATGATAACGGAGACAAACTAAAGATATTCCCCAAATAAAATCAGTGAGGACCAATGTCATGAATAGTTAGTAAAGGGTTAAAGCATAGTACCTGGTGGGCATCTGACCTGAGGACCAATCAGGGAAGAGAATTTGAAACTCCTAGGAGGGAACTTTTCCCTCTGTTTGGGGGGTCTTTGTCTTTGGCCGTTTGGAGTTCAAGAGACCAGACGAGTTAATCAAGTCCCTACAAGTTCCACCTTTCTGAACTAATTTCTTCTAGTCAAGATAGTGAGTATTAGAAAGATACTTTGTGTCCTTATCTAATAATCCTATGTTTGCAATTCTGTGTGTTTGTTATTGATTATTCTTAATTCTGCTTGTACTGGTTGTACTGAGAAAGAGAGAGGATTCTCTCCAGAACTTAGCAAGGTTATACCCTATGAGTGCCCAGCTTGGATTCATAGAGATTCTGTATTTTCTTTTGTTCTCTTAATAAATTCTTTTCTTTTCTTTGGACTTGGTTAATTCCTTCCCTTGGGGAAATTCAGGGGAAGGGGAGGGGGAAGTGGGCTGCTTCCCTGTGTGTGTGAGATTCAAGGAGTTGAATCAGGGGGGAGGGGGAAGGTTCCTCCTCTGTGAATTGATCTGTGTTCCCAAGGGGGGAAACAGGGGTGTCCCGGCCCACGGAATTGACCGGGTGGTGGCAGCCGAAGGGAAGACCTACCCTAGGATTTTGGGGTGGGGGAAGACATGCGGGTCCTCACTTTGAAACCGCCCAGTTTCAAGTGAGGGTAGACTCTGACATGGTGGCAGCGGTGTTTCGGACCCAGAGAGAGAGGCAAGGCTTTTCTACCAGAGGCACTCTGAGGCAGTTTCAGGGTTAGAAGTATTTTCAGTTTTTTGCAGGGCTTTCTGTTACAAAGCCTCCTGTGGAGCGATACTTGCGTCCATTGTGATACGAGGTACCACTCAGGATTCCTGAGGTGGGGGGAAGTGCTCGCCAAAGTACATTCCCATCCAACAGGAAAAACAGGTTTGGGGGGGGGGGAAGAGACAAACCCTCCAGCCAGGTTTTTTTTTTTTTTTCTCCCTGTGTCTTTTGAAAGGATCAGAAGACAGGAGAACACAAATCCCTGAGGAATAGACCAGATTTTTCTCAGGGGTATTATTAGCAGCAGCCTTTCAGCTGGGCTGCTGAGTACAGCAACTCAGAGCAGAGGGAGACAGAGGAATTTTTTTTTACTCTTTCCCTCTTTCTCAGTACAAAGCAGTAACATTACACAAACCACAGTTTGCTATACAGAGGATTGCTTTATCTTTCTGTACTCAAGTTATCATAGCCAGGGTTAGGGACTGTCAAACACCACAAACAGTTCACGGACTGCAGAGGGGTGTGGCCAGCGCCAGGACACAGACACAATGAGTGCCAAGGCCGCATCTAAACTGGAAACAAGACACAAAGAACTGCAATTACAAGACATGGAATTACAATTAAAACTCAAGGAGATTGAAATGAAAGAAAAAGCCAAACAGGCTGATCACAAGAGAGAAATGGAGATAATACAAGCCAAAGAGGCTGAGCACAGAAGACAATTAGAGTTAAAAGACAAAGAACTGGAAATCCAGAGACAGGCTCTGGAATTAGAAAAAACTAAACAGCAAACTCCACCCAATCCAACCCCTCTTCAACCTAATGATCAACCTTCTCGGAGAAAATTTCCCGCCTACAGGGCAGGTGAAGATGTTGAGGCCTTCTTAGAAAACTTTGAAAGGGCCTGTCTGGGATACCGTCTTCCTGAAACAGAATACATGGTAGAGCTGAGGCCACAGCTCTGCGGACAATTAGCCCTGGTGGCAGCTGAAATGCCTAAGGGCCAAATGAACGACTTTCAACTATTTCTAACCAAGGCCAGACTCAGAATGGGCATCACCCCTGATCACGCCCGTCAGCGTTTCAGAAACCAGAAATGGACACCGGAGGAGTCATTTCCAAAACACGCCTCCTACATTGAAAAGCATTTTTCTTCCTGGTTAGCAGGAGCCAATGTTCAAACCATGGACGAGCTAACCCTCCTGATGATGATGGAGCAGTTCTTGGATGGTGTTCCTGAGAACATTAGACGCTACATCCAAGATGGTAAACCAAAAACTCTCACTGAGGCAGGAGAGATTGGAGCCAGATGGATGGCATCGGTAGACAACACGACAGCTACTGCCAAGGGGAGCGAATCCAACAGGGTACACAGCGACACTAAACCCTACCGTCGCGGACCAATCAAACCCACACCTACAACCCACGGACAATCACACTCTACCTCTTCTTCTACCTCACCAGTCTCCAGTAGACCAACACAAACCGGTGACCCATCAAGTGGGCGATGTTTTCAATGCAATGAATTGGGGCATATCAGAGCCAAATGCCCAAAGAACCTAAACCGAGTGCAACTCCTTGCACCTTCACACCAAGGAAAGCCGGACATAGATGTATCTCAAATACCCTTAGAACATAGGGAAACTTTGAGAGTGGACGAAAAGGAGATCATCGCATGGAGAGACACTGCAGCACATGTGTCAGCTATCCACCGAACCTTCGTGGACCCCAAATTCATCAACCAGAAAACCAAAGTGACAATTCGACCCTTCATGTCAAAACCTGTAACATTACCTACAGTGCGTTTACCTGTCCAGTACAAGGGCTGGTCAGGGAAGTGGACTTTTGCTGTCTATGACAACCATCCGATTCCCATGCTACTGGGGAACGACTTGGCCCGACACATTGAACAGCAAAAAACAGAGGGAGTGGTTACACGAAGCCAAGCCAGACGAGCTGCTGCACCCATCCCTGTTCCTGAGCCATCCACCAAGACCCCGTCTGTGTTACCAGAGACCCAGACAGAGGTGGTGGAACCGGATCCCAGGCCAACACCGACAGCAGCCATAGTTCATCCAGTCCCAGAACCGGAACTGGAAGGGCACCCAGCGCCAGCACCGGCGCCAGCTATTACAACTCCACCGCCAGAGGGCGACAACGGGCCTGAACTGGAAAAACCAGCAGACAACCCTACCCAAGAGGCTCAGCCGGAGCCTGAAATGACGCCTTGTGCACCAGCGGAGAGCGGTTCACAGTCAATGGAAACAACCTCATCACCTACATCGCTCCCAGAGGAACTGGTGTCTCCCACCTCAAGGGAACAGTTCCAAGCAGAGCAGGAAGCCGATGACAGCCTCAAGAAAGCATGGGCGGCGGCACGCAGCAACCCACCGCCTCTCAGCTCTACTACCCGATCCCGGTTCGTTGTGGAGAAAGGACTGTTATACAAGGAATTTCTTTCTGGTGGACACCAGGAGGGCTGGCATCCTCAAAAACGGTTGCTCGTTCCGACCAAGTACCGGGAAAAGCTCTTAAGCTTAGCCCATGATCACCCTAGTGGCCATTCTGGGGGTGAAACGAAGCAAAGACAGGTTGGGAAGGTCCTTTGACTGGGAGGGGATGGGCAAGGCGGTAGCCACTTACGTCCGGTCTTGTAAGGTATGCCAAACGGTAGGAAAACCCCAAGACCAGATCAAGGCCCCTCTCCAACCACTTCCCATAATGGAGGTCCCATTTCAGCGAGTAGCTGTGGATATTATGGGTCCTTTCCCAAAAAAGACCCCCAGAGGAAAACAGTACATACTGACTTTTGTGGACTTTGCTACCAGATGGCCGGGCCTTGCATTGACCTAGAAGTGTAGTGTAGACCAGACCCAAGTTAAACAGAAATTAAAAGGAACACAGTCACAAAAGGTGAAATGCTGCCAGCTGTATGGATACTTTTAAAAACTATGATAACGGAGACAAACTAAAGATATTCCCCAAATAAAATCAGTGAGGACCAAAAAATGTCACCACTGCTAAACAGAGTATAAGATGGTCAGAGACAAAAAGTTGTCTTAAAAATTGGAAGTCAAATCCTACTAAAGAAAATAAAAAGGAGCATAAACTCTGGAAAGTCAAGTGTAAACAAATACGGCAAGCTAAAAAAGAATTTGAAGAGAAACTAGCAAAAGACAAAACTTTTTTTTTTTTTTTTTTGCTGTTAGGAAGCCTGCTAAACAACCAATGGGGCCACTGGACAGTCAATTTGTTAAAGGAGCACTCATGGAAGATCAGGCCATTGTGGAGAAGCTAAATGAATTCTTAGAATTGGTCTTCACTGCAGAGGATGTGAGGGAGATTCCCACACCTAAGTCATTCTTTTCAGGCGAAAAAGTTGAACTGTCCCAGATTGAAGTGTCAGTAGAGGAGGTTTTGGAAGAAAGTGATAAACAGTAATAACTCACTAGGACCGGATGGAATTCACCCCAAGGGTCTGAGGGAACTCGTATGAAACTGCAGAACTACTAACTGTTGTATGTAATCTATTGCTTAAATCAGCTTCTGTACCAGATGCCTGGCAGATAACTAATGTAACTCCTATGTTTTTAAAAAGGCTCCAGAGGCAATCCTGGCACTTACAGGTTGGTAGGCCTAACTTCAATACTAGGCAAACTGGTTGAAACTATAGTAAAGAACAGAATTATCAGACACGTAGATGAATGCTATATGTTGAGGAAGAGTCAACACGACTTTTGTAAAAGGAACTCATGCCACATCAATCTATTAGAATTCTTTGAGGGTATCAACATGCACCTGGACAAAGGTGTTCCAGTAGACATAGTGTACTTGGACTTGCAGAAAGCCTTGAACAAGGTCCCTCACCAAAGGCTTTTAAGCAAAGTAAGCAGTCATGGGATAAGAGGGAAAGTCCTCTCATGCATCAGTAACTGGTTAAAAGATAGGAAACAAAAAGGTAGGAATAAATAGTCCATTTTCACAGAGGAGAGAGGTAAATAGTGGGGTTCCGCAGGGATCTTTGAGACCAGTGCTGTTCAGTATTCATAAATGATCTGGGAAAAAGGGTAAACAGTGAGGTGGTAAAGTTTCCAGATACAAAAGTATTCAATATAGTTATGTCCAAAGCAGACTTCAAAAAGTTACCATGAGATCTCAAACTGGATGACTGGGCATCAAATACATGAAATTCAATGTTGATAAATGCAAAAAAATGCACATTGGAAAATACAATTCCAATTGTATACACACAAAATGATGGGGTCTAAATTACCTGTTATCACTCAAGAAGGATCTTGGAGTCATGGAGGATAGTTCTCTGAAAACATCTGCTCAATATGCAGTGGCAGCAGTAAAAAAAGCTAACAACATTAGTAACCATTAGTAAAGGGATAGAAAATAAGACAGTAAACATCATGCCACTATATAAATCCATGGTACGTCAACACCTTGAATACTGCAGGCAGTTCTGGTCGCCCTATCTCAAAAAAGATGTATTAGAATTAGAAAAGGTACAGAGAAGGGCAACAAACATGACTAGGGGTATGGAATAGCTTCCATGCAAGGAGATATTAAAAAGACTGGGACTGTTCAGCTTAGAAAAGAGATGAGTAAGGGGAGAAATAGGATAGAGGCCTATAAAATCACAAATGGTGAAGAAAAAGTTATTTACCCCTTTGTGTAACACAAGAACCTGAGGTCATCTGATGACATTAATAGCAGGTTTAAAACAAACATAAGGAAGTACTTCTTCCCACAATGCTGTGGAACCCATTGCCAGGGGATGTCATGAAGGCCAAAAGCATAACTGGGTTAAAAAAAAAGCATTAGATAAGTTAATGGAAGACAGGCCCATCAATGGCTATTAACCAAGATTGTCAGGGATGCAATTCTATGCTCTGCTTGCTGCGAGCTTCTGACTGCAGTATTGGGACTGGGAGACTGGGGATGGATCACTCAATAACTGCCCTATTCTGTTCATGTCTTCTGGGGAACCTGGCACTGGTCGCTACCAGAAAACAGGATGCTGGGCTAGATGGACCGTTGGTCTGACCCAGTTTGGCCACTCTTTGAGATAAGTGGGGAAACGCTTTGTTTAAGGATCCAGATGGGCTTAGGTGTGTGTTAGCCAGGGGAAGCCGAGTTGAGTTTTGAGGAACTAGATTTTGGACTTTGGCACCTAAAGTGGCAGTTAAGTGGCTAAATGCCTTGGTGGGTCTGGCCCTAGATGTTTGAGGCCTGCTGTTTATACTGTAGGCCCTGGCTTTACAAAGAGTGCTGCACTCACCACAACTCCCAGACTGAGAGACTAGCCCCACAGCAGTGAACTCTGAATCCAGCAGGCCCTAGCCTCAGGGGAATTTCAGCATGCTTAGTTCTTCCAGAAAACATTTTAAACTGGGAAAGACACTGCAAGGTCAGATGATAGCACATCCCGTGCCAGGGGATACAGATACACCACTGCAGGGCATCGGAGTGCAGCAGGAATGCCAAGCAAAGGCTACAAACAAGTGAACTTTATGCTCTGGATGTTTCCCTGACCATACTGATCATCTCTCATCACCAGTTGCCATTACCAGCAAGTTTCCAGCCAATGGCAGTGAAGAGTGGTTAGCAGCAACTTCCGGCTCACTGGGCAAAGCAAACTTGGTCTCAGGCCAGTGCCTTACAGACAGCCACTTTGCTAAGGCTTCCTGGAATGGGCTTGGACACTGAGCTACCCTCCCCAGGTGAAAGAGGGATCTCTTAGCTCTGAGGGGGATGCATAGGGGCCGCTTGCTGCCAGACACCTTTGCACACATGAAATTCGCTTAATTTAACAAACTCACTCTGTAAAGTTTCACCACCATTTATTTGAGACGCAGTAATTTACATGTAAACACAAACGCCTGGGTGGTAAGGCACTTGGTGTGAGACCAGGCAAGGACACAAATCACCACTCAGATGGGCTCCAGCAGCCAGGCATTTCTGGGCTGTTTCTCCTTCAATCTTCTTGCCTAAGGAGCAGCTGATTCACAATGTGCCCCAGGCAGTATCTGCCACAGGCACAGATGCAGCCTCACTGCAGAGAAGTCAGTATGAGACCTTGTCAGCAGGACACAGCTCCTGAAAAGCTTAACACAGACAGAAAGATTTGCTATTTCCCCAAACACATGGATGGCACAAGTGATGCTGAGACCGATCCCCTGGAGATACTGCTGCTGCTGGGTTTCCTCTGTTCAAAAATAGGCAGGTAAAAGGCACAGGACTTGGCTGTGAAGTGACCAGGTTTAGTGCTGGTTTCCTGCATTTAGAAACTATACTCCAATAAACCCAGAAGCACTGGCTCTGGGTCAGACAGGCTGGATAACCAAGTGAAGCTACCTCTGGAGCTGTGTATCCATTTTCTCAAGCAGGCAGTCTCTTTCCATGCACAAATTGCACACATGGCCTGGGGCATTATGGAAGCAGCAGGAGGTTTTGTATCTTCTGCTGAAATACTGGGGATTTATTGGCCACTGCTGGAGGCAGGCTAGAGGGGACGAGGATGCAATGGGCTGCCCTGGGACGGGAAGTACAGCTATTCCCATTCCTTAGGAAGCACTAAAAGAATGACATTGAAGAATACAGCAAGGGGGGGGGCAGATTCTAAGGTGGGAAACATGCAGCCACTGAAGTGAGCTGCAGAGCAATAAGCAATCACAGGAAAGGATCTGGTGGGGTGGGGCTGAGGTGTGCCTAGAAGTCTCTGTGCCAGAAGGCAAGGAGCAGGCCAGCTGTGCATGCAGCAAGGGCAATTGTGCTCTCCTGAATCCAGCACAACAGGAACCATGAGCCTTGTGAGTTGTGTGAGCCAAGCAAGGGGAAGTCTGGCTTGGGCTCCAGCACAATAATGGTTCCTCCCCAATAAACCCCTGGGCACAATCACCCTGGCAGGGGGCCTGTTAACCCTCGAGCCTGTAGCATTAGCTCAGCTCTAGTGAAAGCCCCAGTGCACAGCACATGGAGACGGGGAAGGAAGGAGGCAGTGACATGCTGTAGCCCTGCAGGAGGCCTTGTCTGAACAGACCTGAACTCCGTGTGCCAGGGCAAGCAGAGCTGCTTTCACTGGGCGGGCGGGCAGGCACACAGGTGGCTCATTTATCACAGCCAGCCCAGTTCTCACCCTGCACTACTCTCTACCACCACCGCCATCTTAAACCAACTGCCTTATGAATGGCAGTTACCTAGCGGTACCTGCCAACACTTCAGAGAGCCCAAGGGCACTGGACATACTTGGCAAATCTCCGTGGAGGCCAGGAGCTCCAGCATGGCACTAAATGTGGCACCAATTCACCAGGGTCAGAAAATGGACCCACAGATTTTTCCGAAGCCCACTGGCAGCTCCTCAGTGACCCAGACATTCACATTTATACAAGCACCATTTAAAATAAGACCACCACGTCTCCTCCTAGATTTAAAAAGATTTAAGAACTGCAGTTGTCCTCTGCCCTAGCTTGTGCAGAGAAGAGGCAGTGCAGGCAGCAACTTAAAACATCATCTGGTTGCTGATGATTGCACCATCCCCATAAATAAACAATCAGACATTCTGAACAGCTGCTGCACCCAGTCCATCATGTGCTCTTTTTGCCATTGAGCAGGCGAACGCTCTGGTCCTTTTCATCCAATTTCAGGTGTGTCCGGCTGAATTGCTTAATCAGGGTCCCTGGTATCAACGCCACCATGGCTATGGCCAGTAGCTTAAGTAACGTGCCCCAGGAGAAAATGGCATCCAGGGAGGTGATCTGCGAGAGGATGGCACCCGTCTGCACACAAATGAAGTTATAGGGGATCAGACCTGGAAGAGTCAGAAGGAGAAGCCTGTTACTAGACAACCATCTTTAGTGCCCTGGTGCGTCTTCAAGATGGCTCCGCTAGACACCCACAGATCCGTACTGCTCAGAGATGGCATGCAGGGTACAGTGTAACACACTGGTCAAAGGTCACATCTTCTCTGCAGCCAAGTGTGCTGACAAAGCTGAGAGCTGCACATAGTGGAATACAGCTCACTGGAAGGGTCACTTTCGTTTGCTAGCGCTACAGGGGACTAACCATTGTGAAGGAGGAAACAGGGACATAAGCAATGCCCCCCTCTGCCCCTCCATCTTGGGGAAGCCTTTCTGGACAGGCTGCGCCCACAGCCTCATCTAACACAGCCGAGGTCCTGTCACTGAGAATGCTCCACTCCCAGCTCCTGACACAGCCAAGTGGCCAACCTGGCTGCAGCAGTGCAGTGGGCAATCTGCATCATATACGCTGTACAGCACCTGGACGAGAGGACAGCACACATGGGGCTGGGGCCAGGGGTGAGTTTCTGCAGGGCCATTGTGTGGGTTTGTGCGAACAGGGGAGATTGTAGAAAACACTCGGGTTGGACAGTTGAGCCACAATGTCATCTCCCAGCACTCATTAAAAACCAATGGGCATCGGGACACCCGACGACAGGAACAGCCATTTCACCCTGGGAAGAAGTTACAGTGTAAAGGCACGGACAGTAGCGAATCAGGAAACTAACACAGCCAAGTAACTGTTGCTGTGGGACCCTTAAAGCTGAAATTCTTCAAGTGTAGCATGGTACGTTCTCAGGCTTGCTGGGTTCTAACAGCAAGAAAGAGTATGTTGGGTTTGATCCCTTCCTGAACACAGAGCCTGCTCGCCCCCAGCCCCAGCTCCTTACCGATAAGGACGGAGAAGAAGAACTGAGAAACCGGGATGTTCAGGATCGGAGATGCCAGGTTCAGAAACCAGTTTGGGGTCATGGGGAAAAGTCTCAGAAACAACAAGAAGAAAAATAAGCAGCTCCTGTTTTCCTCCACCTGCCATTGGACAAGAGAAACCAGGTCAGCACTGCCACTGCCCGTTACTGGCCAACTACTGCAGAGCCGAGACACCTAGTCTGACACAAGCAGAGGGTCAGGGCGTCATTTCAATAAGCCACAAAGTAACATCAGCCCAGAATCAAAGCAAACCAGAGTAGCTTAGTACCACGGTACCCACATGCACCAGGATCAGCTGCACCCAGTGAAAGTACACGCTAAGCTGGGGCGTGAAAGACCAGTGGAAAAGGGGGCCATCACTGACGGACAGACATGATCTAAACAAACACTTACACAAGGGGCAGCTGCATTCCCTGCATCTTACTCTGCTTTCCAGCAGCACCATTCCATAGTGACAACTAGTTCCCACGGTCACTATGATGGGCACTCCTTACAATTAAAAAGGCAGCCGGGTCACAGTGTGGAAGGGAAGGGTGAACATGCAACCTTAGCCCTGTCCCTTAGCATCAACTTAACAGTGTAAGTGCACCTTTTGCTGTGTCCAGGCAGCAGCACTGGGAGAAAGCAGTGGGATGTGATCAGCCAGACATTCTCCACACCCTCGGGGCTTGCTCCTGCCAACACTTACCTGACTGACTCTACTCCCGCTAGGAAACGCTCTGCCTGAGAGCAGTGTTTTCAGGCTTGGGCCCTTGGTAACACGGCTGTCTGGAGTGTTCCCAGTGCTGTACACGGTCACTGATCAATTCTAACAGCACAATACAGCCTAAGGGAGGCATTGCACTTAGTGGCCAGACTTTGGAGGGGTTAAAAAGGACAAAAAAGGCCACAGCGAACCCCTCCTTCCTGTACCAGGCACCTGCTGCCCCATTCCCCTTGGAGCCTATCAACCCCCTTAGGCACTCGTCAGCTTGGCCAGCCACTACCCCATGCTCTGCTGACTCTTGGTGCTGCAGGCTAAGGAGGCACTGACATTCCTGTGCAGACCCCTCAGGGCACAGTTCAAAGTAGCATTGGTCTCTCACCTCCCCGCCGACACTCAGCCTCCAAGCTGCATTCTCCATAGTATTATTCTGCAGTTAAAACCGGTCTAAAGCTGCTGTGCAGCAAATACCTTCAATCAACCTACAGCCTCTGCTCTATTTAACAGACACAAGGCTAAGAGAGCTGGCTTAAAGCAGCTTCCAGCCCTTGTAATGCCTTAGATCATTTTAAGGGTTTGTATCAATTTAAACTGCAAAACAAGAGCGGCCTCCCCATATGCTCCCAGAGAGTCCTAGCAGGGGATGGCAGGTGGGCTGGACAGCAGGCATGGACAGGTGGTCCCTGGGCCAGAGCTGATTTTTAAATGTAAATACGGGAACTGAATCTACGAAAAGTTTCTGTTTGCAGAATTTAGCCATTATTGCTCGAGAGCTCAGAGTCCCCCACCCTTCCTAAGAGTCCACTGCATTTTATTCCTGCCAGCTGTACTGGTCAAGCAGGGTTACAGCAGAACGAACTAGTATCTTCCTGGGCATCAAAGTTACTTCCCAAGTTCCAGCTAGTTCCACCTGCCTTCAAAGAGGTTGCTAAGGCATCTCTGAGGGCCCAGTATGGCCTGCTGGTGACGATGCATGAGAAAGCAGAGCCCAGCTCGACTCTCAGAGCCCAGGGTGCGTTTACATTTGAAAGGAGCAGAGAGAGACTGACACACACACACGGAACCCCCTGGGGTCACTCTTCCAATTCCTTTTCAAAGCAAACTGGGCTGACGCTAGAGGGCACTACCAGGCAGGAGTATCAGTCACAGCCAAGGGATAACTGCTGTGGTTAGTTCTCCCTCTGAAAAGCCCATGCTGCTTACTTTCTGGGTCCACTGGACTGATTCCAAAGCCAGAAGGACAACAGCCGCCATGGTGGTAGGACACAGGGAGCTAAAGAACCATAAATGCAGGCCCTGGGCTAAAAAGGGGCTGTAGGATCACGGCTCAACTCTGCTCCAGTCAGCCCGGGGGGTTTGTCCCCATGCCCTGAGCAGAGGGGCTAGCAGCAGGGATCTCTTTACCTTTCTTTGCAGCATGGCCACTTTATCAGGAAACCAGTAGACTACAAACTGTTTCCCAAAGGCCCTGGAGAGCAGGTAACAGCAGGTGGCACCCACAGAAGTCAAAGCAGAGCACAGCAAGAGCCCCATCCATGGTCCAAACAGAGCCCCAGCGAGGATGTTCTGGTAGAACAAAAGCAAGGAGTGAGACTTTATGAATAAGAGACTGGACAAAAGCGTTCAGCAACGTGTACACAATCACAGCCAGCCCAACCCTCCTCTGGCCACATGGGTGCCTTGATGGGGACCCGGCCATCCCCTTTGCTCCCACAGGGACACAGCTTCACTGCCTGTCCTGGACTTTCTGTATTAAAGCTCCAGAGAGGATCTCCCATCCAGACAAGGCAGAGAGTTTGGAACAACTGACACTGTCCCCAAAGAGAGCTCTGTCACCTTTGCACAAGATGCCAGGCACATCTGGGGCAGGGAACCACCTAGCTCAGTTGTGGCCTCCGAGCGCCACCATAAACACAAATGGTTAAAACCCACAGCTCATTCTAGAAGTTACACCAGTGCAGGAGAGCAGCGTCTGAACTGACCAGTGCAGTCTCAGTCCTTGAGTCAGGGAGCTCAGCTGCCTTATGGAGGAGGCTCACTCAGTTCCTCCCTTGGCCCCTGAATTCCAGGGTTTGAAAGGCACCTGGCTCAGGTGACCTAAAGCATTTGCACAGTGCAGCCAGCATCTTAGCAGAGGTTGTCTCATGGACACCTCCCTTCCCATTTGTGATCAGGCAATAGGCCCAGGCCAACTACCACCTCTGCTGACATGGAATGGTAATAGCATGGGAATATTCAGAACTTATCTAAAGCTATTCAAGGTGGCAGAAACCAGGGTGAACCAGAACCATGTACATCAAGTAAAGTGCTTGAGCACCGCACAACAGTCTGATTGAAAACCAGCTCTACACAAACTCAACCAGGCGCACAGTAAGTGGATTACTAACAGCTCGCCTCATGTAATCATTGGGTGGGATCCTACAGAGACTGGACCTCAGCCCAAGGCTGTTCAATATTAATATTTTATCAATAATTTAGAGATGAATATAGAGTCACTGTAGATATTGTATATGGAAAAACTGGTTGTTTAGTAAATAATGAGGAGGGCACGGGTGGCGGGGGTCATACAGAGCCAACAGGATCACTCTGTAAATTGGGCACGATCAGAAACCATGCCTTTGAATATGGCCAAACGTAAAGTCACATCTATAAACGAAGAAAGTCAGTCACATGGCACGTGGGACCGTAGCCTGAAAGCAGTGACTCTGAATAGGACTTAGAGGTCATTAAACTGAACATGAGTTTCCATTGCGAGGTACCCCTTGGAGGTATAACCAGGGGGATAGAAAGGAGCAGGGATGAGCTTCTCCCCGTAGTGTTGTCACTAAACCTTGATGGTTCGCTCCCCCCTGTGCAATGCATTTCTCAAACTCCCAGGGAGGAGTCCTGTTCACCTGGAAACAAGATGATAGGCCAGGACAGGAGGTTAAGTGGTGACCCAAGTAAACGAGAGAGCCCAGTGAATGGGCTAAGACCCCACGGCAAATCCCAGCATTGGAAAGCCTGGTGAAGGAAAAGGAACAGAGTGCTAGAGAGCTGAGCGGGTGCATACCAGAAAGCTGGAGCCGGGGATGGCGAAGGACTGCTTGTAGAGGTAGGCAGCACAGAACAGCAGCAGCACATAGCTCTGGTGCTCTTGCTTATAATACTGTAGAAACTCTGCAAGCTCTCGCAGCTCCTCCAAGTCTGATGGGAACTTGAGTGACCTGAGAAGGAAGAGGGAGACCCAACTAAAATGATAAATCCTTGACACGTCAAGCACCTCTCAGACATATTCCGCACACATTAACAAACAGACAGCCAAGGTCAAATATCTTCACCACCTTTTACAAATGGGGAAACTGAGGCAGGGTAAGTTACTTCATGTCAGAGGAACTCTGTGGCAAACTGTCTAGTGACCTAAGTTCCCTCTAAGCTGTGTGGCCACACAGCAGGCTATAAAGATCCATGCAGTTGTGCAGCCACAGGGGCCTGGAGAGGAGAGAGGTAGGGGGTGAGCGGGGAGGGGAGCAAGTTGGGGCATGCAGGGCTGCTGGCAGGGAGAGGCACCTCTCTTCCAGCCCCGGGGCTGCTGCAGTGAGAGAGGGCTGGGGGGAGTCCTCTCTCCCCACTGCAGCCCTGGGGCAGCCTGCACCCCAAACCCCTCATCCCTGGCCCCACCCCAGAGCCCCAGCACCAGCTGAAGCCCTCCCCCCAACCCTCTACCCCAGCCCCGAGCCCCTCACCCCCCACCATCTGCCCCAGCCCTGAGCCCCCTCCTGCACCTCAAATCCCTCATCGCCAGCCCCACCCTAGAGCCTACACCCCCAGCCAGAGCCCTCATGCCCCTGTACCTCATGCCCAACCCTCTGCCCTAGCCCTGAGCCCTTTCCACACCCAAACCCTTCATCTCTGGCCCCACCCCAGAGCCTGCACCCCAACCCTGATCCCCCTCCCACTCTCCAAACCCTTTGGCCCCACCCCCGCCACAATCACCTCCATATTGGTGCACATAAAATTAAATCCGCACATGGATATAAAAAAATTAGAGGGAACATTGCTAGTGACTCAAGGACATTCTCATTTGAGCTCTAGAGTTCCTAGGAAATCCACCAGCAGGCTTTACACCAACATAGGCCTTTTCTAAATGTGAACAGCAATGCTATATTGCAGAGCAAGCTCCTGCTTTACCTATGCAGTGCACTCACTTGGCTTGACAAACATTTCCATAACCGATCTTTGGTATTGCTCAGTGGACCCAGCCAGCCTGCATAGAACAAGCTGAAAGAGTCAGAACAAGAGAGCTTTCCCTACCTGGTCTTCAGCAAACTGAAAATTAACAGTATTGTTTGCATCCAGCCTGGAGCATTCATTGCCTACCCTGAAGCAGGATTGAAAATAGCATCCAGGGCAACACTAGATGGGACTGGAGCCAGTGCACAGATCACCATGCTGCATGCAAGCAGCTGACATTCCTCACAGAGGAGGTGTTGGAGACACCAGTGCCAGGATCTCTTGGTCATCATGGCACTGACTATCCCAGGTTGCTGCTGGCCTGACTCATACCACTGGTTGCACTCTGGGCTGAGTATGGAGGTATGACAACTGGAGATTTTACCCATGGCAGGGACCGACTGTTGCCTCCAGCGATCTGAGGTTGGGGCTAGGCACTTTGATGGCCCTTCCTCAGAGATTAATTGGACCTGGTCATTTCTTTAGGAAGAATATTGTTCACACCATTCTGCTGGTTGAATAGTACTGTATGATGATCTTCTACCTTCCACTACTGGTTAAGTGCTGTGTGCATTTTCCTTATTGGCTTCCAACTCACGGGCCATCATGGTTTACATCTTTCCTCTGGCAACTAATGGAGAAAGCTCAAGTGGCAGAAATGTCACACTGAATTGGACAAATTGCTTCATAACACATCTTGAAATCTCATGCTGTGGGTGTGCAAAAGTTTCTTTGCTTCCACCACTGTATCCACTAAGGGTATGTCTACACTACCCACCGGATCAGCGGGCAGCGATCAGTCCAGCAGGGGTCGATTTATCGTGTCTAGACTAGACGCAATAAATCGACTCCCAAGTGCTCCCCCGTCGACTCCTGTACTCCACGAGAGGTGCAGGCAGAGTCGACAGGGGAGTGGCAGCAGTCGACTTACCGCAGTGAGTAGGTTTAAGTACATCAACTTCAACTACGTTATTCATGTAGCTGAAGGTGCCTAACTTAGATCGATCACCCCCAGTGTAGACCAGGTCTAAGTCTCAATTTATGCTGATGAATGAACGAATAGGAAACAGCTGTTATTCAGTAAGCAACAAAACTCCAACACACCAAGCAGATTCCAATGGAACCACCTGCTTCTGTGGCTGCAGAGTGATTTCTGGAGAGTTCAAACACTGATTGTCTCAGTTGGATGTTATAGACTAAGACTTTAAGGTCAGAAGCAGAGCCCAGAACTGGAGCACGGACCAGTAGGTTTTTGCCTGGAGCTGGAGCGGAGCAATTCAAATATTTGATTGCTCCAAATCCCTGGTCAGACGGGACCATTATGATCTTCTAGTCTGACCTCCTGCACAACGCAGGCCACATAATCTCACCCACCCACTCCTGTAACAAACCCATACCTATGTCTGAGCTATTGAAGTCCTCAACTTGTGCTTTAAAGACTTCAAGGTGCAGAGAATCCTCCAGCAAGTGACATGGGCCCCAGGATGCAAAGGAAGGCCCCCAGGGCCTCTGCCAATCTGCCCTGGAAGAAAATTCCTTCCCGACCCCAAATATGGCAACCAGCTAAATCCTAAACATGTGGGCAAGACTCACCAGCCAGACACCCAAGAAAGGGTGGGATCTAAGTTATTACAAAGAATTCTATCTGGTGTCCCATCACAGGCCATTGGGCATATTTATCGCTAATAGTCAAAGATCAATTAATTGCCAAAATTAGGCTATCCCATCATACCATCCCCTCCATAAACTTATCAAGCTTAGTCTTGAAGTCAGATATGTCTTTTGCCTCCACTGCTCCCCTTGGAAGGCTGTTCCAGAACTTCACTCCTCTGATTGTTCGAAACCTTCGTCTAATTTCAAGTCTAAACTTCCTGATGGACAGCTTATATCCATTTGTTCTTGCATCCACATTGGTACTGAGCTTAAATAACTCCTCTCCCTCCCTGGTATTTATTCCTCTGATATATTTATAGAGAGCAATCATATCTCCCCTCTGCCTTCTTTTGGTTAGGCTAAACAAGCCAAGCTCTTTGAGTCTCCTTTCATAAGACAGGTTTTCCATTCCTTGGATCATTATAGTAGCCCTTTGTGGGAAAATAAATGTGAGAAGTTAGACAGGTGTGTAGGATGATAATTATCCCACAAGGTCACAGCTGTGCTTGTGTTAATTTAATCAACCAATTAGTTATTGCCTGATTGTTTGATATGATTGTATATAAGAGCATGCTGGAGTGGAATAAACGAGCTCTCTGCTTATGATCACACTTGGTTGTCAGACTCTATTCCCGCTCCTGCGATGCAACAAATGGCGCCCGAACAGGGACGATAGTATCGGTGGCCTGAAAAAAGGAGGCGCACCTGAGTCTCAGTGTCGAGTGGCTGGGAGCCGCAGGGCGTCCGAAAAAAGGAGGCGCACCTGAGTCTCAGTGTCGAGCGGCTGGGAGCCGCAGGGCGTCCGAAAAGAGGGGCGCACCTGAGTCTCAGTGTTGAGCGGCTGGGAGCCGCAGGGCATCCGAAAAAGAGGGGCGCACCTGAGCTCAGTGTTGAGCGGCAAGCCGCAGGGCGTCTGAAAAGGGAGGCACACCCGAACCCAGAGGTGAGCAGCTAATATGGGAACCGCTGCGTCAGAGAAGACGGTGTATGAATATCTGATACGCATCGCGGAGCGGCGGGGAGAAAAGTTCCCCTCTGATGCGTTATCCCGCCTGTTGTGGTGGGGACGAAGTAGGGGACTTTCCGTTCAACTAAGTACAATATTTGATAAAACTGTTTGGGAGCGGCTGGGCTGTGAGCTTTGGAAATCGGTGGCTCAGGGCGATAAGGAGGCTTTCTCCCTGAGTCCAGTATGGAAGAAGGCGACGGCATTGGCCTCTATTGGCTCTCGCGATGTGATTAAGCATTGGCAGGCATGCTTTGCTGTGATGGGGGTTCCTGCCCTCATTAAGACTGACAATGGCGGGGGTTATGTTTCTCATCGCGCTGCCCAGTTTCTTTCCCACTAGGGTGTGCAGCACTCTACGGGTCTTCCTGGCAATTCTACTGGACAAGCTATTATTGAACGTGCTCACGCCTCTTTGAAGGCGCTCCTTTTAAGACAGAAAGGGGGGATTCGCAGTGAGCGGGCAGACGCCTTGGACAAGACGCCTGCCGCTCGGTTGCTGAAAGCTCTTTACATGTTTAATTGGTTACATCTTGGTAAAAACAGCCAGGTGCCCCCCGCGATTAAACATGTCAGCGGGATGATTGGGGAAGAGCAGGGTGCGGCCCCCCGACCTTCGGTCAAACGGTTTGATTATCAGCAGCAAATATGGAAAGGACCAGTTGATTTGCTAACGTGGGGCAGGGGTTATGCGTGTGTTGCCACTGATGCAGGTCCCAGGTGGATACCGGCGAAGTGGGTCCGGCCTTGGCTGCGTCCTCCGGAGTGACGGCAGGCAGATGCGGAGGAGCCTCACGAGACGCGCCTAGGCGCCGTGGAACCAGAGCCCCCGGAGAACTGTTTGTTAGCTCTGCCAGGACTTTTTCTGTTTGATCCTCCGTGAATGAGTTATTTGTTTGAAATGATTTTTGCTGTGCCTGAAAGAAATTTTGTGTTGGCTGTATAGTATTTAGTGTATTATACAATTATTATTTAGAGTTAAGATTTATGTTTTGTGTTTTTGTTATGTTTCGTGTTGTCTGTTTTCTGGCCAGAATTGTTGTTGTGTTGTTATGTGGTTTGATGTGTCTAGGACCTCCCCCGACCCTCAGTGTCAGTTTGATCGCCTGACATCTGAGGGATACTTTGGTAACAGCACAAGTTGGTGTGCAACAGAGAGGGGGGAATCCTGCAGATTTTACATCATTTGTTTGTTGTGTTTTGTTTTTGTTTGTTCGGTGTTTTGGGGGTTATATGTTAAGGATTGTATGGTCATATAGGTTGGTCTTATAAAGTTTTAATTTTGGTTTGTGATAGGTTATAGTGTTATGCTGTTATGAGTTGGAAATGTTTTCTTCTCCTCTTTCTTTTCCCCTCTCCTTTTGATTTTTGAATACAGGGGGGAGGTGTGGGAAAAGAAATGTGAGATAAGTTAGACAGGTGTGTAGGATGATAATTATCCCACAAGGTCACAGCTGTGCTTGTGTTAATTTAATCAACCAATTAGTTATTGCCTGATTGTTTGATATAATTGTATATAAGAGCATGCTGGAGTGGAATAAACGAGCTCTCTGCTTATGATCACACTTGGTTGTCAGACTCTATTCCCGCTCCTGCGATGCAACAGCCCTTCTTTGTACCTGTTCCAGTTTGAATTCATCCTTCTTAAACAAGGGAGACCAGAACTGCACACAATATTCCAGATGAGGTCTCACCAGTGCCTTGTATAACAGTACTAACACCTCCTTATCTCTACTGGAAATACCTCGCCTGATGCATCCCAAGACCGCATTAGCTTTTTTTATAGCCATATTACATTGGCGGCTCATAGTCATCCTGTGATCACCCAATACTCTGAGGTCCTTCTCCTCCTCTGTTGCTTCCAAGTTATGCGTCCCCAGTTTAACAACAAGAATTTTTGTTATAAACCCTAAATGCATGACCTTCACTTTTCACTATTAAATTTCATCCTATTACTATTACTCCAGTTTACAAGGTCATCCAGATCTTCCTGTAGGATATCCCAGTCTCTCTCTGTATTGGCAACACCTCCCAGCTTCGTGTCATCTGCAAACTTTATTAGCACATTCCCACTTTTTGTGCCAAGGTCAGTAATAAAAAGATTAAATAAGACTGGTCCCAAAACCGATCCCTGAGGAACTCCACTAGTAACCTCCTTCCAGCCTGACAGTTCACCTTTCAGTATGACCCGTTGTAGTCTCCTCTTTAACCAGTTCCTTATCCACCTTTCAGTTTTCATATTGACCCCCATCTTTTCCAATTTAGCTAATAATTCCCCATGTGGAACTGAATCAAATGCCTTACTGAAATTGAAGTAAATTAGATCCACTGTGTTTCCTTTGTCTAAAAAATCTGTTACCTTCTCAAAGAAGGAGATCAGGTTGGTTTGGCACAATCTACCTTTTATAAAACCATGTTGTATTTGTCCCAGTTACCATTGACCTCAATGTCTTTAACTGCTTTCTCCTTCAAAAATTTTTTCCAAGACCTTGCATACTACAGATGTCAAACTAACAGGTCTGTACTTACCTAGATCCCCCCTTTTTTTTTTTCCTTTCTTAAAAATAGGAACTGTGACAGCAATTCTCCAGTCATATGGTACAACCCCTGAGTTTACAGATTCACTAAATTCTTGCTAATGGGCTTGCAATTTCGTGTGCCAGTTCCTTTAATATTATTGAATGAAGATTACCTGGGCCCCCCGATTTAGTCCCATTAAGCTGTTTGAGTTTGGCTTCTATCTTGGATGTGGTAATATCTACCTCCATATCCTCATTCCCATTTGTCATCCTACCATTATCCCAAAGCTCCTCATTAAAGACTGAGGCAAAATATTTGTTTAGATATTGGGCCATGCCTCAGATTATCCTTAACCTCCACTCTATCCTCAGTGTTTAGCGGTCCCACTTCTTTCTTTGTTTTCTTCTTATTTATATGGCTCTAGAACCTTTTACTATTGGTTTTAATTCCCTTTGCAAGGTCCAACTCTACATGGCTTTTGGCCTTTCTCACTTTATCCCTACATGTTCTGACCTCAATAAGATAACTTTCCTTGCTGCTCTCTCCCATCTTCTACTCCTTGGAGGCTTTCTGCTTTTTCTTAATCACCTCTCTGAGATGCTTACTCATCCAGCTTGGTCTACAATGTTAAGACAGCCACACTCATTCCAGTCCAAGGGCTGTTGGTATCACTGTGTTCCACAATCTACTCTTTGGACTAGCAACCGACCTGACTGGGGAAGACCAGCAGGTGACACTTGTCCATTGTTGTCTGAAACACCCATAAAATGCAACACAGTTAAAGAGACCGTGCATCTACTATCACGGTCATCACAGTGCGTATAGGAAACAAATTATTGTCAACCATACAAAACCTGCATGGTTATCAGGATTTATTCCATCTTGGGGAAACACTGTTACAGAGAAAGATAAAATGAGCTTAACAGATAGACACCCATTCTTAGATATCATGGCCTGAATCCTGTTTCAGAGCCTCATGTTGACCTGGCTGACATAGTCGATTTAATTTTGAGGGGAGTGGGGGGTTGTTTGTTTGGTTTTTTAAAATATTTCATTGAACTATTTTAAAAAACTTGAATGTTTAACTAAATTCAAAAATTCATATGTTTGTTTTGTTAAAATATTATGTGTTTGCTGTTGAAGAAAAAAAATCCAGAATCCATAACGTTGCTGTTTTAGTTAAATACAACAATTTAAATGTCTGTCTGGTGATGTTCTCCTCCTAATACAGCATGGCAAGAAAATCCTCCAAATATTAATGATTAACCTGTTGAACTGGAGATAATTCACCTCCCAATGACTTCATAAATATCTGCTTCAATTACCTTCGGTAAATGAAATAACCAATCATTCATTTTCTGATATAGCTGTAAAACTAATATGAAAAGTTTTCAAAATAAATCACTTTAAAAATGTATAGTGGGTACCTTCTAAAAATGAAATCTACATCTATCTCTGAGTTGTGAAGACTATGTATTAAGGTTAGAACCAACAAGAATGCACTTTTATGTAGAAATCCATGATTAAATAGAGTCCTCCTAACTAGTGATTTAAATCAAATTGATTTAAATCAAAATCACCCTGCTCAAAGGAGTTTTCACTGTGTGCACACACGTTTTTCACTTGCCATGCTCCACAACAGCATTCTACCTTTGACAGTCAGACCACCCTTATTAGCAAAATAACATTAAGCTAAAAAGAGTCACTGGTCAGTACAAGTCATCTGGTTTCATCCCTGGCAGCAAGGCTTGAGCAGGTCTTCAACAGGGTCAGATCCTCAGCTGGTATGAATTGTTCTTGTTCCATTGACCTCAGTGGAGCTATGACAATTTGCACCAGCTGAGGTTCTGCCCCAAAGAGCACAGGGGCCTGGAGAACAAACTCAGGTAACACATAGCAAATGGTATGTTAGAATCCACAGTTAAGTGATGCAGTGAGAGCTGGTACCTGTGGGTAGGGTAGGCTGTTACTTGCTTTTACTTGTTTTCTGGGTGATAATTCCTGGTTTTAGGGCAACAATGGGCTCAAAGCTGGCCAAACCTTTGTTAGGCAGAGCTAAAAATCAAAAGGAATCCCAACTAGAGATGGATGGCATGTGTTTAGGCTTTTGTGCTTGCTGTAAAAACAAGTAGTTTGACTGAAAGTTACGTGGCCTTGGACCTGCCTACTTGAGCAGTCACTTTCCCAGGACCACAGTGCAGAGAAGCAGAAGGCCCTTTGTTTCAGAGGAGACACGAGTGGGGTATTCTCTATGAGGGTCCTCCGCTTTGGAATTTACTCTTCCCAGGTGTCATATGGTCCAAATGTGTTCCCTTCAGTGCACACTCCACAGCCCCTCCTTTTACAGGTGCTTTTGGAAAAGGGGACACTACCTGAGGGCTGCTATTTCAGAAGCAGGATATTTTCTTTATACAGTGCTGCTATAAGGGCTAGGCCTGGTCTACACTTAAAAGGTCGACATAGCTAAGTGGGCAACCGGGGGGGGAGGGGGGGGGAAGAGAATCAAACCCTTGAATGCCATAGTTATGCCAACACAGCCCCCAATGCAAACACATCTATATCAATGGAAGAATACTACCATCATCAGGGATGTAGCAGTCTTACACCGACGGAAAAACTTCTTCTGCAGGTGTAGGTTGCATCTATACTATGGGGTTATGCCGGCATAGTTACAGCAACCTAGCTATGCAGGCAGTCTCTCTGTAGTCCAGAGACAACAGTAGTCAGCTATTGCTGTTGCAAAATGGAATTTGCTGGAGCACTTGCCTTTTTGCTATTTGTTGTTTTAAAGAAGTATCAAGAACACCTACAGCTTTGGAAAGGGACCTCTCTTGCTACAATATAAATCAAAGGAATAAAAAACAAAACATCTTCCAAATCCTAGCAGTCAGGATAGGTGAAGGATATGTCAAGCCAAAGATGACGGGCACCAACGTCGTTAGTTTCAAAGCATCTCAAAGATCTGATTTCACGCTGACTTGCTATGGCTAAACATAGCTCAGAACATGCAACATCACATTTCTATGGATTTCACACCCTGCAAAGATCATCACATGGTGGGGATATTTTTAGGGTGCCACCCTATATTTACAGGCCAACAAAAATCCAATATTTCACCCATGCATCCTGAACGTCACCCTCAGTCAAAATCAGATAGAGAAAACCCTTGTGACTCTGGAATCATTTAAAATCTTTTCACACAGGGAAAACAGGGCATGCACCTGAGAGCTGCCATTTCCCATTGCAAAATGTACACATATATTAGATTGCAACAGTCATTCTCCTCCGGGCTTCCTCCAGGACACCCCAAGGCATCACAGCATTCCTGCAGCAAAGCACATTTCCCACCACGCTACCATCCTGCAAATTCTGTCCGTGGGCTGACAGACGGACGAAGCGAGGGTCGAAGGCTTTCCTCGAAAGCGGCTCCAGGATGCTAGGACAGTGGGCTGCAGGTGCAGTAAAGCCCTAGGTGGCCCGGCCTGTTGGCCAACATGCTCCCGGACCCCAGACCTCCAGCACCCCGCCTGCAGGCCCGGCCCTGTGCTCCACACCCCGGGCACTGGCAGCACCACGGGCCCGGGGAGCCAGCCCCCCTCCGCAGCCCACGGACGCTCGTGCCCAGCTCCGGTGACCCAGGGGGTCCGGGCTCACAGCGAGAGCTGCGCCCTCAGGCGCACCCCAGGCCTGGCACGGGGGGGGGGGGAGATGTGGGCGGCTCCCGCAGCAGGGAGGAGCCGCTTTCCCGGGCCAGAGGGGACGGGACCGGAACCGAGCTGGGCTGGGCCGGGGGGGCTGGGCACGGGCCGTCACCCACCTGCCGGCCCCGAGCGGGCCCCCCGGGCGCAGCCGCGCCGACAGCAGGTAGAGGCCGCAGGAAGCGGCTCCGAGCAACACCAGGAAACCGCAGAGCCGCCGCATCCCGGCGCGGGAGCCAGGAGCCAGGAGCGCAGGTACCGGCGGGCAGGCGGGAGATCACGTGACCGACCGGCAGCTGGCCCGACGGGGCCACGTGAATGGAGCCACGTGACACGGGCCGGCTGCTGCCGCCGCTACTAACTCGCGCGCCCGAGCGATTGGCTCCCGTGCGGCCCGAGGCCCCGCCCCGCCCCGGGTATCCGCGGGGGTTCCGGGCCAGCGGGGCGGGGGCTCGTAGGTCTCCGGTTTCGGGTCAGCGTGAGCCTGTGCGGCGGCGGCAGCCCCCGGGAGGGGGCGGGGTGTGCGCGGGATTTTCCCTTCTCAGTGTCCTGCTCCGCACTGGCCTCGTTGGCTCCCGCCTTGCGGAGTTCAGACCCGCGGTCACTGGGAACGCCGGGCCTGCCCCGCCCCCCGGGCTCGCTGTCCGCCTCCTACGCGTATCTCCACCGCCATTAGCCCGGTTATTAATGACAGTGTTGACTAGCACCCGCCCCAGGGCTGACCCCGTGGGAGCGCACGAGATAAGGCCTCCCAGTTTGACAATGAACTCCTGCTAACTACTCTGGGCGCAGCCTTTCAGCCTCCCTGCACCCACCTTTTAGTAAATTCATCCCTACCCCATTCCCCAGTTTGTTTAAGAGAATGTCATGTGGGGCTGTGTCAAAAGCATTATTAAAATCAAGAGATCTCACATCTACTGCTTCCCTGCAATCAGTTAGGCCAGTAACCCTGTCAAAGAAGGAAATTAGGTTGGTTTGGCACGGTTTGTTCTTGATGAATCCATGCTGGCTATTCCTTATACCCCTCCAGGTGCTGACAAATTGTTTAATAATTAGTTCCAGTATCTTTCCAGACATCAAAGTTAGGCTGATTGACCTATAATTCCTTGGGTCCTCTTTGTTCCCCATTTTAAAGATAGGTACATTTACCCTTCTCTAGTCTTCTGGGCCCTCACCCATCCTCCAAGAGTTCTCAAAGGTAATAGCTAATGGTTCCAAGATTAATTCAGCTAGTGTTTTAAGTACCATAGGGTGAATTTAATCAGGCCCTGCCAACTTGAATACATCTAATTTATCTAATAGTCTTTAACCTGTTCTTTCCCTATTTTGGCTTTCATGTTTTCCCCCTTTTTAATATTAATTGGGTTGCATGCAGGGACTGTCTCCTACTCTGTGTCTGTGCCAGGGCCTCATCTCAGTTGGGTATTTCTAGGGGCCACCGTAATACAAATAATAGTATAAAAAAGTACTGAGTACTTTTATAATAGTATAAAAAAGTACTTGAATTGGAGTCAGTAGCAAAGATGAGTTCTCAGTCCTTTTTGTATTGTTATTAGTATTATGGTAGACCCTAGAGAGCTCCAACTGAGATGAGGCCCCAGCACAGACAGAGTAGGAGATAGTCACTGCACCAGAAAGTGTTGAACTTAAATAGGCCACATAGACGAAGAGTGAAAGAAAGGAAAGATTCTTATTCTCATTTTATGTTGGCTATAATAATTTGTTGTAAGCATATGCCTGTGCTGCCATTGTACCCCCAAACACTGCTACTCCCCAAGCTGCCAGAGAAACGTTTCCTTTTTTCCCGACATATATGGAATTTTTGCCCCGGGATGAACAATAGTCAGTCCTGTACTTACTATAGGTTTAAGGCTGAACATCTTTTGGGGGCTAGTAGAGAGAGCTTTAGTCCCAATTTCCCAGTGGTACACACACTTGCATCTCTCCCTAAAAGATCCTGGAATACTGGCCATTAAAATTACATTTCTATATATGGAAAAGCTATTTTATGTCATTTTAGATGTCTACAACTGTATCAGTTATGATTTTTCTCTCCTGTGGAAGCCTTTAGAGTTGGATTCACACTGCTAAGGAAGCCTGGCTTTGCAGACAGCAATATATAAAAAATAATTCCCAGAAAGTATTTAAAATAGATTTACTGTACAATAGGTGTCTTGAACAAAGTACATGATGATGTGGTGCTGTATGAAGGTTTTATTGGCATGAGTCATGCAGCGTTCCTGCCAGTAAAACCATTATATAAAGGATAGATAGATGTGTGCATGGCACTATATTGTAGGAGACATTGGTAGTGACCTCTATATCAAGGTTATCTAGCACTTTCCATTGTAAGCCCCTATTATCAATTGCTTATAATTATTAAACAGTGGCTGAAATTTTCCATGATGGGCAGGACTGGATTACCCAATAGGCAGACTAAGCACGTGCTTAGGGCACCAGCAAAGCAGGGGTCACCAACAAAAAATTAGATTTAAAAAAAAAATTGATATTTGATATTTTTTAAAAAGCATCGAAGTAGTCATCATGAGAAAAACCAGAACTTTGTTAAGAATCCTGTGGCACCTTATAGACTAACAGACGTTTTGCAGCATGAGCTTTCGTGGGTGAATACCCACTTCTTCGGATGCAAGTAGTGGAAATTTCCAGGGGCAGGTATATATAAGCAAGCAAGAAGCAAGCTAGAGATAACGAGGTTAGATCAATCAGGGAGGATGAGGCCCTCTTCTAGCAGCTGAGGTGTGAAAACCAAGAGAGGAGAAACTGGCGGAAGAAAAGAAACAAAAAACTAATGAAATTTTCCAAAATCTTCCAAAGCTGACATCATTTTCCAAAGCGAATCCATCAGAAGCAACATCTTCTCTCAGGCTATGGCTACACTTAGCGCTGCACAGCGCTGCCGCGGGAGTGCTCCCGCAGCAGCGCTTTGAAGCGCGAGTGTGATCGGAGCGCCAGCGCTGGGAGACAGCTCTCCCAGCGCTGTCCGTACTCCACCTCCCTCTGGGGATTAACGTACAGCTGGGGCTGGGGCTCTGATCACACTGGTGCTTTGCAGCACCACAACTTGCAGCGCTGGAGGGGGTGTTTTTTCACACCCTGCTGCAGCGCTGCAAATCTGCAACTGTAGCCAAGACCTCAGTAGCACAGACATCGTTCCAAAACCTGTAGGTGTTTCAGAGACTGACCCTTCTTCTATTGGTGAAACAAACACCATTCCAGAACATGTGGATGTGTCAGAGACTGTAACTAATCATCCTACTCCTGGTGGTAACATACATTGTTCTAGAAGGTGTGGATGTGTCAGAGACTGAACCTGCTCATGCTGTAAATAATAGGCAGAAAGATCCTGGTATGTGGGTTGATTTCAGTACCGCTGATGTAGCTTACTGGATAGATCATGGACCAAATGACTGTTACCACACTGGGCCATTTGTGAAATCACATCAGACTTTTACCAATGGCAAACAAACAAGATATTGTCCACAAAAAATATTTTTTGACATCAAAGCGAATGGTTTTTTGACATCAAAGCCTCTAAGAGAAACACACTCGAGAATGGCTACTGTATTCACCATCAGCAGGGTCTGTGTACTGTTTTGTTTGCAAACTTTTTGAATATAAACCTTCAACATCCCGGTTTGCTGCAGATGGATTTAGTGGCTGGAGGAATACTGTTTTAATTGAACAACATAAAAATAGCACTACTCACAAGCAGGAGGCTCTGGCTTTATGGTGCCTCTGGAAGGCAGCTGCTCCCTGCCGAGCTGCTGCAGTGGCCCAAGCCTGGCAAAGCCAATGAGTGGACTCGGGGCTGGGGCCGCCAGGGTTGGGTAGGGAGGGGAGGGCTCACGGGAGGGCTGTGCACCCTCCAGGGGAGTTCAGGGGGCAGGGAGGGGGGAACCTGGTCTAGGGAGCAGCCCTTGGGGAGGCTGGCTTCTGGGGTCTATAAAGGCTTGTTGGGATTTGCCCCTCAATGAACTGATGGGCGGGTGGGCACAAGGTGGAAGTTTCGCCTAGGGTGCAAAATATCCTTGCACCAGCCCTGAGCCGGATAGGCAGTGTAGGAAGCCATTTAGAGAAGGAGCAGTAAGGGTTGGGAGAGTAAAGACCTGAGCTGCTGGGTCAAGGGTCCCTTGACTGGAAACCAGTGTAGAGGATGGGCCTGAGTTCCCCCACAAGTCACTGCAGGAAGGGCATGCTAGGGGCAACCTATCTGGAGACTGCCAGGGACAGTTTGGAAGGAGACTTTGATAATACCGTGGAAGAGGGGGAATTTCAATGTGACTTAGCCGGAGAGTTAAGCCTCTAAGAGGAAAGTGCTGCAACTCTGGGAGCAAGGGGGAGACTATAGAGTAAGTGAATAGGATGACCGGCTGAGCAATTGCAGGAAGGGGTGTCAGATCATGTGGCAAGCTAATCTCCAGATGGACCCGTAGACGGCACCAGAGCCCTAAGAGCATACCTCACTACAGCCAGGTTTTGGCCTCAGGCTGAATTTGTATGCAAAGCTTTAGTAAAAATTCAATTCATTAAAAATTTCTGAGAACAAGGCAAGTGAAAAACAGATAGATTTGCTAATATAAAATGTCCCATCTGTTTTTTTGAAGAGTCTCTCAGGTTTTGAGCTAGGGTTTGAAATTTGACACGGTCTTGTGGTCAGAGATTTGACTAAGTTATGAGCCACAGAATTTGGTTCTGGCCTCTTTCTAAACATTACTCACCATATGTGTTTACGGTAAAGTTGTCCTTCTGCATGAGGGTGTTTCATCTTGTGATTCTAAGGTTCCTTGCCTGATATCACTGTTTTAAAGAAATTTTTTCTTTAAGCTAACTGGTATAAAGTCCTAACTACCAAAATCACAAACCTTGCTTTATGTAAAAAGGAATGTTTCACTTCTAAGTTGTTACTATCAGAATGAAAGTGACGATTACTACATATAATGCCAGTTATTTTGCTTTAATTTTTATTAGGTATGCATATGCACATGTAGCAAATCATTGCTTTCAGTGGAAAGAAAAGTTCTAATCTGATGGCTACTCGGAATGGTAGTTTCATCATGAAATAACCATACCTATTGTAAGAAGTTAATAAGCCAAAAATACTGTCTGAAAACGACACCTCCACTATGCTCAATTGGCCTGTGGCAAAGCTTTATTTACCATCAAAAGACATCTTTTTTAAAAATGAATAATTTCAAATCATTGTTTTATAACCAATTGTTTCCTAGTCAAAATGAAGATGGTTAGTTTATAAGCCAAGTACAGTAGTCTCCTCAGGGCCGCCCAGAGGATTCCGGGGGCCCGGGGTCTTCGGCGGCGGGGGGGCCCTTCCGTTCCGGGACCCGCCGCCAAAGTGCCCCGAAGACCCACGGCGGGAGCCCCCCACCGCCGAATTACCGCCAAAGTGGGACCGCCGCCGAAGCGCAGCCCGGTCTTCGGCGGTAATTCGGTGGCGGGGGGGGGTCTTCTGGGCACTTCCGGGCACTTAGGCGGCGGGTCCCGGAACAGAAGGGCCCCCCCGCCGCCTACGACCGGGCTGCGCTTCGGCGGCGGCGGCGGTGGGTCCCGCTTCCGCCCCGGCCCCGGCCCCGCCCCCGGCGGGTCCCGCTCCCCCCCCCCCCGGTCCCGGCCCTGCCCCCGGCGGGTCCCGCTCCCCCCCGCCCCCGGTCCCGCCCCCGACGGGTCCCGCTCCTCCCCCCCGCCCCCGGTCCCGCCCCCGCCCCCGCCCCTGGTCCCAGCCCCAGCCTCTTACCGAGCACGTCTCTGGTGGGGCCTGAGCTCCGTCCCGCTCAGAGCCGCGTGGTGAGGGGGTGGGGCTGTGAGCTCCACGCCGAGCGGAGGCAGCTGCCCCGCCCCCTCCCCACGCCGCTCTGAGCGGGGCGGGGCTCAGGCCCCGTTGGAGCTCCCAGCCCCGCCCCGCTCACCACGCGTCTCTGAGCGGGACGGAGCTCAGGCCCCGCCGGAGACGTGCTCGGTAAGAGGCTGGGGCCGGGGCCGGGACCGGGGCGGGGGCGGGACCAGGACCGTCTCTGAGCGGGGCGGGGCTCAGGGGCCCCGCCGGAGACGCTGAGGCTCCAGGAGAGGGGCGGAGGCGGGAGCCTCCGCTCTTCTCTTGGGGGCCCCTGCGGAGCCCGGGGCCCGGGGCAAATTGCCCCCTTTGCCCCCCCCTCTGGGCGGCCCTGAGTCTCCTGCAATATCCTTGCTGTTCCTCAATAGCTTATGTTTGGGAAGCACTCTGAGCTCCTTGGATGGAAGACACTCTGAGTCTAAAACATATTTTTTTTAATACTACACCACCATAAATGCATTTGAGAGTCTCTACATAGGCAGCAGGACACCTGGGGAGCATGAGGAATTGCACTGTAGTTTGACATCTGTAGAAGACAAGATGTGAAGACACTTGAAAATGAGTCCTTTTTTTCCCCTGCCATTTCCCCATAATATGTGAAATGTGTGCTGTTGTCAATATAACTTGCTGTACAGCTGAGTCTTCCTTGGCTCAAGTTTGCATGTTTTGACATGGAATAGGTTTGAAGATTACTTCAGTGTTTTCCAGCAGTACAAGGTCATATCTACACAGCTGTGGTCTGCATAAAGAGAGTAAATAAACAAAAGAAGCCACTGATATAAAAACAAGCTACCCTCTTTTCTTCATTCACATGTCCTCTTATAGCACTTTAGGCATTTGTATAGAATGAGTTGTCTGTAGTATCAGGGGTGGCTCTAGACATTTCGCCGCCCCAAGCACGGTGGCATGCTGCAGGGGGCGCTCTGCCGGTCGCCGGTCCCGCGGCTCCAGTGGACCTCCCACAGGCGTGCCTGCGGAGGGTCCGCTGGTCCCGCAGCTCCACTGAAGCCGCGGGACCAGCGGACCCTCTGCAGGCATGCCTGCGGGAGGTCCACCGGAGCCGCGGGACCAGCGGACCCTCTGCAGGCATGCCGCTGAAGGCACCCTGCCTGCTGCCCTCCTGGCGACCGGCAGAGCACCCCTCGCGGCATGCCGCCCCAAGCACGTGCTTGGCATGCTGGGGCCTGGAGCCGCCCCTGTGTAGTATGCTTAGGAGGAAAAGAGAGGCTGGTAGGTGAGGTGGGGTAGCTTCCTCAAATGCTGTGGATCACAGGACTGTTTAAACCAGATTTTTTGAGACATTCTGCACTGGAAAAGTCTCTTGCCTCCTTTAATGATAAAGGAAAGTGATACAGCAGACTGACCCCCATCTGCATTGACTTCATCCTCTGGGAAAGTCTTCTCTAAGGAGAAAGTGGCGATCTCCTAGGTGAAAGCTGGGGTGAGAGGCTCATGAAAACCAGATATATCAAAGGCCTGGATATGGACCTGGGACTTGAAAAGCAGAGAGTGAGGAGATCTGAGAAACAGAAATGAAGAGGTGTCGCAGGCTGTCTCTGGCAAGAGGGGGTTAGAGAGACAAGACCTGGCTTACTACAAATAGAATAAATCTTCCATTTTTTATTCTGTAGCTAAGCCCAAAGTACCTGATATAGCAGAATTTATGAGAAATCTAAATATGCAGTTCATTCCTTTTATTTTACTACCATTTTCTCTTTATTGTTAATAAACCTTGTTTTTAACACAAGTAGATGATTCATGGCCTGTTGCTCAAGAAATTTCACACAGACTGTCCCAAAGACAAGAAAACTGTTCAGCCTCTATATGCTGAATGTTTGTATTTACTTGCATCAAATTTATTTTCAGTATAGTATTGAACCTTAGGCAACATCCTTGTAACTGCATAAAGGGCCTGTACTGCTTTCCAAGGCCCTTATTTAAATCTCCTTTTAATCAATGCGAATTTTGTCTGAGTAAAAATTGCACATTGAGATCCCAAATTACACATTTTAGAGACAATAAACCAAATTCTGTCTTCAAGCATAGATACAAAGTTCTCAGTGACTACAATGGGAATTGTATGCATGGATTTGAGAGCAGAATTTGACCCCAAAATATATGTACGGTAATTCGACTATGTGGTCTAAAAGTAATTCTTCTGGCCTCAATAAGGCCAGTAATCCACATGAAATATTTAAAACCATCTAATTTGCAGGTATGGAGATTGTTAGTAATCATCCACTTACCTTTCTGGATATGTAATTGACCTTAACCTCATTTGAAGAATCCTGAGTTTGTGCTTTGGGCCTATTACAGACCCTGTGGAAAATGCCAAGGAAATTCTTGCAATTTTTTCAAAATCCTGGTCAAATCCAGCTATCAAACTAGCTTGGTTGAATTGTTGAAAAGTTGCAACTTCACTAAACAGAAAGCAGACAATTTAGAATATACTCACTAAAAAGCAAATCACATTTTGACTAGATTCCATGTAATATTCACAATGGTGGTAATGGAGACGTGCCAGGCTCTTGAATTCCTGCTGATTTTTCTGAGAGTGGGCTATGAATTCAGATTCCCAGATCCAAACCTGTTCTTATGATTTTGGTACCCAGTCCCCACCAAACCCCCAAGGCACCTACTTTCCTGGTCTCATTCAGAGGTGGGCAAAAATCTCATGAGAAGGGTGTGATTTTTATCATTCAAGAGGATGGATATTTTTGGAAATCACTTGATTTCTGACACCATAGTCTGAAATCTAGTTAGAACGGCTCACAAGATTTTGGTGTTTTTGAATCTGACCCCAAAATAGAATCTGAGCTCTGACTCTGCCTTCAACCTGAACTCAAAGTCATAGATTAAATCCAATCATGGTTCAAACATTGCCTTCTCTATGGACTTATATGTTCATTTAGGCAGCCATGTATGCTGTATAACATATGCTAAATATAAAATTCTATGTAAAAAGGATGTTATATTTCTGACTTAGATCTGAAAATCAGAACATTCTGAGCTCGGCATGTTAAAGTACCTTAATTTGGTTTCTTGTAGCTGTTTCTAGGCAATTGCAGCACATACCTCCATAGTATAGTGCAGAGTTGACACAAGCCAATGGAGAGCTATACAGCATATCATGGCATAGTATTAAAGTCAACAGAGCTTCATAAGGGATGGATGTGACCCGATGACTTTGGGCAACATGATCCATTTTATACGGAGACATCACAGGAATCTGCTTAGATCTTTCAGTGCAACAGTAATAAATATGCACATGTGACTGTTCTTCATGAAGGTCTCTGTATATATGGATGGATATTTAAAGATACGGATCCTGAATAAGTAATGTACAATGTAGTATTTTAACTAACTTTGCCCTAATCAAAAGTTTTTAAAAAATGTAGCTGCTGCTTTGTTATTCCACCACTAGTGGATTATGGTGGCTAATTCCATTACAAATGTAAACATGGAGATGTAGTTGGAAATGTGCAATATTTCCAGAGTCTAGCATTCAATTTGATGTGCTTTATTAGCATATTTAGGAGCTATGAGAAGGTCAGCAAGATGAAACCCTGTGTTTATGTGAAAGGTATTTACAATTTCACCTGAATATCTGTCTTTGTTCCTTCACGCATGCTGAGTGGCATCTTATTAAATGCTTAGACATGCATGGAGTACATACCATGAAAACAGTAGAGAATTTTAGATACGCAAGTAAATCCAGCATAAGCAGCATATGACTCAGAGCTGAAGGACTATGCAGCTAGAACTTCCATGACAAGTCATTGAAGAGTCACTAAAAAACTAGTCATGCAGGAAGTGTCTGGCTGTAGTAAGATTAGATTAGTCTCACAAATTTGCATAATCACATAAATCACCATTTCACCCTTGAGAATAACACAGTTTTTCAGGAGATTATACTCTCAAGGCCAGATGCTCAACTGGTGTAAACTGGTGCAGTTCCACTGGAGTCACATAGTTAGACTAATTTACACCTGCTTACACAGGATTTATCCCTTGAGGTGCAAGCAACCCCAACTCCTGTGTGCTTGCCTCCTGCCAGCACCAGGGCTTGATTGGCCTAAATTATTTGCCGAGAGTTTTGGATCTTGAACACAGTAGGACTTACTGATTGATTTTGGATTCTGCTGTGTTCCCATCTTGATCTGTTAGTTTAATTATGAGGGAGCCTCTTCTAATATTTTTGTTCCAGGTAATAATATCCATCAAGTAATGATAAACTGCAAGGCAGAGAGAGAGAGCACAGTTAGATTCAACTTCTTTCCTTTCCTGACAAAGTGCTTTGGGTGGGAAGCTGAGCTGCAGATGGAGCACATTTTTCTCTCATTTATCTGACCTTTGTGTCTTGCTTGTGTTGCTTCTTTTCACTCTCAATTTTTAGTCTCCCTCCTGCTTGTCATCTCCTAGCCCCTTCTCATTTGCTTCATTTCTTTGCCCCTTGACATGCTCACTCTTCTCCATTTCTCACTGGGCATTTCCTTGCAGTGTACCTTTTCCTTTCCGTTGCCACTCTACTCCTGTTACTCTCTCCTAGCAGGCTCTCACTTGACCCTTCCACGTGGTTCTTTTTGTGAGGACCCGAGGTAAATCGATCTAAGATAGTTCGACTTCAGCTACGCTATTCACATAGCTGAAGTTGCGTATCTTAGATCGATCCCCCCCCCGCCAAGTGTAGACCAGCTCACACTTTACTCTAGGAATCATTTTGAGGCAGTTCTATCTATGGCTTGTGCCATATAGGAGGTCAGACTAAATGATCACAATGGTCCCTTCCAGAATTGGAATTTATGAAATCTTCCACCGTTCTGTTGTCTGCTCTCATATCTTTTTATCTCCCTTTTCTTTTTGATTCACTTCAGGATCTTTCACCACCTTCTGGGATGGGTTTATTCATAGTGCATGAGTATATATACTGAATTCAATCACCTGTGACAACCTGGTCAATTGTCCTTGAAGCCAAAATGGCCAAGAGTTTCTCTGCTATTGAGCCAAAAATGACCAATGAAACCTTGCAAAAGGGCCATCTTAGCATTCTGTGTGTTGATGGCAAATGTAAAACTGGAGCATGGATCATCTGAACATTGTTTGAAACAGCTAATATCCTCCTCCTCGTCCTGCAATTAAAAAGCCTGAATTAAGAGCTTTGCTTTATGTGAAGTGCCCGGGCCAGGGAGCTGTGAAAAGAAAGCTGAGAACTTGATGGGTTGCACCAGCAAAGTGTGGCTGTTGTACTTTTACCTAATGCTTGACAGGCATTGCAGGATTAGTGGGAAATTAATTGAGCGATTTATCAGCATGTGATTCCATACCCACTGTGGGCATCTTCCCATCAACATAGTGTATGGTTCCACCAACACCAGTGATGTGGCTGCAGATATTTTTTACAAGCAACTGCAGATAGTCCTAAATGAAACCCCAAGAAGAGATGATTCTGGGCACTTTTAATGTCCTGGTAGAAGAGGACAATGACCCCTGGGCAAATTCACTTGGGAAGTTGGGTATTCAGTATTTGTACAGCACCAAGCACAATGATGTCCTTGTCCATGATTGGGATTCTAAGTGCTATAGTAAGCCAAATAATAAATAACAGGAATGAGCAGCAATGGCTGGAATTTGCAGCTGCCAGTGACATGATCGCTGACTCACTTTTCCATCACCAGAAGATTTACAAGCAGACATGGTACAGCCCAAATGGTTTCTCTAGGACTCTTATTGATCGTGACTTCGTTAACAACCATTGGCAGTCATGGATGTAGGAGTTTGCAGAGGCATCGAACTTGACACTGGGTCATCAACTTTAGCTGGCAAAAGTGCACCTCCGACTTTGACATCAGCCAGTTAATGGGCCAAAATTAGGCCAATTCAATCAAAACCTCTTATTACAACCAAGCTATCAAAAAAGAACTAGATAAATTCATGGAGGATAGGTCCATTAGTGGCTATTAACCAGGATGGGCTAGGATGGTGTCCCTAGCCTCTATTTGCCAGAAGCTGGGAATGGGCGACAGGGGATGGATCACTTGATGATTACCTGTTCTCTTAATTCCCTCTAAAGCAGCTGACATTGGCCACTGTCGGAAGACAGCATACTGGGCTAGATGGACCTTTGGTCTGATCCAGTATGGCTGTTCTTACGTTCTATCATCCATTCTGACAGGGCCAGTGCTTCCATTAGGCGACCCTAGGCGGTCGCCTAGGGCGCCAGGATTCGGGGGGCGGCATTTTGTGCGCTCCCCACGGGGCGCACAGGAGCTTCCGGTTCCGCTCCCGTTGCGCCGCCGAAGAAGGACCTTCTGCCGACATGCCGCGGAAAACAGCGGCAGGCAATTGAGCAGCTCAATGACTGCCGCTGTTGCCTGCGGCATTTCAGCGGAGGGTCCGTCTTCGGCAGCGTGATGGGAGTGGAACCGGAAGCTCCCGCGCGCCCCGTGGGGAGCGCACAAAATGCCACCCCCCGAATTCTGCCTAGGACACCAGAAATTCTGGTGCCGCTCCTGCCTTCTGAACTGCATAAGGCCATTGAAGTGTTAGAGATGTAAGTCTCACTTCCTGTCACCTGTTCAGGAATGGTATTGTTTCAAGTCGTCAGTGTAGACTGCTGCCAGCTCAGTGCTGGGGCTCATCCCTTCAGAGGTCATCCAAGGATCAGTGAGGACATGCTCACTTCAATTGCAGCTAAGAAAAAAGCCAGACTACAAATTGAGTCTTTAAAGATGTTTGTCAAGAGCAAAAGCAAAAGCTGAATGGATTCAGCTTTGGAACATCATCAAGTCATTGTGTAAGAACAATAAGGAATCCTGGTGATCGACTCAGGCAGACAGTGTAGAACAGGCTGCCATCAGGCACACTCTCCATACCCTCTTTTCACCTTTGCAGTGTTTGTGGGGGAAGAATCAAGATGGCAGCATTAGCCACTATGCAAGATCTAGTGCATCAATGGGGAGATCATTTCAATATGTTCCTCAGTTGTCTGCTGCCTGCAGTCCCTCTTCCATTTGAAGAGGGGCAGGAAGATCCAGTTAAGCACCTTTCTTCAATCAAGATGAGATCTGGATCACAGTCATAAGAACGGCCATACTGGGTCAGACCAATGGACCATCTAGCCCATATCATGTCTTCCGACAGTGGTTCTCTTCCAGCTCACAGATCACATCTGTTAGCTAAGCAGAGGCTGCAGAACCACCTCCTGCCCCCAGTCACACCAGAGCAACTCTGAAGACAATGAGAATGGTGCAGATTTAGCTGAGCTCAGAGTCTGGCTGGCAGAACCTTTCCTGTTGATGAGGCAGGAGAATGAAAGACTCTCCAATCCCTGGCAGGACTGGCAGTTGGACAAAACATCTTGGTATTCTTACACTGGGCATATTTGCTCCAGAAGTCAATGAGGGTTATATTGATCCTTTAAGAGCTGCACTGCCCCAGGGGAACGCACCCTGCCTCTGTGAGCTCCTTGGCAGAGTGAGGGAGGATGCGTATCCTTATGGGATGGAGCCTGCTCATCTTCAGCCCACTCCCTTCCCATGGTTTGGGCAGGAGCAGGGGAGGGAACACCAATTGCATTTGGCCTTTGTTTGGGTTGTGCCAGCTCTGGGTGGAAGCTCCTTTTGTCCTCTCCCCACATGCTTCACACTCACATAATTTGACTTGCCAATAACATGGGGCACCACCGTGTCATTGTACTGTCAGAGCAGAACTGCGTTTTACAGAGAGCCTCAATGGTGACCTGCAAAGGAGTTTTGGAAAGTTGGACTTGTGCTCATTTGTATTTGTGTATGATGGATTAAGAAGACGTGAAAGGGATTTACCTTAGAAATACCAGGCATGTCCAGTCTGGTCTCCCTGGCTTTGCTGGAGATCTCCCCGATGTTTATTGTGAACTCTAGCACTCTGAAGAGCTGGGAGTGCTGAATCCTCTGTTAGCCACAGTGGCAATCAACAACTGAGTTACACAAGTGTTAAAGCAAAGAGAGTTTGAACCGGTTTGATTAAACCCCCTTCCTTTCTCCAGTTTGCTCCACTTCTACTTCCTTGATTTTTGTGATGTCACCATTTCCCTACTCTCCAGTCACCATGGAGCCTTGCAGCCTACACAGAACCTGAATTTCTAATGGCGGGGAAAAACCTAAGCAGATAAAGTTAAAAAACCAGAAAACCCAAACACCTGTCATTGCTTCATCATCCATCACAAAGCTGATAAATACCTATTGTTTTTTCTTTGCAGGTCACCTTTAAGGGTCAACCGTTCAATCTCACACCCAGTTAAACTCACTGGGAGGTAGGCCATTGATTTCAATGGTAGCAACATTGGAACCCAAGACAGTTACTGTTTTTTCCTAGGCTTTATTCACATATCACTAAATTTACTAGTTCTAAAAGGGAAACTGGTCTGTTCCTGTGTGTCTCTACTTAGCTGATAGGGAAAGATTGTTTTGTCACTGTGCCAAGTGTATCTGCCATTTTGAAGCAGAGAGGTATTATTAAAAAGAACTTGTGGCACTTTATAGACTAACACATTTATTTGAGCATAAGCTTTCGTGGGCTACAGCCCACTTCATCGGATGCATGCAGTGGAAAATACAGTAGGAAGATATATATATACACACAGAGAATGTGAAACAATGGGTGTTACCATACACACTCTGATGAGAGTGATCAGTTAAGGTGAGCTATTACCAGCAGGAGAGAAAAAAACTTTTTGTAGTGGTTACCAAAGTTTTTTTCTCTCCTGTTGGTAATAGCTCACCTTAACTGATCACTCTCATCAGAGTGCGTATGGTAACACCCATTGTTTCATGTTCTCTGTGTGTATACATATATATCTATATCTATATATCTATATCTATATAGATAGATATAGATATAGATATATCTTCCTACTGTATTTTCCACTGCATGCATCCAATGAAGTGGGCTGTAGCCCACGAAAGCTTATGCTAAAATAAATGTGTTAGTCTATAAGGTGCCACAAGTACTCCTGTTCTTTTTGTGGATACAGACTAACACGGCTGCTACTCTGAAACCTGTCATGAGAGGTATTATTGCAAATGGAAATGTGTTTTATCCATCAGCTACAAGGCATGCTTCTAATATGCTGTGAGACACAATGACAGCTAACTGACTGTTCTGAATTGGATGTCAGTGCTGTTGCTGACAGAGAGAGTCCTCAATGCAAAGTTGAAGGAATGTTAATCACTCACGGCAGAATGGTTCTTTGTCCGATGTATCAAAAAACACTTTAGTCACTGGAGGATTCTTTAGTGTTAAATAGCTTTTCCACTTATCAGCATAATAACCTGTAGACCACAGTGTGAAAATTCAGCATTAGGTGACTGTAGAGGACCAAATGACTGAAAAGAAATCAAGTTAGTGCTTGATTTATACCAAATTGCTTTTCAGCCACAAGGTGAATATTGCAGTTAGTTACTGATAAAACACAGCATAGACAATATCCCTAATACTCTGTAAACTCATGTGAGTAAACTAAGCCCATGTGTTAGTGCTTCCAGGAATTAGGCCTAAATATGGCTGTTTTCTGTCCATCCCATATGTTAAGAGCCATCCTTTTTTGTTTCTTGTCAAGACAAGTGTTGCTCAGTAGAACAATAATCTCCCTTACTTTGGAAGTTTATTTCTGGGAGCTCAGTGGGAGCCTAAAGTTACACTCCTAAATCTATATTTGGACAAGTAAAACAAGTGATCTGATTTTCAAAAGTGCAGAGCATTCAGCAGCTCCTGTTGAAGTCAGTAAGGGTTTAAGATGCTGAACACCTCTTGGAAGCACTTAGCAGGAGCATGTGCTTATCCCCCATACAGCTCCCCAAAGGCATGTGAATTCTGCTCTGCCCCGCAGAAAAATCTACATGTTCTTGATTTGGCTGTTTGGTCTCCTGTGAGTGCTGATCTGTGCAGTAACTGTGATGTGAATGTACAAAGACTAAATGAAGCCACCAAATCCATTTTCACTTGTAACGTAAGCTAGGATTTATACCTACCTTTTCAGATGTGAAATGGTGTCATCTCACGCACCCACCCCCAGAAGGAAGCAAAGACTATATGTGTTAAGAGACTTTGCAAACAGCTCTGTCCCATGAGTCCTTTGGCAACATGTACCAGAATGTCTGTTATAGGTTACATGGAGTAACATAGGGTACAGTGTGACAGACAGCAGTATGAGGCCCTTGGATTGTTAAAAACCATCTCCAAAACCACAACTCTTTTATCCACATTGGACACTGCATCATCCTTACCCAGGATGGGGCATGGCATGGGCTGGAAAGCCTCACAGCTGGCACATTTGCTGTTCCTGTAATCTCTGTATGTATCACAGGGGTATGCAGTGATGTTGCACCTCTCTTTCAAGGATGACAGGAACAGGAAAACAGACCTCTGATGGTCACATTTAAAATACTGTGATCCTTGTTGACACAAAGAGAAAGGATATTTCATTAGAAATCTGTGTACAGCAGGCAAAATGTTAGTGCAACAGCAAAACAGAATGCACCCTATTGCTGTGACAGTATCATAACACCAGAGATGTTCACAGAGTCACGTTAAATCCTGTCCAGCAACTTGACGTCCTGTAAAGCAAGAAACTCTGAGCCAGCACAGCTTGTGCAACTCGCACTATAAACCAGATGGAAGGATTCACTGAGTGCTCCACACTGCTTCTGGGCTGGACACAGATAATCCCGCACTGCTTCTGAGCCCGAGTCATTGATTGTCCCCCACTGCTTCTGGGCCAGAGACACTGATTGTCCCCCATTGGTTCTGGGCTGTCAACCGGGACATACCTGTTCCTACCAATGAACAAGGGCTTAGAATCTAAGCAGTTCTTCAAGTAATCCAACTGCAATGGAATTCCATGAGACCATGCCCCGAGTATGGGTATGTTTAAAAACACTGTAAAATGGCACCTTCATACTCACCATACACTGTCTGCTCCATGTGTACCTTCAGGTCATACCTGTCTACAGCCTACAAGAAGACTAGCCTACAGTTAGCATTGCAGAGCCACTGCTGGTATGCACAACTATGGATTCTACTCCACCTCATAAATTAGCAACCCGGTTCATAGCTGGGGTTGCCACTTAGGTGGTGCATTCCTTTTGCATAAGCTCTTGCCATTCTTGGTAAAAGCTCTTATAGAAGCAACTGGTTCCATGGACTGTGCTGAAATATACAGCAGTGTACTAAAACCTGCCGCAAAATGCCCACCTCTCCAATTTGGCATGCTGGTGACCTCAGAGGAACTGTAAGGACGTTCTGTAAAAGACCTACAAACAGCAGCCGAGGGATTGAGGATGTGTGAGAAGAGCCAGGGCAAAGCTAAATTCCTGTGTGAGCTACCTTTGAACAATGCCATAGAGCATTACAGAAAAGGGCAGTGATGGCTACACTAAGCAGCATAAGAGATCTGCACCTCTGAAGCAAACAAACTTCATCCCACCATGAAAAGTCCTTTGAAAAATTGACTGCATGTTTCCATGGATCATGGCTCCATAGTAAGGTTGTTGCCCGATATATAATAGTTCAGGGATTGGCATCTTCCCCCAGCACACATGCTGCATTTTTTCCTCTCAATGGGTGATTCTAGATGTCCTGACTGCCATGTGCTAAAGCATCAAATTGCCATCTCACAATTTAGACACATGGTTATATGGACGTGATCTCAATGCCTAACCAGGGCAAGTGGAAATTTACACTGCAAAGACATTGCTATGTGTCTCAAATGTAAGGGTTTGCTGCAAATTTCAGTGTTTTCTGTAGAATTTAAATTTTTGTTTAAAATACACAAGTTTATATTTTTTAGTGCCTGACCAAACACACAGTAAGAGCCAGTACCTCTCTGAAGAGCTTCTACAATAGAAGAGACTAGACAAAGGGCGGGAAGGGAACCAGAGGCACACAAAGGGGAAGTGACTTGCTCACGTTCACATACTAGCTCAGTGGCAGGAACAGAACACAGGTCTCCTAAGTGCCATGCTGTCTCTCATTGCCAAGACATGCATCATTGCCTCAGTGTTGTCTTCTTCATTACACAGTTCTCTGCACTGGTTCTGGGGACTCATTGCTGCTAACACTTGTGCTTTCACACTGGATTTGAGTGAATTTGCTTTTTTTTTAAAATAAAAATATCTCACATCTTCTAAACGTTTTTATAAGTTCTGGGAATAAACTTGCTCACTGAATTTATGCATGCAAATTTGTGGAACTAGGTGAATTTGCTCCACAGCAAAATTTGATGCCATTCGCTCACTTGGAAGAGATCAGAAAATCCAGGATGAAACAGCAAAGGGTTATGGGTCAGATCCTCCTCTGGTGCAAATCAGCGTGGCTCTCTGGATTTCAGTGTAGCAACTCCCAATATACAGCAGCTGGGGATCTGACTTTTTGGGTTGTTTTTCAAAAAGTTGGGGGGGGGGGGTTTACTGTCAGTGAGTGTTTCCCCCACACTTCTTTGGGTGATTTGTTGAAAATATTTTGTCCTAGTTTTCCCAATGCAAAGTGTATTTCATTACCAGAAAATATTGTTTGTGGACAGCCGGGCTGGTCGGTTCCTCCATTGGCATAGAAGTCTATGTGTCCTAAAGCTTCTCTGTAGCCTAGTCCTAATCAAAGAAAATATCATTTTTAGAAAGAATCAAAGTGCCGGGAAAAGGAATTTCAGATGAAGAATTAGGAACAAATAACAACATGGATTCCTTTAGCATTGGCAGTCTCAGCTGTGCAAGAGATTTAGTTTCCTTAATCTATTTATGCATCATTGAACTAAAAGACAATGACCCCGTTGCCATATTCTAGATAATGACATTAAATGCCCACAATAAGAAAATGTGTGTGACATGTGCATGATGCGTATCTGGGCCCATCACCTTCTGCAGAGAACCTGTGGGAGGGAAAAAGGTAAGTTAAATCTCTGTGGTTTTATGGCCTTTTTAGGGAAGGAGTTTGCTAGGCCTTTAAGAAGGCAAATTGATGGTCCAGACAGCGGTAAGCCTGGTCTGTCTTCATGCCTTATCCAAGGGTAGATCTTGGACTCACAGAGCACCTTTTAGAAATTGCTGACATCCCTCCTCCATGCAGGAGGAGAAGATCCATGAGTGGATGATCCCCTCCATGCACAGAAATGGGCCAGGGCTTGATCTCATGCAAGGAGGTGGATTCTGAACAGGATCCTGAAATGAGTATGAGCTAGTGGAGCTGTGCGAGAACAGGATGATGCTGCTTTGTAAAGGTGAGACACAGCCATTAGCGTATGCTGCTGGAATCTGGCAGGTGGGTCTTGAGTGCTGTGGAGGAGAGTGATGCAGTAGTCTAGGTCACAGAAGTCAAATGTATGGGTGAGGAGGAACTGAGGGGGGAAATTACTAAATGGTGATGGGGTGACTGGAGACAGTGTGGGAAGAAAAGTTCAGAGTCCAGGATGATGCCAAGGATACAGACTCACCTGATGAAAGTATTCCTGGCCCAAGGAGAATAATAAAGGCAGGCAGCATAATGCAAAGCTGTGTAATGCCTCCCAGCTGAGGACCACAGGGCAGGTTACAAGCAGCCAGGGAGTTTTATGTTATTAACACTATGTCCAAGGGAATGAAATGGTTCAGCTTTTCAAGTTGGTGTGATTGGCTTTTGCTATTTTAATTCCTAGCTCCATTTCCTTAGTGACCTGTGACCATCGCGAGCAGCAGCACTCCCCCAACCAGGAGAAGCTGACTCCGAGGTGCTACTGCACATGAGGGTGCTCTCCCTTTGCCAGCTCACAACTGAAATCCTTGCACTTAGTGGAACACAAGGACCGCTCTGCCCTCCCTCTCCAGGGGCCATAACGCCTCTCCCCCGGCCAGCAAAGCAAGCTGTATCCCATGGAGGTCTATAGCAGCACACATGTACCATGTGCAGACCTGGCAACTTCCAGTGTACCCTTGGGGGCTGTGCAGCTCGGTGCCACCCTTTGCTATGGGCTGTGCCCATGTGGCTCCAGTCACAGTCCCCTGGGTTTGGCTGTTGAGACATGTCCTGTTAAACCAGTAACGCAGCAGAAACAGCTCTGGGGTGAATAGTGACCCATTTTCTGAGCTATGCAGAATGGGACCCCTCCACCCCCCACAGACTGGGCATAACCCTGTGATCTGAGTTAGATCAGTGCCCCTTACAGGCACAGAGCTCCAGCCAATGAGAGAGGAGCCCAGGCATTGCCTCACAGTAGCCTTCTCACTCCTGCAGTCCAGTTTAGTTCCTGGGTTTCCATCTAATGAAATACAGAGAAGGAAGAAATGAAATATTACCATCAATATCAGAATGAATGACATCAACAAACTGGGCATCTGTAGGATCTAACCTTTCCTCAGGGGGTTTCCCATTAAATAAGGGGCCTGCTGGGTCAAGACCTGAAATGCAAAATGATTATTATGGCATGATTGTAATGTGGTGCTATTTAAATGATTCTCTATATCCCTGTGAATGGGTGGTCTCCACCCCACCCTGGATACAGCACACTTACACACTGGGTTAGCATCTGAGAACATGCACACTGTTACAGAGTTTTCCTTCCCTCCTAGTGAAGTACAAAATATTAGCCTCAGTCTGAGAGTACGTCCAGACTACCCGCCATATTGGCGGGTAGTGATCGATTTTTCAGGGATCAATATATCGTGTCTCATCTAGACGCGATATATCGATCCCCGAACACGCTCCCGTCGACTCCGGAACTCCACCTGAGCGAGCGGTGGTAGCGGAGTCGACACGGGGAGCCGCGGACGTCGATCCCATGCTGTGAGGACCCAAGGTAAATCGATCTAAGATACTTCGACTTCAGCTACGCTATTCACGTAGCTGAAGTTGCGTATCTTAGATCGATACCCTCCCCCGCAGTGTAGACCAGCCCTGAGCCTCTTCCTTAGCATAGGTTCCTAGGGCTCCTCCTAAAGACCTCACTGTCCCTACTTGGAGTTCCTTCTTCCTCAGAGAGGCCCCAAGGCAGCTTATGTTCCTGGCATGTGGCTAACGGGGCTCACCATGAGGGCTAGTTAGCAGAAATTACTTTGTGTCTCCATGTAGGGTTCTTGTGCCTAACACCTTTGCATAAGGCCTAACAGTGATGTAGTGCTCCATGTGTTCAGAACACAGGACTGGCACTCACTAACTAACTAACTGACCTACACAGCACTCCTGGGAGCTCACTACAGAAAGTATTATTCAGTGTTTGGGTAAACTGAGGCAGAGAGCTGAAGTGATTTGCCCAAGAAAGGAGCAGGGATTGAGAAAGGGGCTTACCTGTTATTCTCCCAAGTTTGCCATTATACATCTGTCCCACAAACCCAGAGATATGCGCTCCAAGACTAATTCCTATCATATAAACAGAGTCAAGCGATGCTCCATCGGCCTGCAATTTAAAAATGTCCATGATCATAGGTTACAGAAATGTTAAGCACATAAGAAACATCAAGAGCAGGAAAAGGCCATCCAGCTGGTTCCAGGGATAACGTAAATAGCCCATCCTAATTTTACCTGCGAGTACTTCTCTTGTCCCAATACAAATGGAGGTGTCTTTTGAGACATAATACCCAATGCAAATTCCACTGAAATGACCCCCCTTCCATGCTCAACACCCTTTGGTGATGTGAATCTGAAAGCTAAACATTTCCGAGCCATGACTGTGTTTCCCTGGGACAGCGATTATGCACGGAAAAGTGTCTAGTGCGTGTGGCTGCTATGGCAATACCAATAATTAATAATAAACCCCAATTGCCAGCATGTGGTTTCAGAAATGTATTTGCTAATTCAAAGATCCTAATGTAAGTTGCTGCAGCCCATGGCCTCCGGCAGCTGTTAAGTAATCTGTGCAATATGTCACAGGTGCTCACGTTAGTCTGGTCCTCCATAAAAATATCCTGCCCTGTACACTTTTGACACATGTTCTTCAATCACACCAGTGTTCCCAGTCACCAGTTAGCCAAGTGAAATCAATAAGACTGAAACAATCGTATAATATTTGGTCAAAATAAGAACGTAAAATAACATTTAATACCTTAAACAAAGTAAAATAATATTTTCATTCACTTTTTTTCACTTTATCTGTTGGGACCCTGATGTTTCATCAGAAAAAGATTGCTCCGAGTTCAGAAGGTGATAATCATTATGTGGATAATGAGAGGACAGGGAGCCTGTTGGGTGTGCATAAGCTTGAATGAGTCACCAGTGTCATAGTTACCAAGATGAGGCTATCTCCTATTTGCAGGGGAAGTGTAGCTTAGTGGAACACCTTCTCATCCCGATCTGCACAGAACATTCAGCACCTCTCTGAACGGTCCTTACAATCATCTCATTCATATATCCTCTGCCATTCAAGTTGGTAGCTTCACATTTAAAACCATTAATCCCTGGATGTGAATTGAACTCATGTATAGTCTCAGGGACACATTTTTGAAGTGGCTGCGACCAAATCTGTACTTTTAATTGTCCAACTTTAGGCACCTAATTTTTGGGAATTCGAGTTTAGGAAACAGTGTGGAGGTGCCTCCAAACTCCAACTGGTGCATGCCAGCTTCCTGTTAGACATCCAGCTGCCTAGTTTGTGTGTTCAAATTAGGGTGACCAGATGTCCCGATTTTATAATGACAGTCCCGATTTTTGGGTCTTTTTCTTATATAGGCTCCTATTACCCCCAACCCCCCGTCCTGATTTTTCACACTTGCTCTCTGGTCACCCTAGTTCAAATGTGCACCTGCAAATCTGATTTCTGGGGCACTTGAAATGTATGTGCCTCAGATTAGAGGCTTTTAAAAAAAATTGGTACTCCGAGTTTAAAGTGAATGAAGCTGTAAAATGTTAACATGCAAAGCCAAAGTAAAGATTTTGGCACTACATGTATTTGAGTTTACAGTAATTAATGCATCTCTTTAAAGAACAATTTGCTTTCCCTAAGATTCTGCTGTAAATACTTCTTTTACTCCATTAACACTGTCACCATTATTAGAAACATGTAACTTACCAACATTTGGTCTATAAGTGTTTTCAAGAATTCAGCAACTTTCTTAGTATTGCTAGAAGCCCTGTGATAGAGCAGAGTCGTAGCCCCGCGGTTCCAATCTACAATGATTATGTTGATGTCTTCCACAGAGAGCAAGAGATGTACTGCTTTTTGTATCCAGATGGGGGGAGAACCTGTGGGTCTGTACCCATGCACAATGAGGATAGTTTTCTTGGTCACGTTCAGATACCTGGAACCAGCTGAACTGAGTGTTTCAGCACAGTTCTGGTTTTGTCTTGTGTACAGCATTAGTTTCACTTTCAAGTCTGTGCCAGTCAAAGCACTGCTTATACTCAGACCTGTAAATGCAGGACATCCTTCTTCTGTACCTGAAAACAGGAGACAGCAGGTCATTATTAGTCAGATTAGAGATAATAAACTTCTCTGCCTTTTTCCCCATCAGCCCAAGCAAGACTCCATTGCCAGTTCCATCCCTTCGGGTCACTCATTTCCCTCCTTTTCCCCTCATCATCTGTACTACTGGGGCCATCACGGGAACTCAGCTTTAGCTGCAGCATTAGGATGAGAGCCTCGGCCTGGAGCCAGCATCACGGCTCTCTCAGACTTATGGCCATCATCTTTCCACTTTCTCTAACTCTATGTATATACCTGTTCTGTTCATACAGAAGCCCCTGGTATAGGCCACTGTCAGAAGACAGGATACTGGGCGAGATGGACCATTGGTCTGACCCTTTATGGTCATTCTTATATTCTTATATGTTCTGTACACTGTGCCCATCACCACTGTGGCACCTGAGCGCCTCCCCATCTAGGATGGACACATCAGAGCCCTCGTAAACCATGCTCTCTATATATCAGTACACGGTCATGCCACCCTGTGAGCACACTTCAGCACTTCTGTCTGACAGCAATATTAATTGCTTCCTTTGTCATACCTGGACCTGCTGATGAAGAGATCGTGAGCCAAATTCAGGTGAGGTGCGAGTGGGCACAACCCTAGTTACCGAATGATGACCCTGAGGCATTTGTGACCACCTTTGGGAGGGGCCCAAGCCAGTCAGTAGCCCCCTGAGCACTGGACTTTGATATTGGTGTCATGTTTGAGGGGGAAGGCACAGTCAGCCTACTGGACCAAGAGCAGACCAAGAACTACAAGCAAGTGAGAGTTGTTATTCTAAACTATTTAGCTACTAATGAAGAGATGCATCACCAGCGATGTAGGTCAAATATGTACCCTAAAGCACTAGACCTTGCGTAGTAGCCCAGTGCCTGAAGGAACACTGTAGGCGGTGGGTCCGCTCTGAGCAGTGGTCTGGGGCCCAGGTTGCCAAGTTAATTCTAATTCAACAATTTATATGGCTACTATCAGCGAGAGGTCGAGAATGGATGACGCAGCCTTGGATCTCTGTCAGACACTGTGTGACTGATGGAAAATTTCTTAGTGGTCAAAGGATCCCTAGACGCAGAATTTCCCAGACCCTGAACGGCCCATAGGACTGACCAAAGGGAGGCACGGGACACAGACACTAAGCCTCTAACTGCAGTTCACAAGAGGCCACATTTAGGCCCAGGAAGGCCGGGCCACCTGCTCATCATGGAGAGGCCCAAGAGCACGAGCTGTGGTTAGGTGGGACCTCACCTGAATGTGCATCCTATACCCCAGTTGGCTGAAACAGGATCCTAAGATGGAGGGTCTTGCACCATCCCAGAACCAAATCCACCTCTGACAAAGAAAGATGCCTCCAAAGCCAGCCCAGTGATCTGATACTCCTGTGGACAGCAGGGGCATCTAAGGGAAGAATGCCCCCGTGGAGTGTGAATGCGCCCAGGGCTGGACCGTGGAGATGTGCACCCATAAGAAAGCTCCCCACAGATTGACAATGCCGGTCTGTGTACAAGGGAAGAGAGTGTAAGGATTTCTAGGCTTTGGGTGCAGCCAGAGAAGTAGTTCCTGCCTCCCTGGCTGGGGAAGATGGCACCCCAAGAGAGCCAATCTGCACACAGTGCATACATGGTGACGGAAAAGCCTACCCCAGCCAGTGGTTACAACTGACTGTGGGCACGCACACAGAAACCATACCTGTGGCTCTGGCTGGAGAACCGGCCTACTCAATAATAGTGGGATGAGATTGGCCTTTTTTTCAGCAAGTCATGAATGAGCTGACCAGCCAGAGGATTATGGACTGGGATCGATCCCTTTGCACAGAAGACGTGGGCCAAGCAGGACTTGAGGGCCCAGCAGATCTGGGAGAGGAGACCTCGAGAGCAACCCAATCAAGGCCAGAATTGGAGAAGGGGAAGGTATCCACCCTGGACCTAGGGCTTCTACTGCAGGCAGGAAACTTTGTTCACGCACAGAGGGATGACCCCACACATATAGAGCTGCTTCCAGAAGCAACTGACCTCTGTAAATGGAGAAGTGATGGAACCTTGGTGCCTGGAGCATTACCCTCATTTTGTGCTCAAGAAGGAGCACCTGTATGGCATTGAGAAAGACCAACAGTCTGGGGAGACGAGGACACAACTACCAGTGCCACACAAATACCGCCAACCAGAGATGCAACTCGGACATGACATCCCTTGTGCTGGGCATTAGGAGTGGAAGAAGACACTGTCATGGGTAATGGCCAACTTCTATCCTGGCCTCCATAAGGAAGTGAGGAAATACTGCTCCTCCTGCCATCCTGCCAACTGTCCATTGACAGCAGTATCCCAAAGGCTCCCCTAGTTCCTTTGCCACTGATGGAGACACGCTTTGAGAAAATAGGGATGGACATAGTCAGGTCCCCAGAGAAGTGTGCCTCCGGGTACCAGTACATCTTAGTCGTTGACCATGTGACCTGGTCTCTGGAGGCTCTTCCCCTTCACACAGCAAAGGCAACAGTTATTGCACCAGAACTTATGAAACTTTTTTCATATGTGGAGTGCCCTCATGAGATATTAACCAACCCAGGGAGCAGCTGCACCTCACAGACTATGCAAGAGTTGTGCTCTCTGTTGAAGAGCAAATCCTTGAGAACTTCTATGAACAATTCACAGACAGATGGTCTCGTAGAGAGATTTAACAAAACTCTAAAAGAAATGCTAAAGTGCTTCATCAAATCTGACTCAAGCACTGGGACCAGTTGCTTCCACTACTCTTATTCCCCATAAGGGAGGTCTCACAGGCCTCTATGCAGGGCCGGTTCCAGGCACCAGCTTAGCAAGCAGGTGCTTGGGGCGACCACTCCGGAGAGGGGTGGCACATTCAGGTATTCGGCGGCAATTCGGCGGAGGGTCCCTCGCTCCCACTCGGAGTGAAGGACCTCCCACTGAATTGCCGCAGATCACGATTGCGGCTTTTTTATTTTATTTTTTTTATTTTATTTTTTTTGGCTGCTTGGGGCGGCAAAATCCCTGGAGCCAGCCCTGCCTCTATGAGATTCTCCCCCTCTGAACTATTGTATGGCCATGTGCCTCAAGGGATCTTAGATTTGCTACATGAAGGCTGGGAGGAACAGGACGCAAATACCATCAATGTGACTCAGTATATTATTCACCTAAGGGAATATCTTAAGCAGCTGGGTTTATTTGCTAGTGAAAATCTACAGAAGGCACAACAGAGAGAAGAACAAGGTTATAACCGAGGGGCATGGCTGAGTACTTTCCAGCTGGGACACTGAGTCCTATTATTGTTACTGTCAGCTAAGTCTAAATTAATGGCCTGTTGGCAGGATCCTTTTGAGGTAGCTAGACAAGTAAGACTGGTCAGTTATGAAATCCGGTTACCAGGCAGAAGAAAAGAGATCAGAATCTACCATGTGAGTCTTCTCAAGCCCTTGAAAACTTGGAAAGCTTTGCTGATGACTCCTTTCCCTGTGAGACCCGAATTAAGCCCTCAAATTCATATCTGCCAGGGGTTGATACCTGTGGTAGTAGGTGTGGGACTCTCTCCTGGTCAGAGAGCACTACTCTCCTAAGGAACTGAGAAATTCACTCATGTGTTCTTCTCAATATCTGGAAAAACCCAGCTAGTGAAACACTACCTGGAAACAACATCTGGACAACAAGCTAGGGAGAACCCTAACCTACTGCAGAAAATGTGGCACATAGTCTGGGAAGAAGTACAGGCAATCTTAAAAATGGGAGAGTGATGCTGGCATCTGACTCGTGCCCAAGCTGCAGGCATTAACTAAGAACTGACAGCCTTGTGGCTGGAGACCAGACCAGGTCACCTGTATGTTAGTTTTGCTTATAATAAGTATTAGTCTTATAAAAATGTAGTTAGTGTTTAGACTCTATGAAATGCTTGTAAGTTGCTGCACGCATTAATCTCACTTATAATACCTATATCCTGTGTTATAAGATATATTTAAATGTTTGCTGTTACTGTAAACTGCCTGTCAGGAGAGAAGCATTCCCAAGTATGAAATACTAGTTTGCCACAGGTGTTATCTCCTGCCTAGCAAAAGAAGAGCCATAGACACCAGACAAACCACTGTGGCAATCAGAGGGGAAAAGACTTTGTTGATTGCTCCCCACACACACACACATTAAACTCTGGGGGAAGGGAATAAAAATCCCTGACAAGAAGAACTGTGTCTTTTGGGCTATTTAAACTCTGAAGGGACAGAGATGCTAAATTGAAGCCAGAAATCCCCAGGGTCTGCCTCCTGGGTCTGCCCTGAAAGACACTTTGAATTGATGGGTCACTACAGCTCTGTCACTCCTAGGATTTAGATGGTAACTCATTGGTGTGTGTGTGTTTGTTTGCTTTAACCTGTAAATAACTCACGTACTTCTTTTTCCTAGTTAATAAACCTTTAGATAGTTTACTACTGGATTAGCTACAGGTGTTCTCTTTGGTGTAGGATTGTACTAACTGATTTGGAGTAAGTGACGGGTCTCATGAATGGTCTCAACCTGAATGTGGTGATTTTTGGTGTAAGTGACCATTTATCACTAAGTCCAGTTTGTCTTGGTCACAAGACTGGGGACTGCCTGTGACTCCATGGAGAGATTGCTACTGTGATCCAGGAATTCACATTTGTTATAGGCTTAGTGAAATCTAATGATACCACACACCACCAGTTTGTTTATTTTTTTGTTTTTTGTTTCATTTTTTGCCAGTCTGCCCTGTGGTCGTCACTCACAGTAATGAGCCACTTTAGACAGTGTGACGGGGGTAGTTGAATAGTCCAAAAGTGAGTGGAGGAGCACCATAATTCTGGTCTCTCAACCCAACAGTTTGATTAGTTTTTGCATTGTTTTCTGTAAAGTTAACTGCATTTTGAAATTCCATGCTTGTCCAATGTCATGAGAGATAAGTCACCGGAGTAGCTGGGACCTGTGGGATAACTTAGTACAATCAAGCTCATGAAGGGATAGTGACAAATCCCTTTATCCCCCTTACCACCTTTTCGACCCCCTCTGTCGTTTCAAGACCACGCCATTTGAACTGCATAGGACTGTGGCAAACTTTCAGCAGCTTATGAATAAAGTTCTCAGCCCACTATCAATATGCCACAGCCTACATGGATTATATCATTATCTATAGGTCCATGGGGAAAGAGCCCCTACTACATATGAAGGCAGTATTAAGGCCGTCGGGTTAGGCTGTGAGACCAGCTTCCTATAGTGAAGTATATTAGCAATCATGGAGGTGACCTTTCTAGGATACCACATAGGGGATGGACTTGTGAAGCCAGTAATCGATAAAGTGCAGGCTTTAAAAACATGCCCAGTCCCCAAGACAAAAAAGCACCCGAGGCACTTCCTGAGCCTTGCCAGATATTAGCAGAGATTTACCCTGAACTTCACTTTGATTGTGGCTCCTCTAACAGACCTTATAGAGGGTGCTAACCCCTGGATGATCTGATGGGATGCGGACTGTGAGAAGGTTTTTAATACCTTGAAGACATGCCTTTGTCAGGCACCCATCCCTTTTAATCCCAACTTTTCCTGAGAATTTATACTCCAGGTGGAGGCTCAGATGGAGCCTGGATGCTGTGCTTTCAAGGACTTCGCAGGCAAGGAGCACACAGTTCTGGATTTAAGTAGAAACTTGTTCCCCAGGAAGAGGGCCTATTTGGTTATTGAGAAAGAGGAACTGGCAATTAAGTGAGCCATAGAGTCTCTCGGGTACTACCAGCTGGGGAGTTCCTTCTCATTGCTCACTGATCATGCCCCTTTAAGTCGGTTAAATTCCTGAAGGACTAGAACCCCCGTATAATGCGGTGGTAGCTCACACTACAACCGTACAGGTTCAGAGTACAACAGCATGCAGGGAAAGACCACGCCAATGCTGATTTTTTTTCAAGGAAACTTGGAGAGGTGGACATTCTGAACCAGAAACCCTTTTCCATCTTGAGGGGTGGGGTGTGTGATGGAGCATGCCTCCATCCCAGTCAGTAGAAGCTAACGAGCTCCTCTGGGCTCAACCAATACCAAATGAGCACACCTGCAAGCAAAGCTTGTTCCAGCTGGGGAAAGCAAGCTTCAAAAGAGAGCTTGTCACAGGAAGGGGTGGCAACCAGGAAGAAAGTGGCTGTGCCTCAGAAGCAGCTGTACTCCTGAAGAGTGGCCAAGGAAGGAAACAGCTGACAAGCCTCCCCCACCCACAAGGGCTTTTCAGACCCAGGACAAGCTGATCACTGCAGGATAGGGTGTCAGACCATCATGTATAAACCAGAGTTTTATAAGGAAACTCAGTGACTGAACATCCTGATCCCCTGAAGTGGGAGAACCCCATAGCTGTGAACTCAGAAAGGCTGGAGTAAAGTTCCCAAGCAGGGAGAGGACTTTGAAAGTGAAAGAGACTCTGCAACAGCCAGGGGATCATGCTAACGCTCTAAAAATGCTGTGTAGTAGAGAGTGGTTTGAAGGTGTAGCTCAGGCTGCGGGTCAGGCTCTGAAGGCCACCCCTTCCCTAGGCCTCAGAGCCCGAGCTCCAGCCCAAGGGTAACTTCAGAGTGCTGTCTACACCTCCATTGTTAGAGCACTAGCATGAACCCTGCCAGCCCAAGGCTGTCGACACGGGCTGTCGTGGGCTATTCAGACATACCCTTAGACTGTAAGTTCTTTTGGGGGAAAGGCACACTTTTCAATGTAGCGCCTAACACGAGGGGGCGCCAGTCGTGGCTGGGGTATCTAGCTGCTACCCCAATACAAATAAATACATACAATTGCATTTCTTCTTATAAACATCATCATCACAGTTGTAAGGGAGCAGGCAGGAACTGGGCCTGAGAGTTCCTACGACTCAGTGCAGAGCACTACACCTATTGCTTAACTTTATTCACGCCTACGTGACCCGTAGTCAGTGCTCAGACTTGCTCAGGCAAGCACTTTGCTGTGCACCGCAGTCACCAGATCTAGATCTAAAACTCATCAGCCTCTATGGCAGAGGATGTCTGTTAAAGATCAGATCCATGTTTGCTAATAAGTAGCACAGGAAACATTTAAAAAGCCTTGTAATAGCTACACTGAGACTACTAGAATGGTGCAAATATGATTAATACAGTCAGAGTAATGCTACAGGGTGGTGAGACTTTCAGGACCTTTTGAGGAATGTCGACATGTGAGAACTAGTCAGTGTTGATTATTTTGCTCTAAATGCTGACAAGCACAGTGAACCCTTAACCCACTTGCTTTGGACATGGCTCTGAAACTTCAACACCATTTCTCCAATGTAGTTCATAGTTCATCAGGATTTAACTTTATATACAATGAGAAAAACTAACGATAAGGAGCGCTCTACCCTGCATACTGAACATGCCCACACCCACATTCTTGAAGAAGGGTAATTACGTTTTTTAAACTTCCCCAGGTGTCTCTTTTCATGCATACAGCCAAGAGGTGCAATAGTTTTCTTTCAATACTGCTGGTGCACAAAGAAATGTCTGCATTTTTAAAGGGAATTTCTGATGTGCCCTTATCTTTCCTTAAGGGCTTGTGTGCACAAACATTTAGTTCATGGAAAGCTGGCGTGTGTATCTACCCACACTAGCCTGCCATGGATTTACTGTCCCCAGGGACGGTCTCTTCCAACACACATTAACAGTTTGTTATTGTACGTTGATCTAGCTTTCTTTGAAACGGAACTAGATCAAAGCACATTAACAAATGGTTAATGCCTGTCGGCAGGGTCCATGTGGACAGTTAGTCTTCAGCAGGCTAATGGTGGGCAGATTCACACCCCAGCTTGCCATAAACAAATTAATTGTGTAGACAAACCCTAAGGCCATAATACCGTGTTAGTGTCAGTATTTTTATATTATACAGTACTGGGCTAGTGAGAGGCAGTATAGCCTAGTGGGTTGGGCACTAGACTAGTAGCCAGGAGACCTACATTCAATTACCAGCTCTTCTGCTGACCTTGAATAGGTCATTGCTCTTCCTGGGCATCAGTTTCCCCTTCTGTAAAAACAGGGGTAAAGTAAAGTTCTTTGAGAGATCTAGTGATGAAAGGTGCTGTATAAGATTATTACTGCTAGTATGTATTTATCAAACCCAACATGTGAAAGACATCAAGATCTCTGAGACTCCTGGGAAACCTTAAGATTGCTGAAATATCCATTGATATTAATAAGAATAGTTAGATTTTTTTGAAAACACAAAACACAGGTGTTTTTCCTCCCAGAGCTTAGAGGTGCAATATTACAGACCATTAGCAACCCTCTGCTGTTTGTTTACAAGAGGCCCTGGGAGTAGTTGGCTTATGGTTATAAAGACTTGTTCTTGAGCTGGATCAGAGGACTGTCAAATTAAGTTGACTGGTTTGTAATAGTAAATGCCAAATCATACACTTACAAAATTAATAGACTTTTAAAACCTTCTTATTTATCATATGAATTGTTGCTGCAAAAAGATTATCACAATTAACAATTATAAGTGCTAATGTATAGTACTTACACAAGAAGTTTATACAAAGTGGCACGAAGATACAATTACTCATTCTGTTTTTATATGTTGAACTCTATACTCACTTGAAAATAATCTTGTGCATCTAACCAGTATATTTGATTTCAAAACCAAAACAATTTAATATCTGCATTTATAATCTAAAGGCTAAATATGTTCATGCTACTATGACATCTGAAAATTATGTTTTGTTTGCTGAGAAAATCAAAACAACTGTTAAATTTCTTACCTGCCCTCACCCTGCACATCAAATAGATGAAGAAAAAATACAGCTTCGGCATGTGGAATAAGTAAGTCAATCACCATGTAACATCCTCATTCAAACAGAGAGAAGAGTACTGCAATTCAGGGCTTCCACAATTTCTTTGCCATGTGTTTGCTCGCTTTCATATAACCACTAAACTGCCTACTCAGGAGGTGTCAGGAGGTGTGGTGACAAGCAGGAAGTTAATATACAAGGAATAGCCCTTAAACTCTCAAATCCAGGCCTGTACTTCTTTAAAGGGTGAGGCAGTTTCTAGTCTTACAGGGTTATTTCTTTTAATTTGTTCTGATCTGGGGAATGACTAAGCCAAGCCATGGCAGTTGTGTAATGCATATTGAATAGCAGTTTGGTTTGCTGTGTTGAAATTAGGGAGATTATTGCAGGTCTCTTTTTCACCTTTTGCAAGGAATGCCAAAAAGGCAACAAAGAGTGCAGTTGTTTCTGCAGATCTGATACACACCTGGCAGGACCAGCCTTTGGCCCCCAATGAAGACATCCCCATGACTCCACTTCCCTGTAGCACGCCTATCCCCACCTATCTCTTAGCGGCCTGTGAGGCTGTGTCCCTTCTAGTGGGCTGAACCTCCGCGTACAGACTTTGGAGCCAGGAAGAGTCCCAAAGCACAGAATTCTGAGCAAGGGAGGACACTTGCAGAATTCAGTCTGTGCTGATGCGACATTCATGGATCTGGCAGCCCTGTCTGCAGGGATCAGTCCTGGGTCCGGTACTAGTCAATATTTTCATTAATGACTTTGATAACGGAGTGGACAATATGCTTATAAAATTGGCAGATGACACCAACCTGGGAGGGGCTGCCAGCACTTTGAAGGACAGAATTCGAATTCAAAACAATGGCAAATTGGAGAGAGGATCTGAATTCAGCATAGATGGTACCTTCCAGCCCTACATTCTTATGATTCCTGAAGTCCAGCTCTAATAAATGAAAGGGGAGGTAGCTCCATTTTATGGACACCTAGCCAGTCAGTTAGCCATAAAATCCCTGTTAGCAGCTGTTCTCTACTTGCTTTACCTGTAAAGGGTTAAAAAAGTCCATAGGTAAAGGGAAGGGAGTGGGCACCTGACCAAAAGAGCCAATGGGAGGGCTAGAGCATTTTAAAATTGGGAATAAACGTTCCCTTTTTCTGTCTGTTGTTGTTCTCTGGAGAGAGGAGACAGAGTTGGGACTGTGCTGTAAGAAGCTTTAAGCCAGGTATGAAAAACCCTCAGATCATACCTAGAACTACTCATTTCAACCCCAGATATGTAAACAGATCAGGAAATGTCTAGGAAGACGTGATTAGGTTTATCTCTTTTATTTCTTTATGGCTTGTGGACTCCTCTCTGCTAACCCCAGGTGCTTTTGTTTTGCTGGGGGCACAACTCAGTGAATCCTAGATGAGAAGCCCAAAACTGTAATCGAAGCAGGGGAGATCGGAGCCAAATGCGTGGAGATGGCGGCGGAGAAGAAGAAAGCTAGTAGCAGTTGGTGGGGATACCAGAAGGGGCAACCCGAGACGACACCCCACCATCGGAGTCAGCCCAAGGCCCCACTTTGCAAGGAGGAGCCCTGCACACAGCCTGGGAAACCCCAGATGCCCTCTCATCCCACCACCCCACAGTCCAACCACCCACCTCGCCCCAGCCCACAATCAGTCTAGGCAATGCTTCAAATGTAATAAGCTGGGGCATGTGAAAGCCAACTGCCCAGAGAGCACCAGACAACTGCAACTCATTACCCAGAGGTCCCACCGAGAACCTTCAGGCCCAGATGCCTCGCAAATACCCCCAAAGCAAAGGGAATCTGTGAATGGGTGGGAGGAAGATTACTGCGTGGAGAAAAACTGAAACACAGGTGTCAGCTATCCACCAATCCCTGGTGGACCCCAAATTCGTCAACCCAGAGGCCCAAGTGACACTGCAACCCTTTAAGGCCAACTCTTTTAATTTGCCTACAGCCAAGTTGCCTGTCCAGTACAAGGGCTGGTCAGGAATATGGACTTTTGCAGTCTATGACAATTATCCCATCCCCATGCTGCTGTGAGAAGACTTAGCCAACCATGTGAGGCTAACAAAAAGGGTGGGGATGGTCACCCACAGCCAGGCTAAACAGGCCTCCACACCTAACTCCATTCCTGAGCCTCCTACAGGGACCCAGCCAGAGGTGGTGAAACCAAACCCCAGACCAAAGCCTATGGCAGCAGTTGTAGACCCAGTTCCTGGGACCCAGCCAGAACCAGCCCAAGAATCGGAACTGGCAGAGCAGTCAGCACCAGAGCCCATGTTTGCAACCCCACCAGAGTCACGGGAGCCAGCACCAAATGGTGCCACAGAGCCTGCACCTGCATCAGCAGCTAAACCGGCACAAGAAGCTCAACCGGAGCTTGAAATACAACCTAGAGCACCAGCGGAAAGCGGTTCATAATCAACGGAGACAACCCCATCACCTGCATCACTTCCAGTGGGACCAAGCCCAAGTCCACAACCCAGTGAGGAACTAATGTCTCCAGCATCAAGGGAGCAGTTCCAGGCACAGCAGGAAGCAGATGAAAGGCTCAAGGGAGCTTGGATGGTGGCACGTAGCAACCCACCACCTCTCAGCTCTTCCAATAGGTCCAGGTTTGTTGTAAAAGGAGGACTCTTATACAAGGAAAACCTTTCTGGTGGGCCCAAGGAGGACTGGCATCCGCAGAGACAGTTGGTAGTTCCAACTAAGTATAGAAAAAAGCTCTTGAGCTTAGACCACCTAGTGGCCATGCTGGGGTGAACAGGACCAAAGACCATTTGGGAAAGTCATTTCACTGGGAGGGAATGGGCAAGGACGTTTCTCCTATGTCCAGTCTTGTGAGGTGTGCCAGAGGGTGGGAAAGCCCCAAGACCAGGTCAAGGCCCGTTCCAGCCACTCCCCATAATTGAGGTTCCATTTCAGCGCGTAGCTGTGGATATTCTGGGTCCTTTCCTTAAGAAGACACCCAGAGAAAAGCTGTACATACTGACTTTCATGGATTTTGCCACCCAATGGCAACAGCAGGGTTAAAAGTGTGAGCCAGGCATTGGCAGACATTTTTGCCAGGGTAAGTTGTCCCTCTGACATCCTTACGGATTCGGGAACTAACTTTCCTGGCAGAGACCATAAAACATCTTTGGGAAGCTCATAGGGTAAACCACTTGGTTGCCACCCCTTACCACTATCAAACGAATGGCCTAGTGGAGAAGATTAATGGGATTTGGGGGCCATGATATGTAAATTCATAAATGAGCACTCCGATGATTGGGACCTAGTGTTGCAGCAGTTGCTCTTTGCCTACAGGGCTGTACCGCATCCAAGTTGGGGGTTTTCACCCTTTGAACTTGTTTATGGCCACGAAGTTAAGGGGCCATTACAGTTGGTGAAGCAGCAATGGGAGGGGGTTACATCTTCTCCAGGAACTAACATTTTGGACTTTGTAACCAACCTGCAAAACACCCTCAAAGACTCTCTAGCCCTTGCTCGAGAAAACCTACAGGATGCTCAATAGGAGCAAAAGACCTGGTATGATAAACATGCCAGAGAGCATTCCTTCAAAGTAGGTGACCAAGTCATAGTCTTGAAAGCGCTCCAGGCCAATAAGATGGAAGCGTGGTGGGAGGGGCCATTTATGGTCCAAGAGTTCCTGGGAGCTGTTAATTACCTCATAGCGTTCCCAGACCTTACCCTAAAACCTAAAGTATACCATGTTAATTATCTAAAGCCCTTTTATTCACAAGAAATCAAGGTTCTCCAGTTTACAGCCCAGGAGAGAGACAATGCTGAGTGGCCTGAAGAAGTCTACTATGAAGAATAAAGCAACTGTGATGTAGAAGAGGTGAGCCTTTCCATGACCCTTGGGCGTAAGCAGCAACAGCAAATCCAGGAGCAGTTTGCCCGCTTCGCGCCAATGATTTCAGCCACCCCAGAACAGACAGAACGGGCGTACCATTCCATTGACACCAGTGATGCTCACCCAATTAAAGCCCAACCCTACCGGATGGCTCCTCAAGACAAAACTGGAAGATCAAGGACATGTTACAGATGGGTGTAATCCGCCCCTCTGAGAGTGCATGAGCCTCTCCAGTGGTTCTGGTTCCCAAACATGATGGGGAAATCCGCTTTTGTGTGAACTATCATAAGCTAAATGCTGTAACTTGCCCAGAGAACTATCCAATGCCACGCACAGATGAGCTATTGGAGAAACTGGGACGTGCCCAGTTCATCTCCACCTTAGACTTAACTAGTGGGTACTGGCAAGTGCTGCTAGATGGCCCAGCCAAGAAAAGGTCAGCCTTCATCACCCATGTAGGGCTGTATTAATTTAATGTGCTCCCTTTTGAACTGTGAAATGCATCCACCACCTTCCAGAGGCTGGTAGATAACCTTCTGGCTGGATCTGGGAAATTTGCAGTAGCCTGCCTTGACGATGTGGCTATATTCTCAGATTCATGGGCAGAACACCCAGAACACCTCTAAGCTGTCTTCCGGCACATAAGGGAGGCAAGATTAACCGTTAAGGCCAAAAAATGTCAAATAGGCCTAAACAGGGTAATGTACCTTGGACACCAGGTGAGTCAAGGTACTATCAACCCCCTACAGGCTAAAGTAAATGCTATCCAAAATTGGCCTGTCCCTAAGTCAAGGAAGCAGGTCCAATCCTTCTTGGGCTGGGCCGGGTATTACCGACAATTTGTACCACACTACAGCCAAATTGCCACCCCACTGACAGACCTAACCAGGACAAAACAGCCAAATGTTGTGAACTCCTCTGTGCTAACACCAGGTGATTTTGTTTTGCTTGTAAGCTTTAAACTGGACCTCAAGAAAACCATTCTTGATGTTTAATTATTATATTTGCTCTTTTTAAATCTAGCAATAGCCTAAGTTCCAGATGTATTTTCTTTCTTTTTGTTTTTAATAAAATTTACCTTTTTTAAGAACAGGATTGGATTTTTGTGTCCTAAGAGGTTTGTGCATGTTGTTTAATTAGCTGGCGGCAACAGCTAATTTCCTTTGTTTTTTTCCTCAGCTCTGCCCCGGGTGTGTGTGTGTATGAAAGGGTTTGAGGGTACCCCACAGGAAGGAATCTCCTTCCTGGGTTCTCAAAAGTTCTTTATTTTTTTGCACTTGGGTGGTGGCAACATCTACCCATCCACGGTCAGAGAAAACCTGTAACCTTGGGAGTTTAATACCAGCCTGGAGTGGCCAGTATTAATTTTTAGAATCCTTGCGGGCCCCCACCTTCTGCACTCAAACTGCCAGAGTGGGGAATCAGCTTTAACACCAGCTCATAGACTGTAAGGCCAGCAGGCACCATCATAATCATCTTCTAGTCTGACCTCATGCACATCACAGGCCACAGAACCTCACCCACCCACTCTTGTAATTGACCCCTAACCTCTGGCTGAGTTACTGACGTCCTCAGATCATGGTTTAAAGACTCCAAGTTACAGAGAATCTGCCATTTACACTGGTTTAAACTTGCAAGTGACCTGTGCTCCATGCTGCAGAGGAAGGCGGAGTCCCCCCTTCCCCCTCCCCCAGGTCTGTGCCAGTCTGACCTGGGGCTAAAATTCCTTCCTGACCTCAAATACAGTGATCAGTTAGGGTACATTTACACTGCAATTACATCTGTAGCTGGCCCATGTCAGCTGACTTGGGCTCATGGGGCTCAAGCTGTGGGGCTGTAAAATTGTGATGTAGTCGTTTGGGCTCAGTCTGGAGCCCAGGCTTTGGGACTCTGCAAGAGGAGAGGGTCCCAGAGCCTCAGCTCCAGCCCAGATGCCTGCACTGCAATTTTACAGCCGAACAGCCTGAGCCCTGTGAGCTGTGGGATTTTAATTGCAGCATAGACATAATCTTAGAATCTGAGCACATGAATGAGACTCACCAGCCAGACAGCTGGGAAAGAATTCTCTGTAGTAATTTAGAGCCCTTCCAATCTAGCATCCCATCTCCAGCCATTGGCAATATTCCATAGAATCATAGAAATGTAGGGCTGGAGAGGCCCTCGAGAGGTCATCAAGTCCAGCCCCTGCGCTGAGGCAGGACCAACTAAACCTAGATCATCCTCACAGGTGTCTGTCCAACCTGTTCTTAAACACCTCCAAGGATGGGGACTCCACAACCTCCCTTGGAAGCCTATTCCAGAGTTTAACTACCCTTAGAGGTAGAAAGTTTTTACTAATATCTACCCTAAATCTCCCTTTCTGCAGATTAAGACCATTGCTTTTTGTCCTACGTTCGGTGGCCATGGAGAACATTTCATCGCTGTTCACTTTATAACAGCCCTTAACATATTTGAAGACCGTTATCAGGTCCCCCCTCAGTCTTCGTTTCTCAAGACTAAACATCCCAGTTTTTTAACCTTTCCTCATAGGTCAGGTTTTCTAAATCTTTCATCCTTTTTGCTGCTCTCCTCTGGACTCTTTCCAATTTGTCCACATCTTTCCTGAACTGCGGTGCTGAGATTTGAACACAGTTCTCCAGCTGAGGCCTCTCCAGTGCTGAGTAGCATGGGACAATTATCTCCCATGTCTTATATAGCACACTCCTGTTAACACACCTCAGACTGATATTAGCCTTTTTTGCAACTGCATCACATTGTTGACTCATATTCAGTCTGTGATCCACTGTAACCACCAGATCCTTTGCAGCAGCACTACCATCTAGCCAGTTACCCCCATTTTGTAGTTGTGCATTTGATTTTTCCTTCCTAAATTAAGTACCTTGGACTTGCCTTTATTGAATTTCATCCTGTTGATTTCAGACCAGTTCTCTAATTTGTCAAAGTCACTTTGAATTCTAATCCTGTCATCCAAAGTGTTTGCCACCCTTCCCAGTTTGGTGTCATCACATATTTTATAGGCATACTCTCCACTCCATTATCCAACTCATTAATTAAAATATCGAATAGTACCAGACTCAGAAGTGACTGACTACTTCAACTAGTGAAAGGCATCTCTACAAATCTAAAATCACAAGGCAATAGCTGATGTAGAACAGCCATCTGGTAACCATTTTCCATATGTGCAACATGCAGATAATGCCTGAAAGAGGTAAGAAAACCAGTAACAAGAGATTTTCCCATTTCCCCATTAAATTCTATTTATTTCATTCACCTTGGCTGCACAGTTTAGAGCAAATGATCAGCTAGCACGCATTTATCAGAATTTGAAACATTTCTGGTCATGGGACACCGAATGGAAGTTGAATTAAAAGTATTATGCAGAAGTGTGAAACTAATATCTAAATCTGTATGGTATCTATGAATCTTATAGAATTTGTCAGTGTCAATAATAATCTACTTTTCAGACTTGGTTACTTAACAAGTAATGAGGAAGCCATGTTCGTGGACAGACAAGCACATGTATGCAAAATTTGACAAGTATCAGAATTTCAGTTAGGAAATACTGAAGAAGCAATATCACTGTTTGTATGCAAAGCACAGCCTACATGAAGGAAATGATGATGTAAGTCACTCATAACAATTCAACCATAGCTCATGTTTTTATAATCCCTTCCTGGTCATTTTGGAGGCGGAGATGCTCCTCACATTCGAAACAGAGGTTGTCAGGGCTCCTCCATCCAAAATGTAACAACCAGGGAAGGAAATCTCTACATTAAGACTAAGATTAAAGCATCATAATTCTTTTCCCTTTTAAATTAAGTTAGAGATCTAGAAAAAAATAATTGATTCATTGGAGATGAATAATCATGACACACTCGTTTGCATTTGTGGTGGGACTGGTTAGCATTCTTCCAGAACTCATTGCCATGTACAGGAGGTAAACAGAAACTTACTGAATTGAGATATGAACATTTTCAGTCAGTCATGATGTGGGGTTATTCTGTGATCTCAATTTGTATTATAGCTGATAGAACGTGCCAGCTGATCAGAATACTGGATGACTGGTTTCCTGATAAACCATGAGATTATTAATAAAAGTATTAGATTTTAAAATCTGTTATTAGAAGGAAAGCTATTTCTGAGGTCTTCCCAACAGTTCATTGTCTTGTATCTGCTTCTATGAAGGCTCTTCTGGGAAGTGGGAGTCAGTCTGTGCTATTTTTCAGTGTTACCAGCAGGCCTCATTGTCCTTCTTTCACTCCCCCCCATCCTTTCCTACAAATATTGCACCTCTTTTACATGAATGCAGTCAGCGCTTCGGAAGGGGCATCCCTTTCCATGTGACTATGCCAGGGCAGCAGCACTCCAGTTGAAGAAAGAAATCCAGTCTTATTGCAAGAATTCCAGTTAGCCAATACATCCTGTCATGGCAGTGACACAAAGTGAGCTGTGCTGCCGCAGGAACAGTACTGTCATGGATAAGGGATTTTCTGCTTTGCAGAAGCACATGACAAGCCTACAGAAGTGCAGCTCTTTAGTCACATAATGGGCAATAGTCATTCTAATACATAAGCAATGAAATTTTTGCATTTTTCTGTGTCAAATCCAGTATTTAGGAAGACGCAGAAAGCCATTACCTCTTTTCCTATATTCTCAAATTTTGGAATAACTTGTCTCACAAAATTCTCCTACTATAAGAATACTTATTCTTTATAACAAAAGCTATGCTAAAGGCATTTGTGAACGTCATCACTGGACAATGAATATGATCAGACTAAACTCCCGTCTTTCAACAAACCTACATCCTAATCCCATAAAGGCGTTGTCACAGTCTGTACCCTTGCATTTACCCCTTGCACACTGTTGTAATAATCTTTGTACAAGGTTTTCCTTGGGAGGTATCATTTGAAAACTCATAATTTGCTGATCATTATTGTCCTGGTAAAATATGTGTGGCACTGTTGTATGTAAATTTATGAGATTCCACTGTATGGTGTTTCTAAAACATGTTCCAAGTCTGGGGGGCGGGTGACCAAATCAGTTCCTCAGAGACAAGGGCAAGCTGACAACTCAGCCAGGTATGGGGGGAGGGATAGCTCAGAGGTTTGAGCATTGGCCTGCTAAACCCAGGGTTGTGAGCCTGGGCAAAATCTGGGGCAAAATCAGTTAGGGATCTGGGGCAAAATCAGTACTTGGTCCTGCTAGTGAAGGCAGGAGGCTGAATTCAATGACCTTTCAGGGTACCTTCCAATTCTATGAGATAGGCACATCTCCATATACTAAGCCCAAATGGGACCTCACCTGCTAAGTGGCTATTCATTGGCAGGAAAAGGGATATGAGTGAAAAAATCTAAATATTAGCAAGGAAACAGCATGGAGTTCTCATCTACACAGTCTGCCTGTCACCATGGTCCCAGATGAAGATGCTTCTCAAAGGAGGGAGTGGACTATAAAAAGGAGAGGTAGATCCACTCCCACCCCCATCCTGATTTTTCACACTTGGTCACCTTAGATGAAGAACATGGAGCTGCAGCAGGTGCAGATGTGGGCTGGGCTGGGTCAGGCAGGACTCAGAATTAATGAGTTAGAATGTTGGGGTTTGGGGAGAAGCTGAAAGCTCTGTGCCATGGGGCAGAGTCCCTGACCATGTGCTGGGGACAGCTGGCAGCATGGCAACACTCTCTCTCTCTCACACACGCACATACACAGGGGAGAGCAGGCAGCATGGTAACTATCTCTCACACACACACACACACAGACACACTGGCCGGGGGGAGGGCAGGGGGAGTTCAAAAATGAAAAGACAGACCCGAGACCATATTTCAATCTTTTAAAATCCATCTCCTGCTTTGGGGGCCAATCTTGTGGTTAATGAGGGACCTGACTCCTGGCATGTGAACTTCTGGGGCTGGCCATGCAGAGGATAGGAGCTAAGCAGAGAAAATCCAGAGCAGAGGCCTGCAAGAGGGAAAGAATCTTTGTGCCCAGAGTTGCTGAGCAATGTCTGTTTCTGAGTTTTTACCTTGTGTTCATTACAGTTGTTTGTATTTTTTCTGGATGATTTTGGCGTTCAGTCCTTCAGTTTGCTGAATTTGCAGTTGTCTTGGTCAGTGTCAGAGGTCAATGCACACTTCTCAAGGGCTTAACCTGACCAAGGCAACTGAAAAGGCAATAAAGGCACTGAGAAAATGAGATTTAAAGCCTGTCAGAGTTTGTCAGTGTTGCCTGACACTGCCCTCTTCCCCATGAGCAGGGGCTAGTTGGAAGCTGCATAAGAAGGGGTTAATTGAATTAAAGCTGCTTTGCTGCTGGATCATTAACACAGCTGACTTAAAGGAAGTGGAGGCTGCTCTTTCCTGGGAGGGGAGGCTTTATAATAGGTTCAGCTGTTTGGGAGGAGCCTTGGGGGCAGGCATCCTGTAGAAGTGAGTTGGAAGCATGTACTGTGAGTAACTGCAACGGTGGGAAATAGTGTAGTTGAGGTTGAGCAGAGTCTAGGTGTGGTGACTCAAGGGCCAAACTTTAAGCCTCTCCTGGAGTGTGATGCTCCATGCAAATTATTTAATGAACTGATTTGTGTATCAGCACAAACTTCTCATTTTAAAAGTGTGGTGGTAGCAGTGATGAAAGGACAGGTGTTGCCTTGGCAGGCCTGGTAGATGAAGTCATCTGTCTGTAGGGCAAGCTTCCAACACCTGTGACCCCTGCCAGTGTGCCTGGGTAGGGTATGGGAGAGGACTTACCCTATGGGTAACTGGGGTCCTGTAGTCTTCATGGCCCATGGAGTTCTTGGCCTCTCTGCTAATAGGAGAGTGGTGGTGAGTCTATGCTGCAGGAACTGGACTGGCCCTAGTGCACTCACTTCATCCATGGCTACTAAACAGCCAGTTGAGGAGAACACTTTGTAATCACTCCTGAACTGCGCTAGATTCGAAGTGGTGTTATACTGGTGAAAAGCTTTATAGATCATTAGCAGCATTAGATGAGCCTTTCCTAACTTGATTGATTGACTTTACAACCTTAATAATGTCCTTTTAATGCAGCTTTTCAGTGTAACTTCTTGGCTTTTATTACAGTGAAAAGATTAAAAAACAAATTACATTATGTGCAACTGTAACTCCCTCCACACCTAGCATGCTGGTTTGGAGCTTCACCCATCAGCACAGATGTCTGTCCCTTGGACTACCAGGCTAACTATGCTGCCTGGGAGCAGGAGGCTGTTCTTATGTGAAACTATCCACTAGAGGAGGATGCATAAATTTACTGTTTGTGTGTTATGTAAGCATGAGTAGCCCATTTTACTGACTTTCTAGCTAAGAAGACATGGGCTGTCCTTTCTGAGAGGCAGTGTAGCTCACTGGAGGGAATTTGAGTTTACTGTATTCAAAGACCTGGCTTCTGTTCCCTGCTTGGTTAATTCTCAATGGTATATGAGCTGTTAGTAACATTTGGGAAGGATACTTGCTTACCACCAGTCAGTAAAAATGAGATTAGTGCTCCTGCCTCTGGGTGCTGCATGTTCCCCTAGGCTGTTTAAAAGCTATTGTAATGAGGAAGCAGCAGGATCATCATCCCTTTTATCTGTGTGAGCTCTGTGTGACCTGATGAAGCGAGACAGCAGGGCATATGCAGAGGATGACCTATAATGTTGAGGAGGTTTTAGTATGGTGGCAGAAAACTGTTGTGCCAACTGTGGATGGTAAGTTGTGATCTTCAACAGCGTAGAACTGTTTCAAATCTAAATAGATGTTCATGAGGACAGAAAAATGCATCTCTCCCTGCCAGACCTCTCAGTCCTGCTGCAAAACAGTTCTTGTCCACTCTTCATACAGAAGGCGTCAGGCACCCTTAAGATAGGGGTTGCTACTGCTTCCCCATAATCACCTTTTCCCATGGGGGCGCCAGCAGGGGTTGAACTTATGCTTTCCAGCTCTGATGTATAGACTTTCTTCCACTTCAGCTACAACATTGGTGGAAACAGTCTGTTTGCAATGTGAACCAGCCTGTAGCGGGGGACATACTTTACCAGTGGGATTTATAATTCTTTGAGATAGCATCCATACTGAGTTCTTTTCCCGCAAAGGGGGTGTGCTGTAGTATCTAGAGAAGCACAACCAAACACACTTTGGTACAACTGCACTGAAAGGGAGTGTGGCAAAATGTTGGAGAGCTGCATTGGTCACAGTAGTGTATGGGTTTCTGTTCCTGAAGTGACCTTGTGCAAGTTCTTACACCATCTGTAAATGGGTGGAGGATAGCTGCCTCACTTAAGGTAGAGGGTGTGAGACCTTGCTTAAGAAGCACTGTGGAGTGCACAAACACTAATAGCAGTCAGTAGAAGAACTGGGACAAGAACTCATAGCCTTCTGACTTCTACAGGATGTGTGTGTGGAGAAAGTATCCCTCTAAGATGTATCACCTTTCCCCTGAGATGTTGGCAGGAGTGCCAGAGGTGTCAAATACATCTGGGTGACTGTGTTTGAGACTCTGGTGTTCTTTGCAACTAAGGGGTGATATTGGTTAAGGTTTCAAGTGCCTGCAGCCTTGTGTGGGGTGGGCTGGAGGAAATTATGCCTACTTACAAAGACAAAACATCCCAAGAAAAATGAATTTCCTAGCTATGAAAACAAGAGAATATGCTGCTTTGTGTGTGTGTGTGTGTGTGTGTGTGTGTGTGTATAGAATGGCAAACCTGTATTACTACTACTGATGAAACTCAAACATTAAGGTTCCCACAGTAATGTTAACCGTGCCACATTACACATTATACAGTATATTTAAATACTATTGTGTGCAATGGCTGTGGGAACTTTAACTGTGCATGTGCAGCCAGTACTCTATTTTATTTTTATGTACAATGTTAACAACTTATAATGGCTTCTAAATGAGCTGTAACAACTCTGGAGTCACTGTGGACAATTTGAGGGAAGCCGGCTTTAAAAAGAGTTTGAATTAAGAAAGAGCTAATACCGGAAGTATGACCCCTAAAGTGGAAGTCATAATACTATGACTATTATATAATCATATTATGACCTCATCTGAAATATTGCAAGAAGTTCTGGCCAGCTCTTAGACAGGATGTAGTAGACTAGAGAAGGTCAGTTCAAATGGATTAGAGGCTGTACAGGCTACCACTCTGTAATCAGCCCAATTCAGGTTGCCAGTGGAGGACCTTGATCACCAAAAGTCACAAGCACTTATCAGATTAAGCTGAAGGATCACCTCTTAGCTTAATATGTTTCATGGCTCAACCATGAGCAGGAGGCATGATTGTACACATCACTGGTATGCTCTACTCAGTAATGGATTACCGCTAGATTAGCTGTATTACATTTTGCAAAGTAGACATACGATGCACATAGGCTCCACAGAAACTCTTGCTGCAGCTCTTGTCCATCATGCCAGTTGTGCCGTAGAGAAGCCCCATTACTTGAGCACCTCTCTAGTTACAGGAAAAAATGACAGAGAAGCAACAGCCTCTTCAGAAGTAAGATTGCAACCACATGTTCAGAAAAGGCTATTTTATGTTTACCTTTGACCCTCCCCACAGAAATATAATGAAAAGAACTCATGCTTTCAGATTTTTAGGGTTATTCCTAACTGAATAGTAGAAATTTTTCTGAAAATTGTCAAATTGACTTAAGAAGGCTAATTTTTGAAGCTTTGAGGTGGGAGGGGTAACATCCATTATTGGACCAATGTCTGTTGGGGAGAGAGATAAGTGTAAGAGCGTCCATAGAGCTCTTCTGCAGGTAATTTTTGAAATATTTAACACTTTCACTCTTCTTAAGATCCCATGAAATCAGTCACAAAATTGGACTTTACTGACTCCCCTTTGGTTGGTATGCTGTTTAATGCAGATGTGGAACCACCCTGGTAAGAGCTTTGTAAATAACAATAGATACACTAGGGGGACTCTTGACACTAACCCAAGCAACAGGCAATGTTCAAGAAGGACTAGAAGGTAAAATGTTTAAGACGACTAGTATCTGAAAACTAGGTATGACTCTTTGCCATTGACACTGATGGAGCAAAGAGCTGTTGGGAAGACGGGGGTGTGCACGTGCTGGGGGAAGAGTGTGCAATGCATGCACGGGGGGGTGCTGGGGGAAGGGTGTGCGTGCGGGGGTGCGAGGCAAGGGGAAGGTGGGGGTGGGGGGAGGGGCGTGTTTGTGGTGGACGGATTGTGGGCGTGCTCGTAGCGGCGGCAAGGGAGAGCGGAGGCCTGACTCGACCAGTGGCTGGGCGCCGGGGTCGGGGTCGGGGACGGACTGGGTGCGGAGCACGCCTTGCCCCGCCCGCGGCCTGAGGCGCGCGCTCCCACAGCAAAGGTGACGCAGAGGCTGGCGGCGCTCTATCCCCGCCCCTCCCTTCTCTCCCCCAATCACAGCCGAAGAGGGCATTGCTGGGCGGGGCGACCTCGCGCAGGTAGAGGAGATTCGGGGGCAGGCTAGCCGCGCGCCGCCGCTGGGCTCTGCCCGTGACGTCACGCAGTCGCGGGGATTAGACGCAGTTCCGCCTCCGCTGGCTGAGGCCTATGTACAAATGGCTGGTGGAAGCGCTGCGCTCCCTGCTCTTCCCCAGCGGCCCCCGCCCGGACACGCCGCCCCGCACCCCGCGGAAGAGACGGTACCACAGGTCAGTGAGTCCCGCTGCTTGGCGGATGCTCCGGGGCTCGGCGGGCGGTTCTGCGGGCCCCCGGCACCGTGCACTGGAGCCTGGCAGGGGAGGGGCCGGGGGCTTGGCTTGGCTTGGGCCTGAGCCGTGCTCGAGCCCCAGCCTGAGCCGTCGGCGTGGGAACGGACGCGGAGGCTGCTGTTGTACCGAGAGTCGGACGCCAGCGCAGCGTCTGTTGCTGCAGCGCCCTGGAGCTGCCGCCTGCGCCCGGCCGGGTCTGCTCCCCACCGCCAGGGGCCCCTGCTGGAGCAGGGAGCGGGTTTGCTGCAGCCTGGCGCCCCAGCCTGGAGCCTGTCCGCCTTCAGCCTCAAACCCAGACCCTGCATAATCGAAATAGCAAAGCCTCTCGCTTCTGCCGGGCTTGGGATGCACTTACTCCAGCTTCTCTAGGGCTGTAATATTCCTAAGGTGGCCCTGCCCAGACATCCCGCAGCCGCTTCCCATCGACTTCACCAAAACCAGCAAACCGCCCAGCTTCTCGTGGGGACCCCCCCAACTCTTTGTGGTTGCATGTAATTTGCTTCCCACATTCACTGATTCATGGAATGTATTTGAAAATGTTGTTTAACAGACATTTGAACTTCCTCATGTTGAGCTAATATAGGTGACCTAATGATGACCTAAATAAGGTCCTAAATAGTTGATCTGTCATTGGTATGGGGAGAACTGTCCGACTATCTTTCATGAAGGCAAACATGGCTTATGAATTTGGGGGTGGAGATACTCAATATGCTAGGCATATACCTATGTCTGACTGTCTAATTTTTCTGAAGGTGAAAGCAATTATTTTGTGAATTCCCAGAGTTGGAGAATACATTGTAAAGAATATGATATGCTCTACAAGGTTTAATTCATGTTTGTTTAAAAAACTTTATAGCAGAAGGTTATTTTGGAATGTTTGGCAATTAAATCAATTAAGTTCCTATTCAACTTGAAATCTAAATAGGAATACTGTATTTAGTTTGACTACCTTTAAGAACTTGAACAGGTGTTCCCTGTTGCTCTTATGGTTTCACTCTCTTATTGCTGTGTGTAAGACCTAACAAATAAAAATAGGAACTGACTGTATAGAGGAAACAATGATACTCACTGGACACAAAACTATCAAAAACACAAGTGATACAACTGAAAAGTGGTGGGTTTTTTTTGTACTTAAGTTATCATAATCTTGGTTGTTAGGTGGTAAATCATCTGACAGATGTGACTTTGAAATTGTTGGTGTCCCGTTGACTAGAAGTTGGTGTCCCGTTGACTGCTAGCCTCAAAGTGTTTACTGGGAACTACATAATTTTTTTTTTCTGCTGAGAATTTTTGGTTGTCTTCATTGACCTTGTGTATATTTGCTCCTTGATCATCTTTACCCTTCAAAATCATGGTTGTTTAAACAAACAGTCTTGTTCACTCTACTCCCACTCCTGCAGTGAACCATGAAGAAAGCCTTATGTGCATAACCTGTGCAGACTAACCTAGACACTAACTCCGTAAAAAGTGACTGATTGGCAGTATGAGAAATTGAACCATTGAGAAGCAAAAGACTCTGGTCCATAGGATACTATCTAGTGCTTTATTTTGTTTGCTTTAAATATCTCAAAAGGGGGGAGGTTTGAAATATCACTGTCACAAACCTTTTTCCCCTAATATTCAGCCTGAACTAAATCTTTAATCTTATTAATTGCAGTTATATCCCCTTGTACTGCTCATTCTCCTTCCTTTTTGTGTTAAGTTTCCCAGTGTCTGAAAGATTTGATCATATCTGTTTACTTAGGAGTCCTATGCAACATTACTTATTTAGGAGGGAAGATTAAAAACGTTTTTCTCTCTGTATGCCGCCTCGCCCCCCCAACTCTTATTACTTTTCTCAGAATTTCCTTCAGTTTGTCCTTTTGGCATTTACCTCAGTATCAGAAAGCAGTATTCTGGCTGGGGTCAAGCCAGAGCACTGTAGAGAGGGACAGTTGCCTCCTGCTCTGTCCTGATGCACTTGACTATAAAATGCAAAGTTGTATTATTCTTTACTGCTGTATTGTATTGCAAACATGGGCCCACTTTTCTGTCCATAACCCTTAGTTGTCTGTTAACGTTACTGCTTCCTAATGTTCTCACTCCAACTGAATCTGTGTTAATCTTGTTTTTCTTTAGTTTTTGATGTTAAACTTCATTTTCAGTCCTGCTCTGGGGAAGTAGCAAGACTGGTGTGTGTAATAGGAGAAGAAATTCCTGCATATCCACAATCCTGTGCCAATTTTAAACTCCTGACTTTTGAGTTCATGACGCTGTCCAGGCCCAAGGTTACAGCACCTCCAATTTTGAACTAAGCTTTTATACTTCACCTGTCACTTTAGTTTCTGAGTCATGTTTCTTCTTCCAAAAGTAGTAGTATGGAAGAAGCATCTGACTTCTGTTAGAAATGGAAGCTTTGGAGAAGTTTAAGAAAAGTATAACTCCAGGAACCTAACTTTCCTATTTGTTAATATCACTTATTTCAAAATACTGTACTCAACTTCAGAGAACCAACTGGAACCGGGAATACTAGTTTCAATGTTCGCTGTTTATACTCAAGAACTTGGCTTTCACAGGCCCTGCAGATACCTGTTTCATAGTCTGATTAGGAAGACTCAAGTTTTCTCAGATTGTACTATGGCAATTTGTATTCAGGTCCATTGTGAGTAGGGCATTTCCCAGAATATTCAGACATTTGGTAGAGCCAGTTGTAGCTCCGATTAGTATGCTGGTTAAGGAAAAAGGATCCACATGCATTCTTGAGTCCAGCATTTTCTAGTGTCCTCAGCGGCTTACCAAGTAAGCAAGAGGACTTGTGCAGAGAGATGTGGCTTTTGACAAGTTCAGAATTTGAACTCTTACACTCTACAGGCTTAACACATTTGGAAGTACTGATTGATTGTGGTCAAAGGATACTCTTTTCAAAAAGTATTGAAGCCTGAAGATGTGATTGTTAGAGCCCTGGCAAATCTGTGGATATCTGCTTTATATCCATGGATGTGGATATCCATGGATCACTTTTGTGGATTGGATGTGGATACAAACTTTGTATCAATGGTGGTGATGGCTTCAAGATAAAAATAACATGAGGCCTCTTCCAAAGTTTGTCCTGTGATTGGTCATATTGGAAAACAAGCTTTCAGTTTTGGTAGTTGAGGCCCTTTATCTCTGACAGGATGTGCAGAGCACCTTAAAGAGATCACCATTTTATGTCTGTTCCAGGGGATGCTTAACAAGAAAAGAGCCTAGCCAGCTGGGGCATGAGCTTATCAGACATCAATAGAGGGCTTGGTGGTTAGAGCTGTTTGCTTATCAGCTGTATAACAGGCATGCATCTGGTAGTGCTTCCAGACTTCACTGTGAGCTTCCAGTTCTTAGTATTCAATGCAGCAATAGAATAGAGCGGCCATGAAGCTATTACAAGGATCAGTGGTTTTTCTGTTGGAATGTGGTGTTATCCTGACCTAGACTGAGCAGAAAATCCTCTTGCTGGAGAGGGCATTGCGAATCAAAGGAAAATCATTGTGGAGATTGTTCAGGCTCCCTCTCCCTGGTGTACAGACAGCTGAATACCTATATAGTGAGGCCTTGTCTATAGGAGAAAATTTAACTGGTTTAATGTAATGTAAATTTAAACCAGTGCGAAAGGCTGAGGTGGCAATTCATTAATTCAAACCAGTCTTATTTTGGTATATCTTGGGTTGTGTAGGAATTGGTTTAGGTTATTTTGAAATAAAGCCACTTTAAACCAAATGAAGCATGCCTATATGGAGGTCTGCATTAGTCTAACCAAAGCAGGTTAAAGATCACACTTTAAATTGTAACTTTCTCACATAGTCAAGGCCCTGAAGTTTTCGGAGTCAGCGTCAAATTTTCCTTCTTACCTGAAGGAAGAACCTCGTCCCTGTGGGTAATGAGCAGATGCATGCACACTCATAGAGATGGCCTAAGCAGCTTCTGTATGTTTTCCAGTTTGCTCAGCCAGAAGATTCTACAAAGGTTGAAGTCTATGGCTGAAACCCTAATAATCCCAAATGTAGTAGTGACAAATTCCAAAGTTTCATTAAGTTGCCAGTAAGAAGGCAGTCTGCCTGCTGTTTTGAGAAGCATTTATAATACAGTAATTCCTCACTTAATGTAGTTATGTTCCTGAAAAATGTGACTTTAAGCTAATCTAATTTCCCCATAAGAATTAATGTAAATGGGGGTGGGGGTTAGATTCCAGGGAAATTTTTTTTGCCAGACAAAAGGCATTATATACATTTTAAACAAGCAATTTAATGCGGTTTAAAACTTATAACAATTTTAAAGATACAATTTAATATTACAGTCATCATTGCTGAGTATGAAGCAATGGGAGGTGCCCCCGACTTATCCCACACGGGCACAGCCCACTGGCACTGCAGGCAATGAGGCAGACAAGGAGGCTGAAGGTGCCATAGGCTAGGAGAAGCACATTGCTCAGCGGCAGCTTCCCCTACTGTGCAAGCACCAGGGCTGGGGGGCTCAACCCTTGGCCTGCCCACTCCAGCCCTTCCCCCAAGCCCCCACACTTAACCCACCTCTTCCCCTCCCCACCTCCTACCCCTTTTCCTCCACAGGCTGTGTCCTCGCTCCTCCACCTTCCCTCCCCTGCCTGCAGCAATCAGCTGGTTTGTGGTCAGGGGGCAGGGGGGAAGAGCAAGCACTCAATGTGCAGGTTCCCCCCTCTCCCCTGCCTCCTGCCCGTGGCAATCAGCTGGTTTGCGGTGTTCAGGTGAGGGAGGAGGGAGCCTGCATGCCGAGTCCTCACTCCTCTTCCTTCCCCCCCCCACCCGATTCCTGAGCACCGCAAACCAGCTGATTGCTGCGGGCAGGAGGAGGGGGGAGCAGGGGGAAGGAGCTGATCCACGGGTCTGCCGGTGGGCGGGAGGCGCTGGAGGAGTGGGGCGTAGGGGGGCTGATAACGGGGCTGCTAGCTGTGGACAAAGCTGGCAGCCAAACGACTAGCGGAGCATTGCACAATTTTAAATGAGCATGTTCTGTAATGGAGCAGGGGCATAAGATCGAAACAATGTTAAGCGAGAGGACGATAAGTGGGGAGTTACTGTACTTTGACTATTAATCTTGCTGCATAGTTACCAAGAGGCAAAAGATGAAATCCTTCAAGGCAAACTTAGAATGTCATTGCTCTATTGGCATCCAAAAACAGAATAACTGCTAAAGCCGACAGAGGTCTGTGCTGGTGGGTTTAAACTCCGAGGCTTGAAAGAGGAAGTAAGGGATTAGCTGCACGCAATTTGTTTTTAAAAAAGCAACATAGCAAAACAGTCTCACTTTTTATAAACTGTGACAAGAAATCTGTTTAGGTTGCAAAGTCAAGCATTCAAAAATTAGGAAACGTCAGATTGCTAGAGGGGAGGGCGCTTTACCAAAAGTCTCTCTTGGTGGTTGTCTTCTCTTCTGGAGAGAGACCCTGCATGGAGTCCCTTAGTTCTATAGCTAGTTTTTTTTGTTGATCAGTGCTTCACTTCCAGTTTTACCTGGTACATGTGCACATCAGGAGCAAAATGTAGTATGCATAGCATAGGCAGTGCTGCTACAGTGGAAGAAGGGTGAAAAGCTATGGATTAGGGTTGGGCAAGGGGGATTAAATGAGGGAGGGAGAAACATACTTAACCATTATTGTACTGTACATCTGGAGTGCAGTATTAATCTCTTTGCGATTAACAAATGAAAATTTGACTTTTTTTACAGCATTAAGTTGTATGTCCCAACCAACTGCCCTCCACACTGATTGGAAAAAAGGGTATGAAAAGGACAGGCCCTGATCTTACGTACGTATATGTAAGGGTTGGTCCACGAATATAAAGCCTGGCTTTATTGTACAGTTATTAAAGAAAGTAAAATGTGTTGCTGTGATGAACATTGATGGGCACTGTCCTGTCAAAGCAGGAGGGACGCTAATGTTGGCTTACTGGGGGTGCTGGCTCCTACATCTGGATCGTCTAAGTTTAAAATCCTGATCCAGTTTTTTAAACTTGCATTTCAAAGGCTATTTTACTCCTCCCTCCATCAGTGATAAAGTTTAAATTGTGACAGTGAAAGATAGGTGATATCTAGTGTCTTTTTGGGGGATACAGAGTGGGAAGTAAACTCGGGGTTCCTGCTTTCTGGTCTTTGCTCTCTGGCTATTGTTACTCCTGTAACTATCAGAGAAGTGAAGTTCTGGAACAGCCTTCCAAGGGGAGCAGTGGGGACCAAAAAACCTAACTGGTTCCAAAACTGGACGGGATGGTATGATTGCCTACAATGACAGATGGCCCATTCATCTGTGACTGCTCTTGGCAAATAACATTAGCAGCCAGAGATAGGATATCGGCAGGGTAGGTTTCTGAGTTACTACAGAGAATTCTTTTCCAGGTGTCTGGCTGGTGGGTCTTGCCTATATGCTCAGGGTCTAACTGATTGCCATATATGGGGTCAAGAAGGAATTTTTGCCCAACTCGGATTGGCAGAGACCCTGGGCTTTTTTACCTTCCTCTGCAGTCACTTGCTGGCTTGAACTAGAGCAGGGGTTCTCAAACTTCATTGCACCGCGACCCCCTTCTGACAACAAAAAATTCTACATGACCCCCAGGAGGGAGGACCGAAGCCTGAGCCTACCCAGGTTCCACTGCCCCAGGCAGGGGGGCCAAAGCCCAAGCCCCACCGCCCTGGGTTTGGGAGGCCAAAGCTCAAACCCAAGGGCTTCAGCCCCAGGTGGGGGGCCTGTAACCTGAGCCCCACCACTCAAGGCTGAAACCCTTGGGCTTTGACCTTGGGTGGTGGGGCTCGAGCTTTGGCTTCAGCTCTGGCCTTGGGCCACAGCAAGTCTAAAGCCAGCACTGGCAACCCCATTAAAATGGGGTTGTGATCCACTTTGGGGTCCCAATCCACAGTTTGAGAACCCCTGAACTTGAGTAAATGGTGGATTCTCTAATTTAAACTCTTAAATCAAGATTTGAGGACTTTGGTAATAGACCTATAATCTCTGGCTGAGTTACTGGAGTGGGTGGTGAGGTTCTGCAGCCCATGATATGCAGGAAGTCGGACTGGACTCATGATGGTCTCTTCTGGCCTTAAAGTCAGAATCTATGCTTGAGAATTTCTGACTTTCTTCTTCAGGCCTGGTCTACGCTACAAAGTTAGGTTGACTTAACTACATTGATTGAAGCTGTGAAAAATGTGATTAAGCCAACCTAAGTCCCATTGTAGACACCGCTAGGTTGATGGAAGAATTTTCTGATTGACCTCGCTACTGCTTTTCAGAGAGGCGTTCTTACTTCTGTGACAGAAGAACCTCTTCCATTGCTGTAATAAGTGTCAATGCTACAACAGCAAAGGTGATATCATTTCTAGTGTAGACAACTCTCAGAAGTTACACTCAAACTGTTGAAGGGAAAGGGGCAGATAGTCATGCTCAGTGATCAGAACCTGATTTGGCACACAATTGATCACCTAATAATGGACAAAATCTGAAGATGACAATCACCCAACTGTTGAATACTCTGTGAAAACTAGAGGGAACATTAACTTGAACAGAAGAGCTAATACTTGAATCCTCTTACCATAGAGTTAAATATTTGACAACTGTGAACATTGTACAGTGAATGTAGCATAGAAAAGCCTTTTACTTCAGGGTATGGCTACACTACAACACAGCTGCAGCAAAGCAGTGTGACACAATAGTGATAAAAGGGGTTTTGTCATTGTGGTGAATCCACTCACTTGAGAGGTGGTAGCTAGGTCAAGAGAATGCTTCTGTCACTCTAGCGGTGTCTATATTCCTGCTTAGGTAAGCTTAACTGTGTGTCTCAGAAGTGTGAATCTTTCATACCCCTGAGTGATATTGCTATGTCAGTCTAAGTTTTAGATGTAGACCAGGCCTTAACTGATAATGCTCTGTTTGCTGGGAAATGTGCTGTCAGTTTTCATTAAAGGGGTGAACTGACTTTGCTCACTTGCTAAAATTGAGCTGTTGACACATAAGGATACTTTGGACCTCTGTCCTACTCCAGCTATATATGAACTACCAGGCCATACAAAATGCATTGAATAGAATGATACTTTAAAGGAGTAGACTTTGCCTAAAAATCCTCTGCTTTCACATATTCAATATTTATATTATGGACCAAAAATATACTTATCTTCATTCATGTCTTATGCACAGTTATTGGATCTATATTGGCCATTTGATAGTCCTGTCTACATGAGAGTTGGGATGGCCGAGTGTAAGGGCAGAGGCCTGGAACTTGAATGTTGGGTTCAAGACCTTGCTTCACCATGTGCTTCCTGTGAAACCTGGGCTGAGTCATTTACTTTCTCAGTTTCTTTTGGCATCTGTTCCCCATCTGAAAAATGGGGTTAATAGCACTTCCTTACGTAACTGTGGTTGTGATTAAAGAGTGTGAGGTGCTCAGATACAAGTCATATGTGGCCTATGACCGAATAGCCTGCCCTCTTAAGGGCAGTAGTGCCTTGAGGTTAGCCCACTCCATCACATGGTGTGGCCCTTTTAGGATTTTGGAATGTCCAAGACAGACAGACACACATGGATGTAGGAGATGTTGATAGAGAGGAAGCAGTCCCAGGTACTAGAAAGGAAATCTGTTACTTTGTTTTTAAGGGCATAGGGCTTGGGAGCCTTGCAGAGAGGACAAGTCAAGGCTCCCTTCTTACCCAGCCAGTTGGGGATGAGCTGGGAGAAGAGGACCAGCAATAAATGCCTCTTCTTTCATAGCAGGGCAGACAGCAGCAGGAGAAGACTGGCCTGCAGAACCCTCTGAGCCTGAGGACTAATTGGGGGAGGTGGAAGAGTTCAGCTGAGGGAGAAGCTGGCTAAGGCCTTACAACTGGCTAACTTCCATCCTAGCTCAAAGGAGGAGAGCTGGACTGCCTGAACTACTCTGCTCCAGGGGGAGGGCTGGGGCTCTTTTTTATGGAAACCCAGAGGTGAAAGGTAACCCAGAAGGCTTGGGGAATAGGGACCAGAAGGCAGGTTTCAGAGACCCTGATTGCCAGAACCACTTTGTTTGTTTGGGGCTTTTTGTCAGGATTTGTTATCCCAAAAGGATAAAAAGGATTGAACTCAGTGAACCACTTGGAGGCTGAACTGCTTGAACCCTGGGAGAGCCAGAAAACACTGGGGAGGTGCCACACTCAGACAGCAGGGAGTGCTACAGGGCAGTCATACCCTGTCACAGGTCCTTATAAGTAACTAGGAAAAATAGGTAGTGGAGGTGAATTAGTCCATAGTTCAGGGATTGGCAACCTTTGGCACGTGGCCCGCCAGGATAAGCCCTCTGGCAGGCTGGGCCAGTTTCTTTACCTGCTGCGTCTGCAGGTTCGGCCGATTGCAGCTCCCACTGGCCACGGTTTGCTGCTCCAGGCCAGTGGGAGCTGTGGGAAGCAGCCTGGGCCAAGGGATGTGCTGGCCACCCTTCCCACAGCCCCATTGGCCTGGAGCAGCAAACCATGGCCAGTGGGAGCTGCAATTGGCCGAACCTGCGGACGCGGCAGGTAAAGAAACTGGCCCGGCCTGCCAGGGGGCTTACCCTGGTGGGCCGTGTGCCAAAGGTTGCTGAGCCCTGCCCTAGTTGGAGCTTGGGAGAAGTGAAGAGGGGACAGTAATGTATTAAAGTTTTTCATTTGATTACTTTACCACCTTCTGATCTGATCCCCTTACTTGACAGGTTAATTTCAGAAGTTTAGGTCAAGTATTATGGCAGCACACTTATGATAAAGGATCAAAAATTATAAGAACAAACAAGCAGAAGCCATACTTTTAACTTGGTCAGGCTATCTTCTCCTTTTCTTGTGGCTCTGGAGCTCTAACATACTTACTTCAAGGGGGCATCTGACTTTTTCTGATAGTGCTGAGTGCCCACCCTCTGAGAATCAGATTCCTTCAGAGTGTCTCAAGTAGGGTGTCAAAAAATTGCAGCACCCAGGATTACTAATCACTTGAAAATCTTGGCCGCAATATTCTGAAATTTTCACTTTGCATAAAGTCTTTAAAATGTTGAGGCTAATTCTAACAGTGACTTAAAACTTCAGTTGAAAGCTAAAGAAATCAGTTCACACAGGAATGTAAAGATACCATCAAATCCTTCCCCAACAACTCCAAGAAAAACTTTACATCATTCCCTGCAAACCCACTCCCCAGAACCTTCTACATGCCTCCCCAGGGAACCTAGCCAGACCCATCATATCTGGCCACAGCACTCCTACTGAAGGAATATCAGGATTTAAAGAAACCACTCACCACCTCAGATCACTTACCACAGAAAGGGCCAGCTTCCTCCAAAACACTACTAACTCCTTCCAGAAACTCTACAACATTAGCAACCTCCCACAGATTACTATCCGTCACCTCCCTGTACACCACCATCCTTCCCCAGGATGGCATTGCTATTTGTCTCATACCTACAAGATAATGTAGAACACTTGGAAATCTAGCCTAAACTCATCATTAGACTCATCCATTTCATTCTCTCACAACTTCGCCTTTAACAATGAATACTCAATACCCATGGCTTTTCCTAAGGTTTGGACTAGATGGCTCCCCCAATATCCCAGCCTATTCATGGGCCACCTGGAAGAATTTCTGGAAGAATGCACCATGAAACCAATGATATACACTGAGATAAATAAATGATATTTTCATTCTCTGAACAGATCTAAACTCCCTCCATAGATTTCCTCTAACTTCAACTGCCACCCATCCATCAAACTCTCCAGAACAGTCCCACACCAGGATCAACTTTCTGGACACCATGGTGAGTTTCAACAATGGAACCCTACAAAGACTATTATGAGAAACCCATGGATCACCACCATTACCTTCACAGATCCAGCAAACCCTCCCCCCCCTCCCCGCGCGCAACCCACCAACAAATCTATCTACAGCCAGGCACTACAGAATTCTCTCTGAAGAGAAGTGTATCTCCCAGACTTCCTTAAAACTTTTCACCGAACAAGGACACTCCAACAGAGAAGTAGATTGCACCATGGAAAAGAGACACCCAAATACCCTGAGAACCTGCTTTAATACAGAAAAAGAAACATAAACCCACTGACCACTCACCCTCGTCACCTATCACCCCACACTTGAAACCTGTACAAGATATCAGACAATTGCAGTCCATACCTCATCCAGGCATCAAATGCCCCAACAACAATGTGGGTGAAACCAGAGAATTCCTGTGCTCTCGAATGAACACTCTCAGAAAAATAACAAGGCAAAAAACACAATATCCCCTATGGGTGAGCACTTTTCAGAAACTGACTCCTCCATATCTGACATCCCAGTCCTCATCCTCAAAGGAAACCTGCACAACACCTTCAAAAGACAAGTCTGGGAACTTAAATTCATATCTCAGTTAGACATTAACATGGAATTAACAGAGGAACTGGTTTTATAGCTTATTACAAGAAGTTGTAACACACCTCGCTGCCTGTTAACCCTTATTACCCATTTTAAGTGGTCTTCTACAGCATGTATGAACCCCCATATGCTTAATAATCTGTCCCAATTTGTATTGGGTTTAGGCACTCTGGTTTACCTTCTCCAAACCCAAAGAGCAAGTCTGTGGAGCTCAAAAGTGTGACCCTTCCACCAACAGAAGTTGGTCCAATAAAAGATTACCTCATCTATCTTGTCTCATATCCTGGGACCAACATGGCTACAACACTGCAAAGAAACCAAATGCAAATATTATGTTTGCAAATGTTGCGTCTTTCAACCCTGTTTTGGTATTTGCATCAGTAGTCCTATTGAATACTAAAACAGGAGGAACAGTAGAACAATGAGAATTAAAAAGTGAAAAATAAGCATTATTAAAGATACCATCAAACTTCCTAAATAAGGGCTTGGAAATCGTTTATTAAACTCTCTCCCAAACAATGGATTAATAAAGATGGCAATTGAATGGTGGGGTTCAATCGTTGCTTCTTGTTGCATCCTTAACTTCATGTTTATTGACTGTTAACTCCTGGCTCACCATATTATCTTCAAACTTATCTGTAAAGCACATAGCAAATTAGCACTGCATAAGAAAGGAATAGGAAACACAGGAGAGAGGTTTTACCCAGAATGGAACTAATGAGACGATAAGTGATATCAGGACCTCACACTATGACTGAGATAAGCTATTTCAGCAATAGTAGAGCTTTGCTGGTACTACCATGTCACAAAACGTCTGTAGCCATAGCTATGTTGGTCACAAATCACACCCGTGACAGACACAGCTAGCAAAAGATTGTAGTATAGGCCAATGGTTCTCAACTAGGGGTGCAGGGCTACAAGCAGGTTTCAGGGGGTCTGCCAAGCAGGACCAGTGTTGGACTCACTGGGGCCCAGGGCAGAAAGCCTAAGTCATGCTGTGCAGGGTTGAAGACCTGGGCCCTGAGCCCCGCTGCCTGGGGTTGAAGCAGAAACCTGAGCAACTTAGCTTCATGGGGGTCCTTGTGGCATGGGGCCCCAGGCAGTCTCCCTGCTTGCCACCCCTTAATGCTGGCCCTGGCTTTTATATGCAGAAAACAGTAGTTGTGGCACAGGTGGGCCGTGGCGTTTTTATAGCATGTTGATTGAGGGGGGGCCTCAGAAAGAAAAAGGTTGAGAACCCCTGGTATAGACCTGAAGTGAAAGTGGGGAGCCATTGAACATGAACTTTAAGATCTAACTTTGCATTCTTGAAGTCATGCAAAAGGTTACGGTTTTATAAAGAACCAGTTTTGACATTTTGAAGCAGAGCATCTTGTGTATCTGTGACTGACTTTAGGAAACTGGTGCATGAGAACAGTCACTTCATGGGCATAGCAACAAGTGTAACTTAAATGTTTATGAGTTCGAGTGTAGTGGCTTTTTCCTCTCTCTCTCATCTTGTATTCTAATTTAATATAGACTATGTAGTGATTTTTAGAGTCTTAATCCTGTGTACAAACATCTCTATTTAACTCTAATTGTATTAAGGCTGACAAAACTATTTCCTTTTTTTTTTTTTGAGGAAGGAGACAAACTTTACCCATGCATGAATTGCACTCTGCAGCTAGTAACAAACTTAAATTAACTCTATACAATTACATTACCTAAATGTGAGCATCTGCCTGCCTTTGCCAGTGTGTGTTACTGGATGCATATGGGGCACGTTACGTAAGGTGCCTATATGAAGTCGTGTCTGTGAGTACATAGGGAACTCTTTGGGACCCTTCCTAGTATGTGCACAGATTACGTGGTGGTCAGTTCTGCAGTGGCTACAGCCTTATGGGACTTTAATAGATTCCTGTATGGAAGTCTATATACAGTCTTGAGGGCTGGCTGTAAAGAGATGTCCTGGGAGCAGGTAAACTAATGTGGGTTGTATTTGGAGACTGTAAGGGAGGGGACTCCTTTAGAACACTTGTCTATTGCTACAAATAACTCTTTGGTCTGTTCTTTCCTCAGCATTCAGTCATCTGTGGAGGACCCTAACCAGAGGCAAGCAAAAAGACAGAGATTAGGTATTGTATTAGTGCTTATCTCACTACTTGTGTAATGTGTAGTGGTTGGTTTTTTAGAGACTAGATCTTTCTCATGTACACAGGAGACCAGAGCTTTTGTTTGTATATTTATGAACATTGAAATAACTTGCATCGTTTTTCAAACTGCTCCTCCTCCTCACCTGCTCCTTCTAGAAAGACTCTCTAGTTCAGGGGTAGGCAGCCTATGGCACACGTGCCAAAGGCGGCATGCGAACTGATTTTCAGTGGCACTCACAGTGCTTGGATCCTGGCCACCAGTCCAGGGGGCTCTGCATTTTAATTTAATTTTAAATGAAGCTTCTTAAACATTTTAAAAACCTTATTTACTTTACATACAGCAATAGTTGAGTTATGTATTGTAGACTTATAGAAAGAGACCTTCTAAAAATGTTCAAATATATTACTGGCATGTGAAACCTTAAATTAGCGTGAATAAATGAAGACTTGGCACACCACTTCTGAAAGGTTGCTGACCCTTGCTCTAGTTGTATAGATGCCCACAAGAGGGGATAATCAGGAGCTAATGGGGCTAAGTCTGACCCATGTTACATCTGCAAGTGGCTGATTTACTGGAGGGTGCTGTACTGCATGCTGCCACTGTGGCGGGGAGAGAAGTCTGTGGTGCTGCAGTACACAAAGTGCTACTAGACTTCTGGCCTGAGCGCACAAACTTCAGGAAGCGCAGGGAGGAGGCATAGAGGCTAGAGCAGGGCATAAAACTTTGATGCATTTCAAATCCCAATCATATGCTCCTTGCTGCTGCTGTTCTTCATTTCCTGACTCTAAAACAAATAGCATTTTTTTTTAACTGGGTGGGAAAGAATTCTGAGCTGCATGTGGTGAGGGATGTCTGAGCCTAAGGGGGATTTGGGAAGGGATTCTGAGCTGTTGAGAGGCAAGGCAGTTTTCTTTCTAGGGGAGAGAGTTTGGGTATTTTGGAGCTGGTTGCAGGGAGCTGATGGAGTTGGGAAGGTTCTGAGTGGGAGCTGGGAGGGCTAGGTTGAGTTCCTGGAGAAAACGTTATACATTCAGCATGAGTTGGCGGGGAGGAGGCGGTAGAGTAGAGTTAGATTACAAGGGGAGAGGTTGGGACTAGGAGGACGTAGCAAAGCTGTCATGGATGGATACACAGTGTCCTTGACAATGAAGTGTTCCATTTCTCCCAAAAAAGGGGAAGGAATGGGGAGAAAGAAGAGGGCACTCTCCTATTTTTGCCTTCCACTTTCCCACTAACCTCCATTAGCTCTCACCAAAATACTTCCCTGACCCTTAATACTGACCCATTTTTCAATTAGTCTGCACCCTAGCCTGCATGCAACCTGCAGCTCCACCACTTTTTAGGCACCAGCTGCCACTAGATAGCAACAATATCTGCTCTGTTTTAACTATCTGAAATGACTTGAGATGGACCTAACTAGTCAGCAATCTCTTGTCTGAAAAGATGGAGATGTGGACACTGAAGTCCTTTCTGCTTAAGGTCTACTTCACAGCACAAGTACTGATGAAAAGTAAGATCTATCTTTAGTTGCTTTGCCTGACAAAGGACATTGCTGTTCTCTTTGAGAATATTGGCTGTCAGTTAGTGGCAGTGGTATCATAAGTTAATGCATTTTTGAGGGTTGGAAAGAGCCCTGGGGGAAACCAAAATTATGAAAGGGTCTTTTTTTGTTCCACCACTACTACCCCTCACTTTGAACAGTGTACAAGTCTCCGTAAACAGAGCAAATTGGTATCTAGCAATTTTAACTAGTATCTGTGAACAATACATAGCATGAAACTTCTATGCTTAAATATCATACTCCTATTTTCAGATAAATGCTGACCTCCAGAGTATAACTTAATTTCTGACTTTAAAAAAACACCCTGTTCTGCTAGAGGATACGGAGCCAAAAATAACTGCTAACCTTGAGGACTACTATCAGGCTGGCTGCGTGTTGCTTTTGTATTTTCAATAGTAAAAAGTCTTTGAAAAGCTTGTCTTCTAGAGTTTAAGGGATTACTGTTTTCCCAACCAGTCAAGGATACCTGTGTGTGTTTAAAAAAAAAAAAGCCTGAAAAGGTTGATAATGTTGTGAATAACCTGAAATGTAAACTATTGCATGCAATGATACTGTAGCTGAGAGTGCTTGAATTTAAAAAGCGAAAAAATTCTTCTGTAGACCAAATGTCTTATGGTCGTCTTGTTTTTTTTGTGGTGTTTTTTTTTTAAGATTATGTTATCGCTAAATTGACGAAGACTGTACAAGGAGTTGCCAATCTAATTAAATTGCCATCCCAGCTGACCAGTAGGTATCTGAAGACATCCGTTTGTAATGGAGCTCAAAGTGCCGAATCTACGGATGAGGTTAGTGGGATTCTGGGCGTAAGATTGTTTCTAGCTGTAATGTTTGAATACATACAACACAAAATAAATGAATGGGACCAGTCTCCTTAGTGACTGCTTAGAGTTGGGTTTGGTCAAAGGTCATAAGGGCTAGTAGTGTTATCTTACTTTTAAGATCATAGGTATTGCCTCATTCAAGTTTGAATCCTCCGTTGGAGCACTTGTTGAGACTGAACTTCTGCTGTTTTACTCCTGGGCATCTTTACAGTACCTTAAATTTTACATATTGTACTATCTGTTCTAGTCTCCTATAAATTGTGTTGTGATTTTGCTCTCAAGCTTGTTGTATTTGAAGAGTCCACATGCCTCCTGTCCTGGTAACTAATATGAATAAGTATTTCCTGAATAAGTGGCCCTACTAGATACACTAGCTACAGGCATGTAAGTGTACACAACTGGTATTTAGGTGCAAAGTGTACAAAAGCTCCCCCTCTACAGTAACTCCTCACTTAACGTTGTAGTTACGTTCCTGAAAAATGCGACTTTAAGTGAAATGAGCCCAATTTCCCCATAAGAATGAATGTAAATGGTGGGGGCGGGCGGGTTGGGTTCCAGGGAAATTTTTTTTGCCATACAGTACTGTAGCTGGGAGGTGCCCCCGCCTTACCCCACACAGGCACAGCCCACTGGCACTGGAGTCAGTGAGGCAGGCAAGGAGGCTGAAGGTGCTGTAGGCTAGGAGCATGTTGCGCCGCAGCAGGGGCAGCTTCCCCTACTCTGCAAGCACCGGAGGCGGGGGGGGGTCAACCCCTGGCCCGCCCATGCCCCCCCTTCCCCCAAGCCTCCTCTTTTCTCTCTCCATCCCCCCCTTACTATGCACATCGTGTCCTTGTTCCTCCCCCTCCCGGCCTCCTGCCCCCAGCAATCAGCTGGTTTGCAGGGTTCAGAAAGGAGGAGTGAGGACACTGCATGCAGGTTCCCCCTGCCTCCTGAACACAGCAAGGCAGCTGATTGCTGCGGGCAGGGGGGAGGTGTGCCATGTCCTTGCTCCTCCCCTCTCCCTCCTGCCCCTGACAATCAGCTGGCTTGCGATCTTCAGGGGGCGGGAGGGAGGCAGGAGGAGCGAGGACTCAGCATGCAGGCTCCCCCTTCCCTCCCCTGCCTCCTACCTGTGGCTGGGGCGACTAGACAGTAAGTGTGGAAAAATTGGGATGGGGGTGGGGGTAATAGGAGCCTATATGAGAAACAAACCCCAAAATCGGGACTGTCCCTATAAAATCAGGACATCTGCCACGGGTAGGGTGACCAATCAGCTGGTTTGCATCGCTTGGGAGGCGGCGGGAGAGCCTGCTTACCGAGTCCTTGCTCCTGTTCAGAAGGGAGGGTGGAGGAGCAAGGACTCTCCCCCTCCCTCCCGAATGATGCAAACCAGCTGATTGCCGCGGGTGAGGCGGGGGGGAGGAGAGGGAAGGTGCTGATCCGCGGGGTCTGCTGGCGGTGGGGAGGTGCCATGGGGATGGTGGTGTAGGGGAGCTGATAGGGGTATGCCAGCTGTCGATAAAGCAGGCAGCCAAACGGCGTTCTAGTGAAGCACTGCACAACTTTAAATGGAGCATGTTCTGTAATTGAGCAGGGACGTAAGATTGAAACAACGTTAAGTGAGAGGACGTTAAGTGGGGACTTAACTTGCATGTCTGTGAGCTGGACTCTTAGATTGCTAGGTTGGACAATCTGGTTTATAGTCTTCTGCCTTATCAGCGCCAGTAGGATTTAGGATGTTCTAGTCTGTCTTCTAAATAGCATGTAAATTTGCTAGTTTACACAAACAGTTTTGTTTTCAAGGAACAAGCTGCTGGTTTTAGGAAGATGTTGTTGTCTTGGAGACAATTGAGGAATTAAAGGATAGAACTCAGTTCTTTAATTTTATGTGACGACTACTCTAAAGATTGTTCACTTGCTGTAATTAAGTCTTTCAAGGATCAGAAAACCTTTATTCAAGATTATTTATTATGTGGTAGTACCTCAGGGGATGAGTGTAAAGTCAATGGAGTTTTTGCTCCGAACTCATTTAAGTGGGATTTTTTAAAAGGTGCACATGTGGTCTCTATAGGATCTAAAGGTGTTTAAAAAAAAAAAAAAAGACACTTTGTAGAAACTGCAGAGACCTATGTTCTGCTAAGATCCAAACCAGTCAGTCTGGGTCACTGGATGAATAGCCTGGTTTAACTCTAATTGAGTGAGTAGCTTGTCAGGTTGCTTTGATCCACATCCAAATTGCATTTAAATGGTTCCTTGTTCTTTTTAAGACTTTTTCAAATTCTTCTGATTCTTCGACTGACAGACTGACAGACTCTGCACCTGGAATAGAAATGCTACAACTGGGTAAGACTGTGACACGAAGCCACCGCTTTTTCTTCCTTCCTCTTCCCCCCTCCCCCCATCTACTAAAATGCCCAGCACATGGTATACAGCAGCATTAATACTTTCCACTTGTATAATGCCTCTTGTGTAAGACTTTTAAAGTGCTTTATAATTCTGAATTGGTAAGAGTAGTACCTCTAAAATCTAGAGGATGAACTCTTGCTTTCTTTCCTGCTTCCTTCCATTGCCACTGACGTTGTCGAGGTATTAATGCAGCCATTTCAGCATTAAGTGTTACAGCCTTCTCTTATGATGTGAATCATTCCTGATGGCTGTGCCATTAGTGTAAAGTGTGCCCGGAAAGCTTCCTAAACAGTCTTATGTAATATATGATGAACTTGAAATAGAAAAGCACTAGTCTAATGGAGCAGTTTCTATTCAGACAAGTGACTTCTTTTGTTGAAGTTGCTGCTGAAAAAGACAAACAATGCCCTAGTGTGATACCTAAAATCTTTTAAGTAAGTTTACATGGTGGCTTAACACATCTAAACTAAAATGCACTTGTATTTTGTGAGGCTTTTGTAAATACAAACTTCTAAGACTGTCACTCCCCTCTCACAACTACTAATGTCTGGTACTTTTTTCATAGATAAGAAAATATCTTGTGGCGCTAGCGTTTGTCCCAGTAAAGAGACAGTACCTATTTCTTGCAGGACTGTACCTTGCCTGAGGTAAAATTCTTGTGGCTGTCTTATCCTCCCGTCACCCCAAAATTTTTAATCCGTTTTTATATATAGTAGTGCTTGGCTCTTTCCAAATGTGGAGTATTACCGGGCACTCCGCTGAACTGCAGTATTGTCTCCTATCAATGTATTAAACTCTTAAACTTGTACAGCTCGATGCTAAGAAGTAATAAAACTAGTCCAAAAGGAAAGATTTGGGTAATAAGTATGTAAAGGAATCTGTGAAGCTGGCTTGTCAGCAGTGAGTTCATGTTTAGGAGGAAAAATGTACATCAGACCCTTCAGGTGGGAGGGAAATTGCGCACACAAAATAGACCTAGGGCGGGTGAGAGAGAGCCTGGGGAAGAGCTGGGGAGGCAGAGCAAAGAGGTCTGTGGGAACCTGCAAAGGCCAGAGGATATGTTGGGGGTGGCTGGGTGGAGAAGTGGGATCTGGAAGTGTGAAGAGGCGGGGGAGTTATGATTTGTCAGTTCTTGAGCTCTTGGGGACAAAGAAATGGGGGAACTTTGAAGGGGCAAATAAAAAGGGAATGTCTGGGGACAAAAGATTGGAGGCTTTCAAGGAACAAAAATGTAGGAGTTTTGGGAGAAGAGTGCATGGAATCTGCAGGAGTGGAGATAGGAGGAATTTGCCGGGGTGTGGAATAGTATCTTGTTGGAGAGAGGTTTTAATTACAAGAAAATTGGGAAACTTGGTGTAAATTATCCAAGATATAATAAAGGATGGGAGTCACCTGGTTTTGCATGAGGTGATCTGTTTAGATGACGCTACTGGAACACTCTTGATGCCGTTTTCTCCAAGGTTTTAGAGATGGCAGTAATTGGAAGGAAATGGGCCAGGATACTGTAATACTGCTGTTTGCCTCCCACCCCAAAACGAGGTTGAATAGTGTCCTTGCTGCATTCCTTTATAAGATGATGCTAGTTCTACGGTACTGATCCCCGTGTTACACTATAGTATCCGTGGGAGGAGTTGTTACCATGGGAGTAGCACCAAGCCAGTACCGAAGCTGATGATATCCATGCTCAAATGGACTGAGAGTCTTCTGAATTGGTTCAGGATTTTGACTATGATGAGCTTGTCTCAGCTAGTGGCTCTCAACTCTTTCAGCTGCATGAGCTGCAGCCTGGTCATGGTATTTAGTGCTAAAGAGGAAGCTGTGCTGCTTTTAAGATGGTTTACAATAGGAAGTTTAAACTGTGAGCTGGCTTAGTGCTCCTAGCTTTTAAACCGAAACGTTCCCCAGAAAGCGGAGGGGAGCAGAGTATCAGCATGAAAACCTTTCATGGTAAAGAGGAAAATTCCTAAGGCAGCTATTGTGAATGTGGGGTGTGGGTGGAGACTCCACCAATTATGTGACTAGAGCTCTCTTCTGTGAGGTCAGCTATATGGCATACTTGTAACTATATCACCCAAAATACCTCAGTGGCATATTGGAACATGGCTTTGGGTAGTTGATGTTTTCAGTCATACTGTAATAGGGTTTAATGAAAGAAGCATATGAGAAAATTAAAGGTACAGGGCCATCTGAAAAAGTAGGAAGCACTGTTTTGGGGGGGAGGCATGGCAAAGGAGAAAACATGATCTGGCAGAGCTTGCAGTTCCTGGAGCACCTCGTTTAGCCTGAAGTGTGTGCATGTAATGGAGCTTAAAATGATATGTTGTAAACAGTCTAGTCAGTGTGCATCTCTTAGTCATTGTAAGAGAGATTTCTTGGATTTCTCTATCGAGTGGTGGTTTGACCTGATTTTTCCACCTGACTGAAAGGCATTCAAAACATCCATACATCCTTATGAGGCTTAAGTCTCTGCCCTCAACAATGTATGTATTTTCAAAAATATTGAGATGTAATTTGACTCAAGAAGGTTTAGGTTTTAGTGGTTAATAGTGTAATAGCTCTTCTTAACAGAAACCTCTGCAACACAAGGATGAGTAGCAAACGCCATACCAAATCCATTCCAGAAGGTTCTTTTTCATGGGGATTTCCTGGTCAGGAGAACATGGCAGGAGCCACCACTTCAGATGCTGGCAAGCTGGTGAGGAGGCCTCACTGTACTGTGGAAGAGGTGAGTCCAGATAAAGACAGCTTTTGAAATAGGGTCAATTCATTTTTGTCATTTGAGTTTATATAATGGGGAGACCTCTGAGTATTGAGTGGCAAGATGTGAAATTGGATACAGTGAAAATGTGTTTTGAAGCATAGTCCTGAGCTGAGAAAATGCCTTGCAGTGGGACTTAAAGCTCCATCAATGGAGAGGTGATTTCAGAGTAGAAGTATCTTTCTGGGGGAAAACACTAGGTACTAAAAGTCTCTTCAGTGGAGAAAAGCGTAACACGAACTAATGGCTGGAAAACGAAGCCAAACACAGTCAAATTAGAACTAATTCAGAAACATTTTAAGTCAGGGCAATTAACTATGGGAACAAACCACCATGGAAAGTTGGGGATTCTCCATCTCTTAATGTCTGAATGCCTTTCTGGAATATGCTTTTGCCAAACAAGTTATTGGGCTCAATGCAGGGGTAATTGGGTAAAACGTAATGGCCTGTGATGTATGGGAGGTCAGACTAGATGATATGATGGTCCCTTCTGGCATTAAACATCACTTTTCATAGCATCTTTGGGGTGAGAGCTCAGCAAAAGTGGATTCCGCTTTCTCTGAACTCCAGTGAACGTGGCAGTTCCACAACTGGAAATGGTAACGAGGGTGTATATATGTGTTTATCATTGACTTACCTGCATGTAAATGTGATAAGGATGAAAATTATACTCCTTGCTATAATGAGCATGAGCCCATTTTCAACTTAACAGCAGCTTTGGTCATGTAGTTCCTGCTTAAATGGGCTGAAGATAAACTTCATGCGCTGTAACAACTGTGTAGTATGCATTAAATTACAAACTTCACTTTTTCTTGATAGTGGTTTTAATGTGGCTTTTTTCCTCTCAGGGTGTACAAAGAGAAGAGAGAGAAAAGTACAAACTACTGTTGGAACTAGTAAAGGAAAAATATCCTAGAAACTACTCCACTCCCATAGCTGCAAACCACTGCAAGTAATTTCACGTTATATTCCAGCCTTTTTACTAGTAACAGTGACTTCTTTTGCGAGGCAAGGAGGGACATCAAGTCACTCTTTTAATGGGCACTCTGGTTGTTGTCGTTGGAAAGGTTTGATAAGTTTGTTGCAATCAACAAAGTTCTGTTGATATGATCCAGGACAGATGCTTTGGAACAGACCTTTAAACCTTTTGAAATGCATGCAGTTGCGTATACTAAAGTTATCTGTGGCCTTTATTTTTTTTAAATAAAAGACCAACCCAAAATATTCAGCCGAAGTGTAGAAAAGGTGAAGAATCACAAATTGCTGTGGGTGTCTTTCTCCTCCTCCTCCTCCTCCTACCTCTTTTCTGCTTCCTATGTTGTATCTGCACTAGGAAACTTCCTGCCCCTTTTTGGGCACAAGTGCTTCCAGTGATATAATTTCTACTATGAAATCCTATATTAAGTGCTAAACTAGTGTTATTGGATTTGGGGATTTATTTTCCCTTCCATTGAATGTTTTTTACGAATCTTATGCTGCTGATGTGGAATGGACATAAGCTGTGAAGGAGCTAATTTTTTGTCTTAACACAGCCTGTTCTGAGGCCTAACTATAGTTTAATGAATACATGTTCTCTTCTGACTTCATAAAAAAATTGTCACTTTATAGTTTTTGCAATAATTTTTCAATCTGTGGTAAGGCTGAAAGACCATGGCAATCATGCATACAGACCTGAAGTTCTTGAAGGTGACCTGCAAAGGCAGGAAAACTTGTCCATGCCTCTGTGTTGTATGAAGACCTTGAGAGGTCTTTAAAGAGAAGTTCATTTTCTGAACAGAAATTCAGGTTTTGTCTACCTGTTCTTCTTGGATGCTGAGGCTGTCTGTGAGCTAAGGGTTTGTCTAAACACAAGCTGTACCACTTAACCTATACTAGTATAAAACAGGGGCAGGAAGTTTCTTAGTGCAGATACAACATAGGAAGCAGAAAAGAGATAGGAGGAGAGACACCCACAGCAATTTGTGATTCTTCACCTTTTCTACACTTCTTCTGAATACTTTGGGTTTTGTTTTATACCAGTATAGTTAAGTGAAGGTGGCACATCTCCTAGTGTAGACACATTTATAAAGGTTTAAATGTGCTTAGACCAGTATAGCTGCTTTTCCTTATGAGAGAGAAAACAAACTATATCCGTCTAAGTACACTTTATACCCTCATAACTGCATCTACACTAGGGCATGGTACTACTTTAACTAGATTAGTAAAAACTCAAGGAGTACCTTAATGCTCTAGAACTCGGACTTCTCTAAGATCACAGTAACAAAGCCAAACTTCCTTCTTTCGCTTTTGGAGAAATTAATATGTATATTGTACAGACAACTGCAAATTACAAGAAAATAATTGTTTGATTACTTCTGGTGTATTTAAACGATGCAGAAAACAGTATTTCAAATGATATAATGGAATACTTAATTCCTGTTCTCTGGACCTTTTTTAACTTCACCAAGTGAGCAGGCCACTGAAGATGGTCAGAACTCTCTCCTTTTTTTATGAGACCTTTAGCTTAGGGTATGTCTACACTTAAACTGCTACAATGTCACAGCTGCAGTGCTTGCTGCGCAGACATTATCTACACTGATGGGAGAAAAGGGCATGATGAAAACATCTTGTCATACAAAATGAAACAGAATGGCTACTCAATAAAATTAATACTAAGCCTGTTTAAAAGAGATACTATTTCACATACTATGTAAAAGGCCTTTAGAATTTGCTGTCTAACAGAATCAAATTCTGTGCCCCCCTTTTTTTCTTAAAGAGTGGACATTCACTCTTAGCATAGTGAAAAGTAATATGCATCAGGATGTAAAAGTTGCACAATTGACTAGTTGCTTTTTTCCTTTTTTTGTGTGTGTGTAAGCACTGCTGGAGCTGGAATATTTCCATTAATGCATCAATTGGCCAATTCTGGTTTACCAAATTCTGTTGCTTTAACAGTGATCACTTCTAGCATTCTGTACCACATGGTTGTGTAGGAGCTATAATCCATTCCTTTAGAGGATTGCATACAGAGGTGACAAATAGGATATGTATGGGCTCCTTTGAAAGAATTTCTGACACTTTTCTACTAAATCTGTACCAAAGTTCTCAAGGTTGCCTCAAGGAGCCAGTGAAGACTGGTGGCCACATGGAAGAAAGATATGGAGTGAGAATGCCTCCATTTGTTATGCTAAGGAATGGTGAGTGTGTGTGTGTGTATCATACATATATTGCAGTAAGTGCAGATAGACATAATCAAGTTGGGCTTATTCTCCTCAATGAGTCTTTTAAATGAATGCGGAGTTAAGTTTGCAATAGTGAAGTTGCAAAGGTTGAGACCAATACCTTAATTGTGCTTTTCTGCATGTATTAACTTTAATTATATCAGACTTGTCTATATGCAGTACATTAGCCTTTAATAGTCCCATCATGTCATATATAAATGCATGTAAAAATATGGAAGCATCCATGTCAGAAAGTTGTTACACCTCTGTTTGCTATTACTATAAAAGTTGTTACTTCTGTTTATCTATCTTCCTGTACAGAACAGCTTGTCTAACAAGTTGAAAGACATAATGCTTAACTTTAAGGCCCTTGTACTATGCCGGGTGGGCCAATTAAAATTATTGCTTTAGGAAGGGTTGGTGGGATGTTGCCCAGGCTGTACTCAGTAAGGGTGGTGAAACGCTAACCTCCACTGAGGAGATCGTCAAGAGGTGGAAGAAGCACTTTGAGGACCTCTTCAACCCAATGGAACAAGATTAGTACTGGCAGTTGGGTCCTGGAGATTATCCATCAGGAATGCTCCATACAGTTTCTCTCCTTTCCTCTCAAACCCCCTTTCCGGTTGTCATCCTGGGACCCACTCACTAATTGATTCCTGCCTCTGTATCTAGAGAGAGAGTTCTACTCCCCATATTTCCTAATTCTCCCCCCCGGCCTCCTCCCAAAAAAGATGGAGGGTGGAGACCCATCCTGGACCTTCAACAACTCAACGTCTTTATCAGAAAGCTGACATTCAGGATGATTCAGCAAGGGATGTGGTTTGTGGCTCTTGTCATGAAGGACCTATATTTCCATTTGAATGTTCACCCATCCCACAAGAAGTCCCTGTGTTTCCTGGTGGGAGAGGAACACTACAGTTTTGGGTCCTCCCTGTTGGACTCACTACAGCACCCAGAGTATTCACAAAAGTTTTCTTTGAGGTAGCAGCCCAGGTGAGGCACCAGTGCTACATGGTGTTCCCATACTTGGTAGGCCGATCTTGTAAAGAAGTCATGTCAGTGACCGGATCTCTTAGGCATTTTGTATAAATGAAGAAAAGTCTGTTTTGTCACTCACAAGGACAATAAGTTTTATAGGAGCACAGATGAACTCCATCTCTGCGAGAGCATTTCTCCCCGCAGATGGATTTTGCATGATGAACAACCTGATTTCCCACATCATCCATAAACAATGAAGTATGGGGCACCAGTGTGTCTCACTGTTGGGCCATGTGATTGCATGTACCTATGTGATGCCATTCACCAGACTCCACTTGTGTCTGCAAATTTGTCTCCACTAGATTTAGCAGCCAAATTGGCACTGCGTTGTCTCCAAATGACTGTTCCTGCCAGAGTTCTCACCTCCCTCTCCTGGTGAGGACTTTTCAGCCCTCCCATATCAAGATTGTTTGAGTTCCACATAAAGCAGACAAGATGCTTACTTGTATTTTTCCTGAAACCCCTCGCTTATTCTGAATACAAGAGACTTCACTCCCTTGATATCAGGTGCACCCTGGCATTCTTCCTGCAAAGAACCAAACCTATTAGAAAATCTGACACTTTATTACCCACGCGATCTCTGTGACAAGCCATATCCTCTCAGAGGATTTCTAAAGTGGGTTTTGAGATGCATCTTAGAATGCTACAAAATAGGGGGAAAAAAAAAATCCTTCCCCTGGGGCATTACAGCTCATTCCATATGAGCACAAGCTGCCTCCGCGGCATCCCTCAGACATTCTGCTGCAGGCCTCTTGCGGGGCAGCAACTTAGAGTTCTGTTCACATGTTCATGACCCGCTACTCTCTAGCCCAAGAAGTATCTGCAGATGCAGCTGTAGGAATGGCAGTACTACAGGCATCTCTGCTGCCACCTTCCTTGCACCCTTCTCTAGTCTGAACACTGCTAACTAGTCACCCATGTGTGGAATATACATAGGGACCAGCATTCTAAGAAATGGAGGTTGCTTACTGTAACTGGAGGCTCTTTGAGATGTGTGGTCTCTATCTGTATTCCACCACCTACCCTCCATCATCTCAGCTTTGGATTTGATTGGATTGTGGTAAGAAGAGAAACTGGAGAGGTGTTGACCCACATTGCCTTTCATGCCCTTGGTCAGGAGCATGAGAGGGAGCTACAGACACCAGTTGGAAGAATTTCTGGACTTTGGTGCACGCACACCCACATGTGTGGTCCCTATCTGCATTCCACATCTCGAAGAACCTTCAGTTACAGTGAGTAACCTCCATTTCTCTGGATATGATCTTCAATGAGCTTATCTGTTAGCTCTGCAACTTCATGTTAGTGATTGGCTAATCAAAAAGTCATTTACAGTATAACCGGCAAATCTACAGTTTTGAACCTAATTAGTTGACTTTTGTTTTCAATTCATACTTTCTTCTTCTGTGCAGGTATCAGAGGTGCTGAAACTCGGGGCCCGCTCTGGTCTCGGAGAAGTGATGTGGGCAGGTACAAAATCTCTCCTAATTACGTTCCTCCATGTTCGGCTTCCAACCTCTGGAATTTTTATGTTCATATCTGGGGGGGGATAAAAATTCATGTGCATCACCTGCAGATGCTGAGGAGAAACCTCTTTGGAGGGACTTGGTAAATTATGGAACATAGCTATGTAATGGGCATCTTGTGCAGGATGTGCCGCACTATCATATTGACAATACACAAGCACATCATAGAATCCTGGAGGGAGGGGAATTAAAGCAGGACATTTGGATAGCAGGGTAAGGGATAGCTGTAGCTCCAGAAAGCGACGAAAGCAGTGCCCAGCCAGCAGTCAAGGCTTTTAGCGCTGGGGAAGGAATGTCTCCTCTATCGCTCCTTGTGTGAGTAGGGTTAGAGGTGTATGCAAATAGCTGTTTGGGAGGAGGAAGCGTAAACTCGCTTGTTCCCACCCTGGTCTACAGAAATCCTATTGCATGATATTAGAAAGACAAGGTGGGTGAGGTAATATCTTTTATTGGATCAGCTTCTGCTAGTGAGAGACACAAGCATTCGAGTAGCACAAAGTTCTTTAGGTCTGCGAAAGGTGGTACTTGCATTTAGCTGTAATGCAAGATGGAACAGATTGTTTAGCATAAGGTAGAGTGGCCCATTAACACCTCTGCAATCATAGGACAAAGGGTGAGGGGGCTAGTGGGTTACGGGTTGTTGTAATAAGCTGTAAATCCAGTGTCTGTTCAGTCCATGATTTTTAGTGTCTAGCAGAATTATGGATTTAAGCTCCCAAGCTTGTCTTTTTGAAAGTGTTATGCGCAGGCTTCTTTTGAGGATGAGGACTGCTAGGTCAGATATAGAGTGATTGCTTTGTGAAAAGTGTTCACCCACAGGTGATAGGTTATTTTTGTAGTTTATAATTTTCATGTGTGATTTCCACCACAACTTCAACATCCACCACCTGTCCATTAAACTCTTTCTGGAGTGCTTCCACACTAATATCAACTTCTTGGACACCACAATCAGCTTCAACAATGGAACCTTACAGACAACCATATGTAAGAAATACATGGATCACCACCTCCACCTTCATAGATCTGGTAACCACCCTAAACACACCCAGAAATCTGTTACCTACAGCTATGCGCTCAGATACCACAGAATATGCTCTGAGGAGAGAGTCTGGGATATACACCTTAACTCAATGAAAACCACCTTCACCAAACAAGGACACTTCAGCAGAGAAGTAGATTGCATTGTGAAACTGGACACCAGTTTATTCTGAACCTGCTTCAATACAGATATAAAACCTCCTCTGACCACAGACCCCTAGTACCACCTCGCGTTGGAACCAATATAGGATATCCTCAAAATAAATCCCAGATTCAATAGGAACCACATCCTGAAAGATCTTTTCTGAACCCTCACTTCTGGTCTTCAAACAACCCCCAGCTTCTCCAAGCTCATAATCGGAAGCAAGCTCCCCACAGACCAACACACCCTGGCCACCAGGGCAACACCAGACCTCGACAGAAACAGATGCAAAACCTGCAAACATCTCCACTGCTACAATGATGAACACCTCTCACAACACACCTTGGATCCTACACAGGCCTATCATAATGTGGTATACCTCATCTAATGCATTAAATGCCCCAATAACAATGTGGACGAAACCAAACAAATCTATGCTCTTGAACGAACTCATGCAGGAAATGTATAAAAGAGGAAAAACATCCTATCACTTGTGGCTGAAGATAATAACTGCCATACTGGATCAGACCAGTGATCCATCGAGCCCAATATCCTGTCTTCTGAAGCATGTGGCATTAGCCACTGTCAGAAGAAATGAATAGAACAGGCAATCATTTAGACTCATAGACTTTAAGGTCAGAAGGGATCATTATGATCATCTAGTCCAGGGGTCGGCAACCTTTACTATCAAAAGAGCCATTTTGCCCCCTCTTCCACTAAAGAAAAATAGTCTGGAGCCGCAAAACATAACGCTGCTTATAAACTTTTAAAAGTTTTAATCTTTTTTTAATTTTACCTGTTACAACAACAGAATACAACACAAGTGCAGTGTGCATGTGTAGGCCTACTTTGAAATAAATTAAACACTGAACTATGCAGGCCTTTTTGAGTCCTTCCCGTATTTGTGTAAAATTAAAATAAAACGTAGCCCACTTTAATATAAAAAAACATATAGTTGCAGCTTAGCAGTTTTAAAAAAGTAAACATAAAATTAGGAACGTTTTTTGACAAGTCCATTTCAGTGTGCTCTCATCCTCTTCGGGTTTCTTTCTCGGCCAGCAATCAGCCGAAGCACCTGAACATACAATAAAAAACTACATCAGCTCTGGGTCTAAAATAAATGTTTTTTTCTGAATAATAATAGCCTATTAAATGCTAGTGTTCTCACCTGTTTAATGTGACTTCTGTTTCTGAAGCTCGATGCTGATCTTCCCTATGTCGGGGCTGTAAGATGTGACTTTGATCTTCACACAGGACTGTAGGCTCTCATTTGTGAGGCGGGAGCGATATTTGGACTTTATGAAGTTCATGCTCGAGAAAACTTGCTCGCATAAGTATGTTGAGCCAAAGATGGACAGGACTCCAAATGCATACTTTTTCATGTTCATATACGTGTCGGGAATGGCACTCCATATTTCAAAAACAAGTTTGTCGGGTTTGGGGAGGTTTTCAATATCATTCCATTTGTGCTCTTTAGCGAAAGTGGCCTTCTGACAGGCGACTTCTTCGAGATCCGCTGTCAGGCTTTTGAACTTGGACACCCATAAGTCTTTATCCGCTATGTCGGCCAGTTCAATTTCAAGATCGGGCTGACTTATCCCTGTGAATGCGGATATGTTCAGCAGGGATGGGTCGATGTCCAGCGGTGTGACAGGGAAGGACAGAGTGTTTTTTTCCTTTCTGAACTCGCTGAATCTTTCTCCAAATGCAGCTTGCATTGCCATAATTGCACAGTGTAAATAATCACAATTTGTGATTTGTTCTCTTCTTTGAACTCTCTCAGGGAGGGGAAGTGAGAGAGCGTACCTCTCTGTACATCTCTGGCAAACACTCTCATCTTGCGCTCAAACGCCAGAACATCCTCCAGCAACTGCAGGGTCGTGCTTCCCTTTCCCTAGAGATTTTTATTCAGTTCCGCAGGTTGACTGTGCGTTGTGTAAAGTACTTCTGTTTGTTTTAAACCAGCTGCCTATTAATTTCACTGGATGACCCCCTAGTTCTTGTTACGTAAAGGGGTAAATAACATTTCCTTATTCACTTTCTTCATACCAGTCGAGATTTTATAGACCTCCATCATATCTCCTCTTAGTGATCCTTTCCAAGTTGAAAAGTCCCAGTTTTTAATCTCTCCTCATATGGAAGGTCTTCCATATTCCTAAACATTTTTGTAGCCCTTCTCTGAATCTTTTCCAGTTCTAATCTATAGCTTTTTTGAGATGGGACAGCCAGATCTGCACGCAGTATTCACGATGTGGGTGTACCATGGATTTTCATAAAGGCATTATGATAGGCAGAAAATACTTATTCTTTTTCTAATGTTTCGTAACATTGTTAGCTTTTTTGACTGCTAATGCACGTTGAACAGATGTTTTCAGAGATCCATCCACAATGACTCAAGACCCTTTTTGAGTAGTAACAGCTAATTTAGACCATTTCGTACATATAGTTGGGATTGTTTTCCAATGTGTGTTGTTTGGCATTTATTGATATTTGAATGTCACCTGCCATTTTGTTGCCCAGTCACCCAGTTTTGTGCAATCCTTTTGTAACTCATCACAGTCTGCTTTGGACTTTACAAAATGACTCAAGATAGACATTTCGCTGTTTACCCCCTTTTCCAGATTATTTATGAATATGTTGAACAGCACTGGTCCCAGTACAAATCACTGAGGAACCCCACTATTTACCTCTCTCCACTGTGAAAATTGACCATTTATTCCTGCCCTTTGTTTTCTGTCCTTTATCCAGTTACTGATCTATGAGAGGCTCTTCCCTCTTTTCCTATGACTGCTTACTTTGCTTGAGAACTTTGGTGAGGGACCTTGTCAAAAGTCTTCTGAAACTCCAAGTACACTATATACACTGGATCACTCTTTTCCACTTGTTTGACCACCTCAAAGAATTCTAGTAGATCAGTGAGGCATGATTTCCCTTTACAAAGCCATGTTGACTCTTCCCCAACACATTCTGTTAATCTGCGTGTCTGATAATTCTGTTCTTTGCTATAGTTTCAACCAGTTTGTCTGGTACTGAAGTTAGGCTTATCGGCCTGTAATTGCCAGGGATGGCCTCTGGAGCCTTTTTAAAATAAAATTGGCATCGTAATAGCCATCCTTCAGTCATCTGGTACAGAATATGATTTTAAGTGACAGGTTACATACCAAAGTTAGTAGTTCTGCATTTTCACAAGGTAAGGTATTTCCAGCAGAGAGAGAGGGAAGTATTATTACCATTATACAAGGCACTGGTGAGACCTCATCTGGAATACTGTGTGCAACTTTGGTCTCCCTTGTTTAAAAAAAGATTAATTCAAACTGGAACAGGTGCAGAGAAGGGCTGCCAGGATGATCAGAAGAATGCAGAACGTACCTTATTAGAGGAGACTTAAGGAGCTTTGCTTGTTTAATCAAAAGAAAACTGAGGGGAGATATGATTGCTCTCTCAAAATACATCCAAGGGATAAATAACTCCTCTCCTTCCCTGGTATTTAAGTTAAGGGCCAATGTTGGTACAAGAACAAATGGATATAAACTGGTTATCAACAAGGTTATGCTTGAAATTAGACAAAAGTTTCTCACCATCAGAGAAGTGAAGTTCTGGAACAGCCTTCCAAGGGGAGCAGTGGGACAAAAAAACCTAACTGGTTTCAGGGCTGAGCTTGACAAGCTTATGCAGGGGATGGTATGATGGGACTCCCTACAATGGCATGTGAATCATCTGTGACTGCTAGTAGCACATATCTTCAGTAGCCAGAGATGAGACACTAGATGAGAACGGCTCTGAATTACTACAGAGAATTCTTGCCCAGGTGTCTGACTGGTGGGTCTCACCCACATGCTTGGGGTCTAACTAATTCCCGTATCTGAGGTCAGGAAGGAATTTTTCCCCAGGTCAGGTTGGCAGAAAACTTGGGGATAGGGGGTTGCCTTCTTCTAGAGTGAGGGTTCACCTGCTGGTTTGAACTTGAGTAAATGGCGAATTCTCTGTAACTTGCAGTCTTTAAATCATGATTTGAGGACTTCAGTAATTCAGCGAGAGGCTCTGGGCATATTGCAGGAGTAGATGGGTGAGGTTCTGTGGCCTGCAATATGCAGGAGGTCAGACTAAGGCCAGAAGGGACCATCTTGATCATCCAAAGTCTAAGAATCTGAGTGGCTGTTTGAATAGAAAGAAGTCTTCTGTTTGTATGCCTTGTGCTACAAAAGTACAAAGCTGTACTTCTATAAAACATCTGGGGTGCCTAACCTGGATATCGATTATCTTCTCTCACTAGATTGAATTTGTCTTCTAATGTATTAGATCCTAAACCCACTGTACAAGTTGTCTTATATATGGGTCCCTTTTTAAAAAGGAGACTTGGATCAAAAAGATGCAAGAACTTTTTCATTTTGGAGCATTTATGCTGATAAAAGTAAAACCTGTCAGTGTATAATTCCTTGCACAGTAACATGCTTCACTTCAGATGCTGCATAGTTTTCAAGGGTAAGCCTTTTCCAGTAAGGATAGCAGCTTCCCTAGCAATCCTATAAGAGTCAAGTAAACTTATTCTGTCCACCCACTTTAAGGTCATGTCTGCACTACAATGGCACAAGTATGATGTACTGTACTGTAGAGTATCAGAGGGGTAGCCGTGTTAGTCTGGTTCTGTAGAAGCAGCAAAGAATCCTGTGGCACCTTATAGACTAACAGATGTTTTCTTGCATCCGAAGAAGTGGGTATTCACCCACGAAAGCTCATGCTGCAAAAACATCTGTACTGTAGATGCTTCCTACTTTGACAGAAAAACCTCTTCTGTCAATGTAGGTAATCCACCTCTCCAAGAGACAGTGCTAGCTCGACAGAAGCATTCTTCCATCAGCCTAGCTGGATCTACAGTGAGGTTAAGATCGACCTAACTCTGTCATGTAGGGAGTGAAATTTTTCAGACTTGTAACTAGGTTGGCGTAACTGTATCTGGATGCATGCCCTTCAGGTAAACGAGTGCTTTCTTTTTGTGAGGAGTTTTTCATTTATATTACAAAAGACTTTTCAATTCATGATTGTCGTGCATTATATCTTAACTTTAAGCTACATCTTGTATTTTTTTTTTTGCCATGCTTTGGTACTCGCCCCAGTCCCCTACTTTTGGTGGGTATTTCCAGCTTTCCTTCCCTTTGCCTTTCCTCTTTTCTCCACCTGCATCCCCTCAAAGTATTGATTCCAAATAACTCTTGTTCTTCTTGCACGTTGGCCAGATTCCAACCCCACAGAGAGCCTTTCCCAACCCTCCTCACACACCCCTGACTCCTTACCCCACAGGTAACTTACTAAGTAAATATCCCTAGTTGTGAAACTCTGCCTGTTTTTGTCTCTAAGATCTCGGACTTCAGCAGAAAATTCACAAGAGCCTGAAATGACAGTTGGGCAGAAAAATGAAGGGGTAAGTTTGGAAGCTCCAGCTTTTTTCCTCTTTTAAAAAATGTGACGTCCTGTAACTAAACTGTACATTCAACCCTAACTGTGCACTTCCATACTTGAGCATATCATTGAATAATGTTCTTAACCCAGTGGCATATGGCTTTTGTGGGAGTGCGGTCTTTGAGACTTACAGAATATAGTGATGGTGGAAGACCCCTTGTGAGTCTGGGCTCTGGTCAGTATGCTGCATCTTCTCAGTTCTTCTTCGAGTGATTGCTCCTATGCATTCCAGTTAGGTGTGCGCGCCGTGCGTGCACAGCTCTTCGGAAGATTTTTACCCTAGCAACTCCGGCAGGTCGGCCGGGCGCCCCCTGGAGTGATGCTGCTATAGCACTAGATATATACCCCAGCCAACCCGTCCGCTCCTCAGTTCCTTCTTACTGCCCGTGACGGCCGTTGGAACAGTGGAGTGCTCCTTTGACCTCCACATCCCTAGCTTATCTCTGGTTCTTGTTGTATTTAGTGTATATAGTTATTTTAAATAGTTAGTTCAGTTAATTCGTTAATGGATTAAGGGGAATCGGGGGGGCTTAGTCCCTCTTTTCCCGAACCGGTGCGGGCTCATGCCCAAGGCACTGGGGTTTTAGCCCTGTTCGGCTTGCCAGCGGCCCATGCCAATTGGAGACCCTCACGACTCCTGCCTGCGCTGCTTAGGAGAGTCCCATCGTGCAGATAAGTGCCCTATTTGCAAGTCGTTCAAGCCGAGGACAAAGAAAGAGACTGACTTTCGGTTAAAGCAGCTATTGATGGAGTCGGCACTTAGCCCTACGGTGCCGACACCAACAACTTGGCAGTCCTCTTTGGTGCGGAGCGCACCAGCGGTCCCGAGCTGGTCCAGTACCGAGACTTTGAAAAAACAACAGCCGGCACCGGCGTCCCGGCACCGTTCCCTCTCTCCTGCGAGGAAGCGTAGGCTGGCGCAGACGGCCTCCAAACCTCCTGCATCGGGACCGCTCACCCAGCCACCTCCGGCACCGACTGTGGTGGTGCACAAACCGTGCACAGTACCGTCGACTCCGGCGCCGCAAGAGCCGTTGAGTCCGGTACCGCCCTGCTCCCCGGTGCAAACCGTGGTCGAGCTGCCTCTCCCGTCGACGCCCGAGACTTTCTCGACGGCGAGAGAGCTGATTGAGCTCACAGAGCCACCGTGTCTCCAGCCCCCGGCACCGCCAGTGCGGGCTGTGAAGTCAGTGGGCAAACCGGCCATCACGAGGCCTCCTTCCCCTGACAGACGGGATAGAAGGCATTCCAGGTCCCGGACCCGGTCCCGATCCCGGAGACGTTCGCCTTCTCGCCGATCCAGATCCCGGCACCGGTCGCAATCCCGGTACTGCTCGACATCGCGGTACCAGTCGCACTCCCGGAGACGATCCCAGTCCCAGTCACCTGACCGTCGGTACCGACGAAGGTCCGGATCCCAGTACCGCTCCTGGTACCGGTCATCTCGCAGCCGCTCCCACCGACGTCAGTCGAGATCTCGGTCGACCTCCCGGCACTGGCACAGTTGATGGTCTCGTTCTCACTCCCGGAACCGCGACGACCGGCACCGTCCAGGGACAGACCGGCGGCATCGACAGCACAGTCCAACAGTGCCTCTGCCCCCCCGTGGCCTTCCCGCCAGCCTTCAGTCTCTTCCCAAGTGGGCAGTGTGGGCGATCGACGCGCCGACCCCCAAGGGCAGGACCACGGCCCCCAACAATGGGGCTTCTGGACCCCCTGGGCCTACCACGAGGCTCAAGGGGTCCCTTTCACTCAGCGGCCCAGGACTTCTGACCACAGGGCGCCAGAAGCCACGGTCAGCGGACCTCCTCCATCACCACCTGTAGTGGGAGAGCATCCCCACAGACGCGGAGGCCTCGCAGCGCATGGACGAGCCCCCGCCGGAAGCCTGTCATCGTCTTCCTCACCAGATGAGGCGGTGGCGGGGGCGTCGACATCGGGCCCTCCACTGATTGACCTGCGGGCCCACCAGGACCTGCTTCGACGGGTGGCCCAGAGCATTAACCTCCCTGTCGAAGAGGTTGCTGAGGACGATGACCCGGTGACCACCATAATTGGAGCTGAGGCCCCGCTGCGGGTGGCCTTGCTCTTCATTCGGACCATACAAAGAAATGCCAATACGGTGTGGCAGTCACCAGCTTCCATCCCTCCCACCGCTTGAGGGATGGAAAGGAAATACTCCGTTCCACCCAACGGGTATGAGTATTTGTACATGCACCCAGCCCCAGACTCCTTAGTAGTGCAGTCCGTTAATGACCGGGAGCGACATGGGCAACCAGCTCCAGCGCCAAAATCAAAAGAAGCGCGGAGGATGGATCTGTTGGGCCGGAAGGTCTATTCGGCCGGTGGCCTCCAGCTAAGGATTGCCAATCAATTGGCTCTCCTCGGTCGCTACACTTACGATACCTTGGTGTCACTCTCAACCTTTACGGAGCTGGTATCAACAGACTCCCGACCTGAATTCTCAGCCCTTATTGAAGAGGGCAAGAAAGCCTCCCGGTCATCCCTCCAGGCCTCTCTGGACTCGGCAGACTCAGGAGCCAGAACTTTGGCCGCGGGAGTGACCATGAGGAGAATCTCCTGGCTGCAATCCTCCACCTTGCCTCCCGAGGTCCAGTACACTCTTCAGGACCTTCCATTTGACACCAAGGGCCTCTTCTCTGAAAAAACGGACTCGAGGATTCAGACTCTCAAAGATGGCCGAATCGCCATCTGTACCCTGGGCATGCACACGCCAGCTACCCAGCGGAGGTCCTTCCGGCAGCAGCCGTACCGCCAGTTTAATCAGGTCAGGCCACTGCCTGATAGGCGCAGAGGCAGGGTGAACCGCCGTAGACCGTCGGGTAACCGGGGTAATCAGTCCCAAGCGCCCTCCAAGCCCCCTCAGGGGCCTAAGCAAGCCTTTTGATGGGACGCCCGAGGACGGCCCATCAGTGTATTCACCGGATCCTTCCCCGTTATTTTTCGACCGTCTTTCCCACTTCCTCCAGGCGTGGTCCCAGATAACAATGGACAACTGGGTACTTCGCACGGTGGAGTATGGTTACCGCCTTCAGTTTGTTTCGCCCCCTCCCTCCCACCCACCCTCCCCGTCCCTCTTCAGGGACCCCTCTCACGAGCAATTCCTACTGCAAGAGGTCGAGACTCTGAGTTTGGGTGCCATAGAGGAGGTGCCGAACGACATGCGAGGCAGGGGATTTTATTCCCGATATTTCCTAATCCCCAAGGCGAAGGGAGGTCTACGACCCATACTAGACCTCCGAGAGCTCAACAGATACCTACTCAAGCTCAAGTTTCGCATGGTAACCCTGGGGACCATTATTCCTTCCCTGGATCCGGGAGACTGGTTTGCCGCCCTCGACATGAAGGACGCGTATTTCCATATCGCGATTTACCCTCCGCATCGACGTTACTTGCGTTTCGTCGTCAACAACCTGCACTACCAGTTTACGGTGCTACCCTTCGGCCTCTCCACCGCGCCGAGGGTCTTCACCAAGTGCATGGCAGTGGTTGCCGCAGCCCTCCACTGTCGTCGCATATATGTGTACCCGTATCTCGACGACTGGCTGGTCCGCGGACCATCCTGCCAACTGGTAGCATGTCAACTGGCCGAGATCCTAGCCCTGTTTCAGCATCTAGGACTTATGATAAACGCTGAGAAGTCCACTTTAGCTCCATCACAGAGGGTGGAGTTCATCGGAGCGGTCCTGGATTCCAATTTGGCCAGGGCCTGCCTCCCTCGACCTCGGCACCAGTCTATGGTTTCCTTCGTCCGGGACCTACAATCCTTTCCCACGACAACGGTGCGGTCCTGCCTCAGACTCCTGGGCCACATGGCGTCATGCACGTTCGTGATCATGTACGCGAGGCTGCGTCTTCGCACATTTCAAACTTGGCTTGCGTCGGTGTACCGCCCGCACCACGACTCCATAGACATGGTGGTCACAGTCACGAAACCAACCCTCAATTCGCTCAACTGGTGTCTGGACCCAGCGGTCGTGTGTGCCGGAGTCCCATTCCGCCCTCCTAGCCCGTCGATCACCCTGACAATGGATGCCTCGGCATTGGGGTGGGGGGCACACCTCAGCGACCTACACACCCAGGGTCTCTGGTCGCCCCGAGAGCTCTCCCTCCATATCAACGTCAGGGGAGCTGCGGGCGATCCGCTTGGCGTGTCAAACCTTCCACGCCCATCTCCAAGGGCTATGTGTGGCTGTTTTCACGGACAACACAACGGCGATGTTTTATGTCAACAGACAAGGCGGGGCTCGCTCCTCCCTGCTTTGCATGGAAGCAGTGCTCCTTTGGGACTTCTGCATAACCCACTCTATTCACCTGGTAGCGTCGTTTCTTCCAGGAGTGCAGAACACGCTGGCCAACCATCTCAGCAGGTCATTCCTCTCCCACGAGTGGTCCCTTCGTCCTGATGTGGTGCACACAATTTTCCAAAGGTGGGGGTTTCCCCAAATAGACCTGTTTGCCTCCAAAGAGAACAGGAAATGCCACCAGTTCTGCTCTTACCAGGGTCGCTCCCAGGGCTCCCTATCGGACGCATTTCTCCGCTCCTGGACGGATCACCTGCTGTATGCCTTCCCTCCGTTCCCCCTCGTACACCGGGTGCTACTCAAGCTTCGGAGGGACAGGGCCCGCCTCATACTCGTTGCTCCGGCCTGGCCGAGACAGCACTGGTACACCCTGCTGCTCGAGCTCTCGGTACGAGATCCCATCCCTCTTCCCTTATGGCCGGACCTGATAACACAGGACTTCGGCAGGCTTCGCCACCCGGACCTGCAGTCCCTACATCTTGCAGCTTGGTTCCTACGTGGCTGACCCGAGCGGAACGTGACTGCTCTGTGGCGGTGCAACAAGTCCTGATGGAAAGCAGGAAGCCTTCCACTCGAGCAACCTACCTCGCAAAGTGGAAACGTTTCGCACTCTGGTGCGACCAGAAGGGTCTCAATCCTTTCACAGTCCCTATTCCTACGATCCTGGACTACCTCTGGTCTCTCAAGGAGCAAGGCCTCACGGTCTCCTCATTGAAGGTGCACCTGGCGGCAATTTCTGCCTTTCGACCTGGCGTAGGAGAATGGTCCATCTTTTCCAACCAGATGGTTTCCCGCTTCCTTAAGGGACTAAATCGCTTGTACCCACCGATACGGCGCCCTACACCCTCTTGGGATTTGAACTTAGTTCTCGCTAAGCTTATGGGAGCCCCATTTGAGCCCTTGGCCACATGTTCCCTTCTTTATTTATCATGGAAAACGGCATTTCTCGTTGCTATAACATCAGCAAGACGAGTTTCCGAGCTGCACGCCCCAACGGCTGGTCCGCTGTATACCATCTTCCATGCGGACAAGGTACAGCTTTGGCCACACCCAGCCTTCCTCCCTAAGGTGGTGTCGACCTTCCATTTGAACCAGGACATTTTCCTCCCGGTCTTTTTCCCGAAGCCGCACGCCTCAAGTCGTGAACAACAGCTTCACACCCTTGACGTCCGCAGGGCCCTCGCATTTTACATAGAGCGAACGAAACCCTTCCGGCGGTCGCCCCAGCTATTCGTAGCGGTTGCTGATCGCATGAAAGGCAAGCCGGTTTCCTCTCAGAGGATTTCCTCCTGGGTAACATCATGTTATGAGCTTGCTCGTGTGCCAGCTAGCCGCCTCACCGCTCATTCTATGAGAGCGCAAGCCTCGTCTGCCGCCTTCCTAGCTCATGTCCCCATCCAAGACATCTGTAGAGCGGCCACCTGGTCTTCTGTCCACACCTTCGCTTCCCACTATGCGTTGGTGCAACAATCTAGAGACGATGCAGCCTTCGGCTCAGCAGTCTTACACTCTGCCACGTCTCACTCCGACCCCACCGCCTAGGTAAGGCTTGGCAATCACCTAACTGGAATGCATAGGAGCAATCACTCGAAGAAAAGACGGTTACTTACCGTTGTAACTGTTGTTCTTCGAGATGTTGCTCCTATCCATTCCAGACCCGCCCTCCTTCCCCACTGTCGGAATAGCCGGCAAGAAGGAACTGAGGAGCGGACGGGTCGGCTGGGGTATATATCTAGCGCTATAGCGGCGCCACTCCAGGGGGCGCCCGGCCGACCCTCCGGAGTTGCTAGGATAAAAATCTTCCGAAGAGCCGTGCACGCGCGGCGCGCACACCTAACTGGAATGGATAGGAGCAACACATCTCGAAGAACAACAGTTACAACGGTGAGTAACCGTCTTTTTCTCTTCTGTCCATCTTGGAAGTTGATGGGCAAACCCTCAAACATGTAGCATTTATTGGAATTTATCCACATCACTATAGGATACACTATTGCGTCATCAGTCCTTTCTGAATAGATTTTGCGGTGCTTGCATTTCCACCCCCCCCCCCCGATTCTTGTCTCTGAGATTTGGTTTGGTGCCACAGTTAAATTTCCAGTTTGTAAACCAGGTAAACCTTTTTTCCCTTAACTACTAAGGTTCTTTCAGGGTTGCTGCATTTTTTAACTACATTTTTAATTTTGGTTTTCTAAACTAGAAATACAACACCACTCTGCTTTATACATAGTTGTTTATGTTCACCTGTATTTCGCTTGCTGCACAGGTGGGAAGATGAGTGTCTTAAATCTATTTTTTTAAATAGGCTAAGTTGGGATATCAGGAAAACTTACATGGTCTAAAACATAGAGAAGTACCAAGTTTGGATACAAAACTGTCTTTATTGTCAAATATCCAGTCCGTGTGGGGTACTCAGACTTTTTTTTTAAACCAAAAAACCAAACCAACTTTGTAGCCCTTTACAGTGGCAAAGAACCTCCCAAACATAAACTGATGCTATAGATCTCCACTTTAGTAGACTTCTGATAGTCTCATATGACCTTCTCATAAACAAACTAGAGAAATATAGCCTAGATTAATCTTCTAAAGGTGGGTGCACAACTGGTTGAAAAACTGTACTTTGAGTAGTTACCAATGGCTCACAGTCAAGCTGGACGGACATATTGAGTGGAGTTTTGCAGGGATCTATCCTGGGTGAAGTTCTGTTCAATATCTTCATAAATGATTAGGATAATTGCAGAGAGAGTACGCTTTTTAATAAAATTTGCAGACAATACCAAGTTGGGAGGGGTTGGAAGTGCTCTGAAGGACAGGATTAGAATTCAAAATGATCTTGGCAAACTAGAGAAATGGTCTGAAATAGGATGAAATTGAATTAGGACAAATGAACAGTACTGTGCTTAGGAAGGAATAATCAGTTACACAAATACAAAATGGAAAATGAGTGCCTAGGAAGAAGTACTGCAGAAAAGACTGAGGGTAATGGGGGATCACAAACTAAGTCAACTACATAATACTTTTGTGAAAAAACCACCCAATTATTTTGAAATGTGTTATCAGGAGTGTTGAAAGCGAGACCTAAGTAATTCTGCTGTACTCAGCACTGATGAGGCCTCAGAGTACTGTGTCCAGTTCTGGCACCAAGCTTTGGGAAATGTGGAAACTTCAGAGGCGAGCAACAAAAATGATTAAAGGTATAGAAAACATGATCGATAAGGAAAGATTTGAAAAATTTGGTTTGTTTAGTCTGGAGAAGAGCAGACATAACAGGAACATATTCTTCAAGTATGTAGAAGGTTGTTATAAAGAGGAGGGTGATAAATGGTTCTCTGTATCCATTGAGGACAGGACAAGAAGTAATGGTTTTAAATTGCAGCAAGAGAGATTTGTTGGACATTAGGAAAAACGTCCGAACTTTAAGGTAACGGTAGTTAAGCACCAGAACAAATTTACCTAGGGAGAATGTGATATCCATCATTGGAGGTTTTTAAGAACTGGTTAGACAAACACCTGTCAGATGGATACTTAATCCTGCTTCAGAGGAGGGGACTGGACTAGAATGACCTATTGAGGTCCTTTCCACTCATACATTTCTGTGATTGTCTTCCTGAGTCTGAAAGTGGCCTGAAACACTTTCCTCTCACCCACTTAACTGCAGTGGGTTAACAACGCTAAATCCTAACAACTTTAGCCTAAAGTAGTGGTTCTCAATCTGTGGGTCAGGACCCCAAAGTGGGTCACAACCCTGTTTAATGGGGTAGCCAGGGCTGGCTTAGACTTGCTGGTGCCTGGGGCCGAAACCAAAGCCCGAGCCCCACTATCTGGGGCTTCAGCCTTGGGTGGTGGAGCTGAGATTGCAGGCCCCCTACCTGGGGCTGAAGCCCTTGGGCTTCAGCTTCTCCTCCTCTCCCACCCACCAGGTGGCAGGGATCAGGTGGACTCAGGCTTCGGTCCCCCCTCCTGGGGTCATATAGTAACGTTTTTTTTTGTCAGAAGGGAGTTGTGGTGCCATGAAGTTTGAGAACCCCTGGTCTAAAGCGTTTGTAAATGGGCACATTTAATGGAAGTGTGCTCAATCCTAGCAATACCTCGCCTGGCTCCGAATGAGAGCTAGATTGAGTGTTTTAATTCGTTAAGTGTGGAATCTGATGGTCAGGAATATTTGCTGAGTGCTTTCATTTGATATTTGAACAAGACTGTCACGCTATGCACTGCAACAAATCATAACTTCCTGTTTATATGCTATTGAGCTTCCTTTTGTATAACAGAGATGGCTGGAGGCTGACCTGTCAAAGGAGATGTCAGTTCGGTTATGTCTGGCCAGTAGGAGCTCTGCTGTAGCCAGAAGGCCAACTGCACTTGTGGTGAAAGAACAGAAGTGCCCAGGCCCAGAGAAGAGTACAGAGCGCCTTCCTGAGCTCACAGAGGTACCATGCCTTTTTTGGCTTTCTGGTTTGGAGAGGTGAACTAAAATGGATGGAATCATTTGGGCTTTTTTGCAGGTTCTTTTTGTGTGCGCACCTGATATTAGCTAATGTACTGACCATGTTCAAAAGGGATCAGGGATTCTAGGTGCCTCTTCTAAAGTAAATTTTGTCTGCTAGTCGTACCTTCTAATCACTTGGAATCAGGCCATTCTTGCCAATCCACTGACATTGGATTTTCAGGGAGCTAGCAAAACAAATGGATGTTTTTACTCATTCCTTTATAAACTGCCTGATTACTTTCTATGCGTACCTTGGTAGATGCTACAATAGAAGAGACAAGGGCATTTTCCTTGTTTGTTAGTTCAGCTCAATCAAAAATAGAATGTATTTATTTTCTTTTGGTCCACAGATCAAAATCCATCTTCTACCAGCAATGAAACTAAACATTACTTAGACTTCTCTCTTTGCATCCATGACAGCTCTAACAGTGTGTGTGATCAGATGCAAAATACAGACTTCCTAACTGTCAGTGTGGCCTCCAATACAGCCCACTATAATGTTCCCTTTCATTCCCATTCAGATGTGTCTGGGAGAATTAGGTTAGTCTTGTGGTGACCTTTGGCACACAGCAAATCTAGACTCTTGTAAACTAAAGGTGAGAAATGAGTTTGAGCTGGGAATGCTCTGCTATCAGCCCGATTTCAGTTAAACCAAGTGGTGGTTGGCTGACTGCTGAGGATCACAAGGGCCACAATATTGCCTGGGGGACAGGTGGCTTTCTCTTTGAAACTCTAGTTTTTTTTATTGTCCTTTCTTCAGCTGTGCTGTCTGCTGATGTGTGTGTTTTGCGTTTTTCTATTTCTGCATGATACCTATCTCTTATTCTGATTGATCTGCATTGATTGACTGTGAAATGCTTGCAATACTGGTTTTAGTGTTTGTTGAATTCTCTCAAGCCTCTTAAACTCCCATTATCCCTTTTAATCCGTAAGAAAATGACTGAACTTCCAAACCAGAGCCAGTGTAAACATATCCATGGTTCTGTGCTGGGGTAAATCTGATAAATCAAAATGACTGAAGCGCCATTTAAAATAGCTTAAAAGTGTAACCATCCAAGTAAATAGCATGAAGTGCAGGCATCTGTGTGTAGTACCTTAGGCTTAATGTACAAACTTCACAGAAAAAGCTACCAAAGCTAACAGTCCTCTGCTCTGAAACTAACACTGGTATCCTTGGTCTCCCAGTGTCACTGTATGATCATGCCCATCTTCCTTTAGCAGGCTTAATCTCTACTGGATTTCACTTAAATACTTTTTTCAACTTCGTGTGATGCACCAGTTGCTCATACACCCTAGTTCAGGACTTTCTCACTAGTCACATTGTGGAATTGCTCATTTCAGGACATGGAAAGAAAAATCACTAATGCATTAGGCCATGGCCAGGAGGATGAGATCTTGAGCAGTGCCTTTAAATTAAAGGTCACCCGTGGGGATATCCAGACACTGAGGAACCATCACTGGCTCAACGATGAGGTAAAATTAATCCAGTAGGAATGCTTGTGTTCTGCTAGCATATATATTAAAATGTGCCCACAACTTTCTCTGACATTAAGCTGTTGACAAGCTTAATTTTCTGATCCACACCTCAGTTCCTATAGGAATATCCATAGGCTTCTGAAAGCTGGGCCTTTAAGAGGGAACAATACTCCTGAAAATATCTCTATCCTTGTATTATGCTGCTTTCAAGAGTTAGCAGCAACTTGGGATCAGGTTTGACTTTGGGGAGTGGGTGAAATAACAAGTGTGTTTAAATGCAGGACTCAAAGGAAGGAAGTTAGTTCAGGAGTCTTAGAACTTGAGCTGAAGTCAGTGTGGTCTTTTCAGACTGCAAATTCTGAAGAGTCCAGCAGATAAAGCTTAACTTTAACAGACAAATGAGTGTCTCCTTCATTCTCTGAACTCTACTCTCTCTATTATATAGGTAATCAATTTCTACATGAATCTTCTGGTGGAGAGAAATAAGCAGCAGGGATTTCCAGTGCTTCATGCTTTCAGTACTTTCTTCTACCCCAAATTAATTTCTGGGGGTTACCAGGCAGTAAAAAGATGGACCAAAGGTGTGGATCTCTTCAAGCAAGACCTCATCTTTGTGCCCATTCACCTGAGGGTACACTGGGGATTAGTGGTGAGTCAAACTGGCCCATCCTTGGAATTGGAAGGGAAAGGAAAAGCTAGAAAAGGCTTTAGTTCGTGCTCTGTAGGCAGCATGGAGTCTTTGGCTAAGTCTGTTGCACCAATGCCTGTCTTTCAATAACAGGTAATAGATGTCAGAAGAAAGACTATCAAATACTTTGACTCGATGGGACAAAGAGGCCACAGTATCTGTGAGATTTTGCTGTAAGTAGATGCTTTAGTGAATCTATCATTGCATTTCACATATGCACATTTTCCCTGTGAGTGTGGAAAATCTTTCCTGCTTTACGTAGCATAAGACTTAACCTTAAGGGATAAGAATCTCTTCCTGGACTAGTCACTGCCAGTAAAGTGCAAATTGTAACATCATTCAGCTGCTAATTATATTCTGTCCTCCCGAAAACGTTTGAGTATGTCTTGTGAACGAGCCATCATTGAGTGACCTGTTAAAGCTCTGATGCCAATAGAAAGAGAGTCCGTTCCTCTTTAAGAACATTAACCTCAACACACTTCATAGGACCAGAACTCCTTCCTAGGGGATATTGACATCCTCTGTTACCAGTGAGAGACCCCTTTACTTTCTAGCTGTTATGCCATTTTTTGCAGCTCTTAAGTAACCCACCAAATTGCATTCCACACATAATCCTCTTGTATGCTCTATTAGAGACATTGGAGTTAATTTTTATGTAAATAATAATCCTTTCAGTGTGTTGAGTGAATGCTGTAGTTTGTTTGGCACTGACTCTTCTATTGCACCAGTACTCATGTTTCATGTTACTTAAAATCACCCTGTACTTCCCCACCTCTGTTGGAGATTGACTTCTGTGGAAAGAGTTTGTGTGACCTTGTGAATCACTACCAGTCTCTCATGTGCCTCACTTTTTCTGGCAGTGCCCCATCTGAGACCCCAATCCAATATAACATGGCTGCAGCATTACCTGTGCAGATCTAAAATCTCTTTAGTAATGTGAATAGTTCCTAGGCACATGTGGGTTTACCTTCAGCATAGTATGATTATATCCTATAATCCTCCTTCCTGGTACTTCGGGTCTTTGGTGCATAATTAGTGAAGACCTTGTCAGGCAACTTTACAGACTGTTGGCCTAAAATATGAAAACATTTGGTTAGAAAAGTCTGATACCTCCTCTTTTTTGTTTTTGTTTCGTTGAACAGTCGATATCTGCAGGAAGAAAGCAAAACCAAGAGGAACCTAGATATTGAGCCTTCAGAGTGGACACTTTACAGCATGAAATCACATGTATGTGAACAGTACAGTCCATGTACTGTAGCCCAACACCACAAATGCCTTCAGGAGAAACAATTCTAAGTTTTGAATGGCTGTTTGTGGGCTTTCTCTAATGCCTGTAATACAGCAGCCCAAACTGGAAACTGGAAACAATGTTTTGATGGACTCTTTAGCAGTGTCTTTTATTTACTTGATTGGCCTTGTCACTGCTTCTTTCCTGACTCAGTTTAGATGTGAAAAAAATGCTGGCAATCTGGAGTGGACTGGAGTCCTTGGAACAGCCATCCAGCTTTCTTCCTTTGGTCCAATAAGCTGGTGCTGTGTCCAAGAAAAACATCTCAAACTTCATCATTATTCCTTACTAGGATGAAGACCATGTTGACACTAGCACTTATGTCACAAAATTATCATCGTTCAATGTACGTGTGGGGGGGAGGGGGAACCCTCCCCAGAGTGACAAGTTTTGCTGGCATAAGCCCTGGTGTGCACAGCGCTGTTGGTGGGAGACGCTCTCCTGCTGACATAGCTACCGCCTCTCGTTGAGCTGGTTTTATTATGTCGATGGGAGAGCTCTCTTCCATCGGCATAATGCGGCTACATGGCCGCTCTGACAGCAGCACAGCTGTAAGCTTGTAAGTGTAGACATGGCCTTAACCTTCATTCTTTTAAGGCGCATGCTGATGCATGAAAGATGTCAACAGTTCTTGTACAGGAACTATATACAGTAGTTGATCTTTTGTACATGTGCTTACTGTATTTCTTGAACTGCAGCTGTGAATCTGGCTTTGAACTTTTGACGATATTAAGGTATTGGGGTAGTAGTGCAAATTAAAACAATTTTTTTTTTATGGTAGGTAGCTTTTTGTGTGCTATTTGAGAGACTCCTCTTTCTACAAAGATTGTTTCAAATTATTGCTGTTGTCCATGCTTGACCTAGAATCTTCTAAAATAAATGTCTGTTCTGTCATGTTCTCCAAATAGCTTTGTCTGTAGAGATCCTCCACCCCTCATTTTGTCACCATCTAGCTTGGGTTTGGAGGAAGGAGGGGGAAAAAAATCAAAGGTGCTGGAGGGGAGAGGGGCATAGCCTCACCTAGAACATGCCCTGTTGTGAGCTGGAATTGCTCTTTCCCAGTTCTCAAAGCTTTCTAGGGGCTTTGGCACATTCAGTTCAGAGGAACTCTTAGGATGCCTGTGGAGCTGTGAACTCCAGCTGCAGGTGAATAGCTCCTGTTGCTTTGTGCTCAGACAATAGTAATTCATATAATAGATCCCCACGCATTAGTCCTTCCTCTGGGTAGTTGGAGTTGTCTTGCCCTGGGTCACTGGAGAACAAGCTGACATTGATAGTTTTGATTTGTCGCCAATACCTTGTGGGGAGGGAATTAAAGGTCAGAGCTAAATTCTCCCCACATGCAACTTCCACTACGATCAGTGAGCTGTTCATGTATCATCAAAGGCAAAACTTGTCCTTTAGTAGCTCTCATTGTACAGAATGGGAATTCCCTCCTCCCCTCCGTCACTTGCAGGAAGCACTAACTCAGGAGTGGAGGAATCTGTATTCTTTCTAGTAAGGAGTGCTGCTAGAGTTCAAAGCCCCACTGGGGCCTGGGGCCCATAGTACACACTTGGGTAAGGACATCCTGGGCCTGGAAAGTGTGCATTCTAAAGATTCGACAGGTGAAGGACAGGGATGTTCCCTACCAGCAAATGGAACATGGTGCAGCTGTAGTTATCTGATTTGGGAGGAGGTGTTAAAGCTGATTTCCTGGAGTGGAGGACACAAGCGGCTCATTAAAATGCTGCTGATACATAGTACTGAAGATAATGCATTGCATAGCTCGTAAGAAAGGTGAAGGGACTAACGTGCAACCTTCTCCCACTGCTCACTTGTAGGAAATTCCACAGCAGCTGAACGGAAGTGACTGCGGGATGTTTACCTGTAAATATGCAGACTATATCTCCAGAGACAAACCTATCACTTTCACTCAGGTGAGGAAAGCTCTACAAATTTTTTTCTCTCCTGCTGGTAATAGCTCACCTTAATAGATCACTCTTGTTATAGTGTGTATGGTAACACCCATTGTTTCATGGTGTGTGTATAGATATCTATCTTCTTACTGTATTTTCCACTGCATGCATCCAATGAAGTGGGCTGTAGCCCACGAAAGCTTATGCTCAAATAAATTTGTTAGTCTCTAAGGTGCCACAAGTACTCCTGTTTTTTAAACTGACCTGTAGTGCCTTCAGTCTCTAGGCATGTTTTCTGTCACCTGTCTCCTCTAGTTAAATTGTAAGCTCATATCTTGCTAGTTACACAACACCTACTCCCATGGGCCCTGGTCTTGGCTAGGGCTTCCAGGTGCTACTGTTGTACTGACAAGTGAGCCCTCCCAGCCCTGTGAGTTGCATTCCCTGCCTTTGCTTATGTCCATTTGCCAAGCATCATGTCTCAGTCCTCTTGTGCAGGGGGCTGGAGCTGTTTGTAATAGTAGGCTTGAACTTAGTTATGGCATCTTTGAGGCTCCTTTCCAAATAGTTTTTTTCACAGGTTAAAATACTAGCTGTTTTCAGCTGCATTGGGCTTTTCTTAAAGGACGTGCAAATTCTCAGTCATGACATGCATGGTTTTCATTAAAGTCAGCATTTGCCAGAGCATTGCATTTTCTGTCCCTTAGTGTAGGGCCAAGTTGTGGTATCAAATACCATTGCATGGGAACTGTTGCAAATGTTGAACACTCACTGTTCTGGTCCGTGCCTACAGAATGTGGACAAATACGCTTATTCTGACACCTTTTACTGTGGTTTAGTGTTTAATAGAGTGTTTTTTTTGTTTGTTTTTTTTTCTTTTAGCACCACATGCCTCACTTCCGCAAAAAGATGGTATGGGAGATACTTAATCAACAGCTGCTGTGACCCCAGACTGAGAGATACTCACACAGTGATACTATGATCCACCACTAGTGATAATTAGTTCTTAGCTTAACTAATTTGTTTGAATGCCTTATTTCAAAAGGCACCTGGGCTAACAGCTTCCTCTCCTCAGAGTAGGCTGTAAAGCAGTGGTTTTGTCCACTCCAGAGAATTATATTTGTTTGGAATATGCTAATGCATCCTAACCAAAAAGCAAAGATCTCTGCAGCCTCTGAGCTGTGACTCCTAAGGGACTGGAGTGGGTGGTTAAGAACAGATCCCAAACAAACTGCATCAGTTCATGTTGCTGAAGACTGGCGACTTCTGGTGCTTCACTGCAGCCATTGGAACTGTGGTGCAAACTTTGGCGCACGGAGGTGTCCTGTGCAACTGTAGAACTGTCACTGTCTGTCTGAAATCACCTTCACGGGGACGACGTGTTTAGCTACTGGTTCAAGAGAGATTTGCTCTGCTTCTGGACTATAGAAGACTCCACTTGATTCCTAAAACTGGATTTGTAAAGACCCTAGGAGCAAGGCATTTATGTTTTGATTTGTAACAAATCCATAGTGAAGCCCCTGTAGCTGGGGTTCAGTATTTGTTTCAAGAGACTGTCCCATGTGAAAATGAATATTTATTTTCTTTATTAAAATGAAAGTGTGCTGTAACTTATGGAAGGGGTCTTTTCTGAACAAAAACCTGCAAGAAGAGAACCAGAGTAAATTTGCAGTTATCTTTCAAAATATTTTTGCATAGGAAAGTTAGTTTCCAGTTCACTTTAACATGAATGTAACGTTCCATTAGGAGGTCTGGAAGAGTTTAAGATGAAGAATATAAGAATTGAGGAGGCTGAATACCATGTGTCAGCAGATAGTGGGGGAGTTTAAATTATTCAGCAGATGGGGTTGAATGTTATAAGTGGGGAGGGGGATATGTGGGATGAGAGGAAGAATGGCTCAGTCATTGAGGTGTTAACCTGAGACTGGGTTCAGTTCCTCACTCTGTCACAGCCTGCTTGTGGGACCATGGACGCGTCACTGTCTCTGTCTTAATTCCCCATCTGTAAAAGGAGGAAAAACCCTCCCTTATTTCACAGGGGATAGTGAGCAAAAAATGTAATGGTGGTGAGGTGCTTGGATACTAGAAGAGGATATTTGCATGCTGTGCATTTCCACATTGCCTTCATTCAGCTCTTTGGCTAGCTTTCCAGTCACTAAGCACCCCTCACAGCAGCCCACATTGTCCCTCATGTGCACATGGCCCACAGTGGCTTGGTTAAGGTGGGACTCTCAAATTGGGAGGAACCCTGGTCTCCTAATCCCACAATTTACCTACAAGACCATCTTCATAAGTAGCTTATGTAAGTGAAGATGACACTCACCATAACAGGCAGATGTTACTAGAGGAGGGAAACAAAAGATCATTGCATGGCAGTGATTTCTGTTCAGTTAGGTTTATCATGAGAGAAGGCGAACCCTGCTCTCTAGAGGAGGGATGTCAAACATACTGCCTGCCAGCTGCCTCTATCCCACATAGTTTCATCCAGCTTGCAGACTTCCCATGAATCTTCTGGCTTGTCTTCATGACATCAGAGTCGGCATTACAGGCATGTGGTTTGTAGAGTGCATCAAAGTGTTTCACTCTAACTCACCCATAGACTCTGCTAGTGTGCACTGATGCAGTCATGTTTCAAACAGGACTGCATCAGTGTGCACTAAAGAACACTGAGTGCATACCAGCAGGGCCCACCTGGAGAAGTTGGAGCATAACACACTGGTAGGTTCCACACCAACATAGTCCACATGGGGCAGTGTAGACAAGCCCTTAATTTCATTATTAGGACAACTCTGATCGATGCAGTTATTTGCTCCAAAGTTGATGCTCTGGTTCAAGTTAAGAGATGCCAGGTTTCTGGAAGCAGCAGTAGCTGTCATTAACATTTAAAATAAATGTAAGTAATTACCAACAGAAATTAACACAGAAATAGACTTTATATAGTGTGGCCTGTATCAAGTGGCAAAGTGTCCAATCAGGCCTGACACACGAGTTTGACACCCCTGCACTACAGTCATTATGATTTTGAAATGATCATCTTCAAAACAAAGTGTAGTACAGGACAGAATCAACTCAAATGCTGAAGAAATACCACTATTAAATAGCCTCCAAAGCAAGCTATTTCTCTTTTTTGTTTTACCTTAGAATTTGAAATTTATCTTCCCGGGCTGCTCTGGGGACCTCTGGGAGGTCTCAGAGGTGTAGTGGGAGGGGAACACAGCTCCTGATATTTAATTGTTCACCCATTTCAAGTTCTTATTTCTTCTTCCAAATGAATATTTTGAACACACCAACTAGTGTTAGTTAGTGGTGAGGTGGTGGTGGTCTTTCCACACATCTGCACGTGCCTGTAGCAAAAAAAATCGAGGCTTTGATTTCTCTGATTATGTCAAAGGGTGCTGAGGGAGATCTGTCTAGGGGATCACATCAGATTAGTGCTGCATATAAACATAAAACCTAACTCACTTCACATTTTTTCCTGCAGTTATATTTGTGCAGTTTCCACTGTTAAGGCTTCCACTCCAGTAGGCTCACAGTGATTAGCTGAGATCAATAGCTAGCCCCCACTACCCCTTTTGAGGAAGCAATAGTGAAAGTTTTTCACATAAAAGTTGGATCTACAATGGGGCTTGAGCCAAGCTGGAGATAGTCATGCATGTGCAGCAGGATTGGGATTCCTTTGCAAGCCAGTATTTGCAGGCAAAGTGACGAGTAACTGCCACACCACAACATGCTGTGGCCATTCAACCTGAGCAGCACCCACATAGTGGGAGTTTACACCTGCCCTTGGCAGCTTTTGAAGAATCTGTGGTGTGCATGTTCATTGCTCTTTGCCTGGTTCCTGCCAGGGCTGCTTTTGCATGTGTTGTCTTAGCTGCCCAAGTACCCTGAAAGCGCATTCCTTTTGATTTCAATGGAAGTAGAGGCCTAAATACCTTTTTGAAGAACTGGGCCTGGTTTAAGATCTATTTCAAAAGCCAGATGCAGACTCAAGTTGTTCTGAAATTTGCTATGTCTCATCAGCAAGGCCACAATGTTAGCACTGTGATATTTAGCATATTTCAGGGCAGAGGTGTGAGGAAAAAATAAGTTATGGAGAGGTCACCAAAGAACGTAGTTTTCATGACATCCACATACACAAGTGTATAGTGGGGGCATTAGCGAGTGAGCTCTGCATGATGGGGCCTGGCTCCCCATTTCGGGCACTGCTGCCCAGGGTCACAGCACCTCTCAGCTTTGGCTCATCTGCACCTCCCTCTCCATCTACAGTGGGGTGGGTGGGCCAAACCTGTGTAGCAGTGTGACCTACCGCAAGGAGTCAAACACCACTTGGATGAATCCAATGTCTTTTTACAGCCATTTCCAAGATTTCAGACTTTATTCAACTTCATGATTTCTGTGATCTCTGATAAAACCCTAGCCTCAGTAGGGCCCTGGGTGCAAGTTTGGGGTCATGTGGTCCAGTGATTCCTCAGGTAAAGCTCCCCTCAGCGTTAATATTCAAAGGGCTCTAAAACCCATAGGTGCTGTGAGATTTTCTTGACAATTGTTATTCCCCAACAGAGATGGGCTAGAGTTGGGACTTATTTACATGTGACACTTAACTGCTCCAACTCCTATGTGGACGCTCTGGCTCAGAGAGTGGGATAAGCTATGTTGGACAAAAGAACTCTGCCTGGCCCAGGGACTGTTCTATCTGTGTGACTGTACCAGTAAATTTCTCCCTGTACCCATGAGCTTTGTGAGAAGAACAGCCAGTGAGAGGAACAGGTCTATTCCCACTCTGCACTATTATATGGCTGTATTCATCTCCAGCCTGCAGTTATTTGTGTGGGGATGTTGCAGTGAATTGATACCTCTCAGAGCCTCATGCTGCAGAGGTTTGTGCAAAGCCTGTTCCCACTTGCTGCCTCTAGCTTGTAATTGTTCTCAGAGACCTTCTCCCCCCATGAATCTTAGATGCTACCATTGTCCTCCCTCTCTGAACGATATAATCCTAATCCTTTAATCAGGCCCAAACATGGCTGTGGCCACAGCCTCATGCACATGGTGAAGACTGACAGAGGGAAGCTATGCTGCTATCCCATTCAGTCTCTGGAAAGCTGCTGAGTGCTGTTGCCACCTGAAAGGTCAGCCTTGATTCGAACCGGGCCAAGAAAGGCCCAGGATCGCCGGAGACTGAGATGGCTGCTTTGTGGGAGGGGGGCGAGAGCCTGGCTGGTGGTGGAAGAGTTTGACTTTGCCATGAGTTGCTCTTCTACATTGGACTCTGGGCTGCTGGTTTATGTCTCTCATCCCTCTTCTTTTCTGAGCCCCTTTCCTCCTCAGCTAGAGAAAAAAAGAAGGGAAGAGCAGGGCATTGTCTGCACTTCCAGTGTGAAGGGCAAAGACTGATGCAAAAGACGTGAACCAGTTCCCTTTTAGAACATGTCCCAGGGAGGGCGCCTGTATATGTATTGCCCCTCGGTGGTCCAGCAAGGGCCTCCACTCAGGTTTCCGGTTCCCCTGGCTCTCACCTCTCCTGGGTAGAGATACACCTCTCTGCCCCCTTCTGACTGGGGTACTTCCAGGCTGTTCAGTTCCCTGGTCAGCAGCTGTCAGCCTCAGCCTGTTCGTTGTGGGTATTTTAAGTAAGTCGTGGCCAGGGCTTCTGTGATGTTTTGTTTGTTGCCCACGACGTGTATGTGACTTTTATTAAAAATACCCAGACAAAAACCTTACTCTTACTGCTCATTGTTATCACTTGGGCTTGAGGGCAGGTCACAGCCCAAGGTGCTTAGGCACCACCTCCCCATTGGTGGCCGGGGGCTGGCACAGGCACAGCGGATGCAGCCTGGTGGCAGACACAGCTGTCCAGGAGTTGCTTATGTCTTGAGGCCACTGGGCTGTGTGAATGAGTCTCGGCTGCCCTGGTTTTGGTCAGACACACACCTTGATGCCATTGCTATCTGGTTCAACCACCGTAAGTTTTGAATGCTGCAGCAGCTCGCTTCCAAACTGGCTGGGAATGGGTGCAGCTTCAGGGACCAAAACACCAGCAGGTGACTGAAAGAAGAGAATGGGGGGTGGGGGAGCCTGAGAGATGAACAAAGTAGGGGAGGGGAGATGGAGGACCCTGGTATGGGGGGGGGAGAGGGCTACAGGGGCACACTGAACCCCCTTGCATGGAGAGGGTTTAGACTGGGATGGGCATGGGTGGAGAATGGGGGACCCTGGGATGGGGGAAATGGAACGGGCGTGCACAGAACTAAGCCTTGGCAGAGATAGGTGTCTATGGGCCAGTGATTACTGCCTGTCCTTTGAGCAGCAGAGATTGGGGCGGGGGGTCCTGTATCATCAGGCACCGGTGCCTAGGAGACCACCTGGGTGATAGGGATCTGTGCTAAGGTGATCTTAGGTGGGAGGCTGGCTGGTACCAGGAGTGCGAGGGCTGGGACCAGGAGTGTGAGGACTGGTGCCTCGATTCCAGCAATCTGTGCCTGGGGGGAGAAGAGCGCAGTGCTAGGGACCTGGGCATTCTAGCCAGCGACTGAGGTTGCGGGCCCAGTGTCCGAGGCTGTGGGGATGGGGACGAATGCCTGTGATCCGGAGACCAATCGTATTCCCCTGCCTTCTGTGGAGGTCCTATGACTGGGTTGCCCTTGGACTCCAGGGCCATAGCCATGTCTGGTGCCTGGCATGGCACTGGTGGTGCTGGCAGGCCTACCAGGTTTTTGGCTGCTTGGACTGCCTGGGGTGACGAAGATCCCCATAGGAGCTGGAATCCTCCACCACTCCCAGGAGCTGGAGGTGGATCCCTGGCTGGACTAGGGGGTTGGGCTGTAGCAGTATTTCCCTATATTTCTGGGGCAGGCATATGGCCTGAACTAGGTCCTTTGCCTAGCACCCTCTTCCCCTCCTTGGATGGTCCCAGGGAACCCTTTCCTTCAGTTGCTTCTTGGTGAGAGGGAACAGTGCTGGCAGGGCACTTTGCACCAATGCCGAGGTGCTAGGAGGCGTCCTGGCGGGAGGGCTTGGAGACCGCGCTGTGCTGAGTATTGATCAGGATGGTTTTCCAGCACGTCCCTCTCCTTTGGGGCTGAACGTTTTTTTTAAATCTGCACTTGTCCTTTAGCTGGGATTCCCCCAAGCTCTTCAAACAGCTGCTGTGGGGGGCACTGATAGGCATTGGCCTGTTGCATGAGGAACACGCCTTGAACCCCTGCTCCAGGGCAAAGCCCCAGCCGGGTCTCTTACCAACAATTAAATTGGCTCACTAAGTACCTAAGAATTATATATAAAGAGAATAACAATGGGCTCTTAAGAACTGTCAATGCTTTTGGGATGCAAGACAAAGAGCTCTGACCAACTGTCATGGGCGTAGGGCCAGTGGCACCTAATGTACTGCCGCATGAGCAAAGCACACCAGAGGGTGCCCCAGCTGATCCTACAGCTATTGCTAAGGCAAAAATCTCTGATGACTGCATGTGGGTGTGCACACACCTAGAATGGAAGTGACATGAGCAAGCACTTGATGAAAACTGAGGGGTTCAGGGTGCAGAGGGCTCTGGGCTGGGGCCAAGGGGTTCAGAGTGCAGGAGGGGATTAAGAGCTGGAGCAGGGGGTTGGGTGTGGACTCTGTCTAGGGGGTGTGGGCACTGGGGCCAGGGATGATGGGATGGGGGTGTGGGAGGCAGCTCACATCTGGGGCTGAGGGGTTCAGAGAGTGTGTGTGTGGGGGGTGCTCAGGGCTGGGAGTATGTGGGAGCTTCGGGGTTGGGGCAAGGTGTGGGAGGTGCAGGCTCTGGTGTGGGGCTAGGGATTTTGGGGTGCAGGATGTGGGAGGGAGTTTGGGAGAGGGCGGCGCTTACCTTTGGTGGTTCCTGGAAGCGGCTAGCATGTCTGGCTCCTAGGCGGAAAGAGCAGGGGGCTTTGTGCGCTGCCCGTGCTCATAGGCACCACCCCCTGCAGCTCCCATTGGCTGCGGTTCCTGGCTAATGGGAACTGAGGAGCCGGCACTCTGGGCGGGGGCAGCATGTGGAACCCCTGCGGCTGCTCCTGCACCTAGGAGCCAGACATGCCAGGAGCTGCATGGCACCAGGGCAGGCAGGCAGCCTGCCTTACTCCCTGATGGTCTAATTGCTTTGAGGCAGCTGCCAATTTCTCCCACTCTTATATTCCCTCTGAGTAATGTTGCCATGTCCCCTCTTTTAGGGCTATTCACTGCCTTACACAGCTCCTGGTGGACCCAATGGTGGTCTGGCCATGGCTCTAGGGTGCAACTAGGACCTTTTATAGCCCACCCACTGCCCCCCCCTTCAGCCAGGCTGCGGCCCAGGCTTCTCAGCGCTTACAGCCCTAGTCAATTCCATGACATTAAATGAAAATAAATACCAAGGTGAGGCTCTTGTTAGCTGGATATATTTCTTTTTTTTCACAGAACACTGTTTGCAGTAGAGAAAACTGGCATTGCAGTCTGTTGGTACAATGGTATGTTCACGTAAACCAGTACATGGTCATCCTTTAGCGTAGAAAACTCTAATGGCGTGTGCCCTATCAAAACTCAGGAGTTCTTCTTCAATCCTTTCTCTCTCGGGTTGTCTTTTTGTCAGTTTGTTTCTAAGAACATCTTCAAGGTTTCTCCAAAGGAAAGGCCATCGGCTCTCAGCTAGCAGAAAGATAATACAGAGCTGTCGTTGCACACGCGGGACGGCACCTTCTCCCGCTGGGCAGCTGACTTGGTCTAGATTTTTTTCCAACTCATTTTTATTAAAAAAATAAAAAAATGCTCCAACTATCAGTTTTACAAGGCATACAAAATCTCTAAAAGGGAAACACGAGGGCAAGGTGCTGAGGTACGAAAACACCTGAGGTAGTTTTTTTTTTTTCTCTTCTTTAAAAAGAAAAAAAAATTGCAATTTCCATGCCCTGGGCCAACAACATCTTGTAAGTTATTTTTGTCTCCCCTCCCCCCCCATTTAAAAAACAAAAAGAAAGAAAGAAGCCCCTTCCCCCAATCCTGATGCAGTGTCCTCCCCTCGCAAGGGCTGAAGCTTCTGCGTCGCTGGGGGCGCCGAGGGTTCTTGTTTTTCTTTCTTTCTTTTTTTGCAAAAATGCTAGTACAAGTACCATGGTGGCTGGGTTGGGTGATAACCAAAGTGGAAGTTGTGGCTGGGTGTTTCTTGTGTTTGTTTTCGGTGGTGTGTTACTTAGAGCACGGCTGATGTGGTGGTGGAGAGAGAGAGAGAGAGAGAAAGTGAGAGGGAGGGAATAGGACAGGATGCAAAAACCAGTGTGGAATCTGTGAAGCAAAGAGAAACAGGTATGTGAGCTGGACAGAGATATATAGAAAGATTCCTCTTCTAAGAGACGGTATCCCTTGTGTTGGCACAGACAATCCAAACGCTGCTCTTCCTAAAGCCTTTACGGAAATTGCCACTTTTTACCCTCTTTTAATTTTGCTGCTGGCAGTATCTTCAGTCTATTGTATATTAGATATCCAAGTGGACTCGTTTCTTTCCTTAAATGTCTAAAAAAGCCTGCTTTTTCGTCAAACAAAAGCCCCAAAAAACAAGTAAAAAATAAAAATTACTTTTTTTCCCCCCAAAAAAGAAAAATCGGTTAGTTTCGTTAGATATATTAATTCTAAAATATATTAATGCTGCGAGCGCCACCTCGCACTGCAGCCCATGCACTGTAAAAATCTTCTCATCTAGTATGTGCACACATGCACAAAGAGTGGGTCCTAAAGAGCTCTCAGGGGGTGGTTTGCCCCATCTCCGCCTATGTTAGTCCAACTAAAGGGATAGCGTCGTGCTAGTAAATAGAGGAACGTGGAGGCTGTGGGCTGGAAGAGTCTGCAAAGCCCCTGCTGTGTGGTAGCATCAGTGTGAGTGGGTTGGAACCCTCCCCCACCCCCTCCCCACTGTGAGTCCTCTGCGCAGCCCAGCCGCGGGCAGACATTTATGCCTCAGGAGGGTCTTTGGTTGGCTCCCCGATCTGGCGCTCTGGCAGGTATTGGAAGGGCTACATTCATCGGTTGTTGCTGGCTGGCGTGTCGGAGCCTCACTTGCTGCGCTGTAGGGAAGGGGCTCCCTGAACATGTTTCTGCTCCTGCTGCTTCACCTGCTGTACGATTTCCCTGATCTTGCGCTGTGCAGTCTGCAGGCAAAGCGAGAGAGAGAGAGAAACAGCTGCAGAGATGGGCTAGGTGGGGTGGGACCCAGTGGCCCAGTGCAGCACCCCCACCTGGTGCAGAGAGGCCTGTGTCTCTCGGGGCAGGAGAGAGACAGGCCTGGGGTTGTGTTGGGGGGCACACAGCGAGTTTGCAAACAGCCTTGGCCTGCAATGCTGCCCAGGGTGTGGGGTTTTCAAATGTGCTCAGTGCTGGGCTGGCTGGGGCTGAATTTCCATCCCTCCGTGACCTGGCTCAGCTGTACGAAGCAAACCCTTGTGTGCCAGTCGTGCTGTCACTTCCACACTGTGACAGTGATGCCTGCCCCTCACACTGCCTATCCATGCAGTGAAAGCCTGGCACGGCAGCGCCTACAGCAGAGCAGGATTCTACTGGGCCTAGCGTGTCAGTCACCGCTCAGCTGCTAAATCCTGACTCCATGTGACCCCATAATTTGAAATTCCTGTGTGTAACCCCAGAACTTGACAGTACTGCAGTCAGCCATCTTGTGTGTCCAGCAACCACTAGCTGAAAACCAAATGCCCCAGAGCTAGGAATAGTCTTAGGCCCTGAAGGGCAAGGCCATGCAGCTGCATGTTTGTGGTTTGCTAATCAGAATGGGAGGAAAGGGCAGAGAGTCAATGCACCATGAGAACGGGAGGCATGTTTGGAGAATCGACCTTGGTTAAGTGCCCCTGACACACGTGTTTTATTGTTGTTATGACTGGAAATACTAGAAATGTTTTGATGATGAGAAATAACGAATAGTTTGCTGAAATTAGGGGTTACTATGGTGACCTACCAGGAGTCACTATGAGTTATGTGCTTTGTTTAAGTTAGCTATAAAAGATTAGGCAAAAGGATACATTTTGGAGCAGCCTGAGGAAGCTTTCCTTTGGGCAAGGAGCTGGCACCTTAATTCCCCAGCAGCTAGGTAGAAGAAGGGCACCCGAAAGGCTGGTAGCTGATTCCTCAAAACCATTCCAGACTTTGGGTAAATATAGACGTTTGGGATGCGCTAACCCTGCTGCTACACTACAGCATACGTGTGTATGTATGCGTATGTGTGCTTAAGAGCTAATAAAAAGTAGTTTTAGGTAAAGCTCTCTTGTTTGTACCAATCATTTATCAGATGGAGGAGCTGTATCCCCACTGATTTATTCCTGACACCACCTAGAGAGAAGCAGTTAAGTTACCACTGCAAGGAGTTCTGAAAACCCTGGATAATAAATACCCCCCCTCTTCTATGCTGGGTTGTGCCGTGATGTGTGGCCAGGTGAGCAGGACTAAGGAGATGCTCTTTCTATTTAGCCTTTAGGGAAGACTCTAATGGCTTCCATTAGCCTAGAGACAGTCAGTACAGGATGGATGCTGCCCGTGGCGATGACCGGACAGGTTCTCTCCCCCTTTGCTCTTGCAGCACAAAGAGGCCACAAACTGGGCATCGGCAGGTGCTTGTGTGTGCTCATCAGGCCCCTTATGTTTGAAAATCTCAGTCCTAGTCCATAATTTATAACCAACAAAATCATATACCAGCATGTTCCACCCTTGTCAGCTTGGGGGCGCTCACTGTGGTGCTACGGAACAGGCTCCTGCCAACCACAGGGCTGGAACATTCTAGAACAGTGGTTCTCAAGCTATTGTACGGGTGACCCCTTTCACATAGCAAGCCTCTGAGTGCGACCCCCCCCCTTATAAATTAAAAACACTTGTTTATATATTTAACATCATTATAAACGCTGGAGGCAAAGCAGGGTTTGGGGTGCTCACCCCCCCATATAATAACCTCATGACCCCCTGCGGGGTCCCGACCCCCACTTTGAGATCCCCTGTTCTAGAAGGGTCAGGGAAATAACCACCTATAGCCCTGAGCTCTCCAGGTGGACAGATATGGACACAGATCTGTATCAAACTAACACTGACAGAATGGCTCCAATCAGCAGTTAGACCTGCAAGACCCCAGCTGTCACCTGGGGATGGTGTGAGGGGTAGACTTCTTTTTTTTGGGGGGGGGGGGGGCAGGGAGGAAGGAAATTAAATGCAAAATTCTACTCAGATGCAATGTGACTGAGGCAAATTTAAGCAAACTAATGGTCAGGCAATGGAAAGGTTCAGGTGAATACAACTCTGACCTCTTTGCTCACGGGTTAGGTTGTGAAATGTGTGTACGCTGATATCCAGAGTGGGACTGATCCAGTTTGCCTTGACATCAATGCCCAAGTTCCTATTGACTCCAATGGGAACAGGGTGAGAGCTGATGTGTGCAATGTGGGAAAGTTAACAGTACTAGAATGGTAACAATCATTTACAAATGAACTGCTTCAGTATCACATGAACAGAGCTGGTTACACATATAGGAAACCAAGTGACGTGTGTGTGATACGTACACTTTAAATCTAGGGACAACATACCCAAATGCACGTACTGAAATGGTTTTGTATTTATGGGAAGCCAGGCCTCACACCCTTGTATCAGAACCAAGGCAGGATTTGCATAGATAATACAGATTTTGTCCCTGATGTGAAGGGGCGGACAGATTTCCCTTCTGCCACAAAATAATTTGGAAATTGAAAAATATTCATGCCCTGTACCTGACTGGCAAAGAAATGCCCGATGATTTTAACGACAACTTCCTCATTCTCATCAGGAGTTTGGTCACGGGGGACAATGACTTCTGCACTGGTTAAGTTCTGCAGTTCGTTCACCTGTAGCAAGAGAAGTTTTAACAACAGTTTGTGTGCATTGTTAACCACTCCAGCTACTGCACCTACCCCCAAACTGATCCTGGGTTTTCCTCAAAGCCCAGCCAGGAGCAGGACAGCCAGCAGGGGTGTTCTGCTCTTCTGGTTTGTCTGCTCCAGCGGGCTGCTTGGGATGTGGAAGAGATGGGCTAGGGCTGTGGTCAATGGATCCAGCGCTCTATGGATCCTGGACGGGCTGCACCCGGCGGACAGACTGGGAGCTCTCTGTCTCCCTCCTTAGCACCTCCAGGCAAAGCATGTTTACCGCGGCTTTGTTCACTGGAGACTGGACTCTGCACTGTTAGCCATAGGCAGAGTCCAACCAGCTGACTGGAGGGATCTCTCCCCTCTTCCCACACACCTTTTTACCTTGCTGGGCTTCTCAGATCAGCAGCAGTATGAGCTCAGCTCTGCTCACCCAGCTGTGGCAGTGCCCAGCAATTCCAAATACCCTCCCCCTAAGGAATCAGGACATCCCCCAAAGTGACTGAAGGATGGGTAGCTAATGGCTCTGCAGTGCCTCCAGCTGGCCAATAAGTATAGGGAAGGACTCAGTGAGAGACAGTTTTGGCTCAGGCATCAGCAGGACTGGCGCCAGAGGCGGTGATGCCAACCTAACGCAGCAGAGACTCTCCTGCCAGGGCTGCTGGTGCAGTTCACTGGGAAAGACCCAACAGCACAGGACCGTGGTCCATGTCTGCTGCAGGATCAGAGCTGTTTGCATTACTGAAGGCCCTGAAGTGACCCCAGCTGCTTTGCTGGGTGTGTGTGCAGGGGTGTCCTGTCCCATGTGATTCTCTCTCCATGCTGGGCGGCTATAAAAAAGCTACAGAACAATCAGCAAACAAAGCCAAAGGAATGTCAGCTCCACGGCTCCCCCCTCTCCTGGGTCTGGCTGATGTACCGTTTTGCCACCTTTGCCTATCACGCGTCCAGCTGCAGAGGAAGGCACCTTGATGTGGGCTTCAAGCTTCACTTCTTCTTTGGGATTAAAGAAGTTTTCTTCCTTCAGTTTGCCAAATATCCGGCCCTGGGCCTGGAGAGGAAGAAGATCCCATGGTGAATTCCAGGCTCAAGCTCTCTATTTCTGTGCACGTGGGGCAGGGAAGGGAGAACTGGACTTGGCCACAGTGAGGGAGAAGAGTGGTCTATGGGCTAAACCACTGGACAGGGAGGCAAGGTGAGTTCTTGGCTCCCTTAGACCCCCTGGGGGGCCAAGGCCAGGGTTCAGAGGCACCCCACACGCAGCAGCTCCCAGTTAGGCATCTTGCTGAAGTGGCCAGATTTTCAAATGCTCTTAGCGTCCAGTGACTCTGGATCAGGCCCCTATCCTGGGTACTTAGCACGCTGGGACATCTGGTCCTTCACCTACTGGAGCTCGGCTCCCTGCCTGCACGATGGGAATAACACCACTCCCTGGGGCTGCCTTGTGTGTGTGGCACCTCATGCTCTGGGGCTCCATCCAGGCGCCACCTCACGCGCCAGGGCCCTGCACTCCTGAAATTCTACATGGCCAGTTCTGTACCACGAGCCCAGAGGGCATCGTGAAGGCCAGAGGAGGACACTGGGATCCCGAGGCAGGACTGTTGGCAGACTCCTTCCGGTAAGTGCAGAGTGGAAGCGGGCCATCGAGGCAGTGCTGCCCCCTGCTGATAGCCCAACTGCCTTTTGCAGAATGCAACTGTTACTAGTCCTGTAGGTCCATAGCTCTTGTGAGTGCAGAGGATACAACTCTGAGGTGTGCTCTACCCCTGTTCCTTTCAAGGAGGTGTTGACACAGAATCATAATGACAACATGACGCCCATGAACATGGCTAACTGTCTGAGAACTGATCGCTTCTGCAGTGACACTCAGCTGCTCTGGAATTGTAGGGGGAGCCCGAGACTGCAGGCGGAACCGGAGCTGAGCTCTGCCAATGTGTCCCTATAATGCTGAGCTTTGGCTCCCTGCTGGGCAGCAGCACCCTCTCCTGGCTGTAAAAGGGTCATGCAGCCCCCCTTCTGGGTGGCTGTCTGCAGGCAGGGGGCCTCCACCCCAGGCCGGGAGCACATCTGGGCAGTTAGCTCTCTTCATGCATGGAGCCTGCATGGACGGGACAGAGCAGGCTGCCTCATTAGCAAAACCAGGCAAGGCACTGTGCCCGGGGCACCTTGCCAGCCCTCCCCCCACTCCTCTGGGGCACAAACATCCCCTCAGATAGGTGTGGGGGCACACAGCAGCAGGGCCTGCAAACAGCACGGCCCTCCCACTGGCAACAAGGAGGAGATGCTACTGCTGAGCCTCAGCTCCCTTCACACAGGATCAGGCCCATCAGTCTGCTCTCTCCCCTCCCTGCTAACCCGGAGTTCTCAGAGCTACCCTTTAAAGCATGTGTTTGCTCTGGCTTCTCCAGGGCCGAGCACCCGGGGGCTTTGAATCTGTACAGTGTCACAGAGCCCCTGCTTCGCTCCGCCCTACCCGCTTCCCACTGACCTTAAACTGGGCTTCCGGGGGCCCAGTGATGATGACCATCCTCTCGCTGGCATCTGGACCCTCTGCTGGTGCAATCTACGAGCCACAGAGAGGCAAGTGATTAACAGCAACATGAGCCTGGCATTCTCTCCCCAAGCCCCCGCACCTGACCCTGGGTCTGCCCCCCCCATCAGAGCACTCAGACTGTGTGTGTCATGGGGAGCTCAGCCAGATCTCAGGAAGGCGTCAGAGTGTTCACAGTATTTCATGTTCTTTAATGGATGCAGAGTGGAATTTGCTCTGTCTACAAAAAGCCTGATTTCACACTAGAGTAGTTCAGAACTGGACTGGCTGGGAAACAAGGATTTTCTCCAGGAGAAGTTTAGACAAAAATGAATTCCCTCTCCTTTTCATCAGCATTTCCCTTTGAGGGTTTTCAGCAAAAGGGGACATTGCTTGCAAACATTTCTGGTGTGTTGAAAGGCCCATTGAGCTGGCCTGACAAACTCTGCCGAGATCTGAGCATTTGGATGCTGTGCAGAAGGGCTTGCAGACGTGCCCAGCTCCCTAGATCTCTGCCTGCACGTTGCTGAAAAAATAATGCAGGCTCTGAACATGCAATTGGCTGCGCTGGATTGTGCCGAGTCCTGCACAAGCAGGGAGGTGTGCAGTCACAGTGCCCCTGATGACAGAGGCACCTGGAGGCTTGAGGGGGTCAGTTGCAAGGTGTGTTAGCAGATGCTAGCGGGCAGCATGCCTTTATCTAGCCCCCGCCGACTTCAGGGGAGTGGCACTGTGGGGGTCTGTTCTGTGGAAATGGGATCGGACAGGCCCTCTGTCTTGAGACAAGCTCAACACGAGAGTCCAGCAGCATTTGCCATGGCATTCACACTGCCTTCACATGGGAAGAGTTAAACACTGATTCATGCGTTACGTTCACCCTGACTCAAGAATGACACACCGGCTGACCCACGTTGCGGTGGCCTGGAACCCAGCCCCCAAGTGGTTGTGTGTCTGTCTGTATCACTGAGTCACTGCCCATGAGTATCAGCTGCTCCCTACGGCAAGCTGCCTTCCCTGGACCCAGCTACATTTCCCTGAGGGGGTGGTGTGTGTGTGGGAAGGGGCACTGCTGTGCGGAGATATTCGGTCTTCACATGTCAAAAGCCATGTGAGCAGCCGGGGGCTCAGCCTGCCCCTCACTATGGGCTCCCCCCGGACCCAAGGGGAGGAGCTGTGTCCCCAGTTACAGTGGAATGGGAAGCTGCCAATGGTGTCTATGTTCAGTATACGCTGGCTCAGCCCAGAGGAGGGAGAGTTCGTTTCTCCTAGGGGAATGAACGAAGAGCGGCAGGTCACCGCTGTCTTCACTGCACAGGTCAGCCTGGTGATTGGCGCCTGGGTCTGGGCACCTGGGTTAGCCCAGCCTGAGTGTGGGCTGGGCACCCCCATGACAAAGCCCTTCCCCCAGCACTCTGTCCCCCTCGTCCTGTATTCCTCGCATCAGCCAGGAGTGATGCTGGAGGCGGGGTAAGCTGAACAAGTGGAACTATTAAATCCTGTGCACTGCTGTCCACGTGGCTGCGTTGCATCCAGCCCAGCTCCCTGCACTGCCTGGCCTGCTGGTGTCCCCTCAGTGACAGTCCCTCCAGGGAGCATGGGCCCAATGACTCCAGTCCCGCTGGTCATGGTCCATCTTCACGATTTTACAGACACTGCGATACAGTCTGACACCCAGCTCCCAACCCAGGTCCCTCGGCCAGAAACTCCTAGCACAGAGCCAAGCTGGGCTTGTCTTTACCCAGACTCAGCTGGTCACAGGCTCTGGAACACACTTTGGTCTCCTCAGCAGGCAACTGCACCAGGAGCAACCTAGCTCCATCTTCCTGTCATCTCTCTCCAAGCCCAGCAAACTGTCTCTGGAGTCTCCTCCGTCCCTGAGGGGTCGGTCTCGGCATGGTTCTGTCCCTCCATTTGGGGGGGGATCTCTGTATCACTGTGGGCTCTCTCTGGGTGCTGTGTCTGCTGGCTCCCAAGTGTCTCCTCTTCCTTCGGGTCACTCGTCCCTCCTGTGCATTCACCTCGTGTGATCTGTGTGCCACTGCACTCCTTACCCCTCCCTTCTAGTACCTGCTTTCTCTGCTTCTTGGCCATCTCCTTTCACAGCATCTCCATTCTTCTGGCTGCAACAGATCTCCCTTTACTGGTAGCAGGGTTTTGGTCCTTCATCCCACTATTTCCTTGATCTGGACTGTTTGGCACCCCTGTGTGCCAAAATTGCTAACAAAGAGGAAGAAGAGGAGGAGGAAGAGGAAACAGCCTTGTGTAACAGTCTCTTAGCTGTTTTCATGGCTGATTCCACCTTTCTATTACTCTGGGGGTACGCTGCATCTGAATAGCACTGAATAGCGCTGCTTCTCCTTGAAGGAAAATACGTCTGCTCCCACCTGTTCCCATGGGTAGGCTGGCAGCTCACGTGGTAACACGGTCTCCTTCTGCTGGCGGCTATCATGTGACAGACAAGTGTTACACCCTTCTATCCATGGGCAGAGTTGTGTATCCATTCACAGCTAGTAAAACACACTCTCAAGCCGGACTCAGACAGCTGTCAATGCCCAGGTGTGAGGTGTGTATTTTTTGCCTGACATCTTTCCTTACTGTGGCAAGGAAAACAGTTCTCTGTCCTCAAAATATGATTCTGACCTACACTCTCAGTTCATTTTTCAATTGAAAATTTGGTTCTGCTCCTACCAGAAGTTGGCTTTCGTCTTCTGGCCTCTCTGGTTGGATGTCTTTTTCTGCAGCCTCTTTGGGAGATAGCTCTCCTGCCTGGTAGTACTTCAGGGCGGGGAATCCATTATCATTTGTTTCAGTGTGTCCAACGCTTGCTGCCAGTCCCACTCAATATCCTGCCTCAGGAACTGTTGTATGGGTTCCGCCACTGCCGCCAGAACTTGGACAGAACATTGTCGTTCCTACAAACCACTGCATCCCTTTCACACCCTCTGGAGCATGCTTTGAGCTTGTTGGGATCCACTTTCAGTGCCCTTGCTATGAGCTGGTGTCCAGCGTATGGCACCTCATGCTGTTTGATTGGCTTCTTTTTGGAGCTGAGTTTTATATTTTTGTCCCAGCATCGTTGTAGAAAAGCCTGTTTTCTGTCATTGTCTCGTTCAGCATCTGTATTGTTGCTCTCTTCACTTACAATGAGGATATCATCTGCAATTATGTTCACCCCAGGCAGTCTTTCCAGCACTTGGGTGAGTCTTCTCTGGAACACATCTGGTGCTGGGCTTATGCCCATCACCATGTGCAGCCACCTGTAGTGACCAAATGTTGTTGCAAAGGTTGTCAGCCAGCTTATTTGCCAAACCCCATTCCTTACATCAGAGACCATAAAGATTTGCCTTTGGAGAGTTCTAGCAAGATGGCATCAATGGTGGGCAGTGGATAGTGTCATCTTTTCAATCCCTGGTTCAGTGGCTTTGGGTCTATGCAGATGTGTAATTTGCCTGATGGCTTCTGTACACCTCCATGCTGCTTACTGAGGCTATACTGGCTCTGCATGTGCTATGATACCCCCACTCTGCAGACTGTTGAGCTCCTTGTGCCCCAGATTACACAGTGCTACCAGAGTTGGCCTTTGCGCTAAGCGCACAGGTTCCATTGTGGGGTCTATTTCCAGGAACAGCTTTCCTGCTAGGCCCCCGTTGCCTTAGAACACATCCCCAAATGCTTTTGCCATTGCCTCCATTGTCCATGGGACTCCTCCTTTTTCTTCTTGCTCTGCAGCTGTGAAATTCTGATGCTGCCCTCAGTCACATCCAGGGCTTGTACAGCTGTATGCCCCAAGAGGGGTCTGTGGTGCTTGCCATCTGCCACCACAAACTTCAGCTGGCCCTGGCTGTTGTTTTCCAGACTAGTTACTATGAGGTGACATATTTTTCTATGGGCTGCATTGTGCTCTCATTATTATTACATTATTAGATTGCACCTGCTCTTCGAAATGGGTGTGAGAGTCCAATTCACCTTGAGGAATCACATTTCAGGAGGCCCCACTCTTCAGCTGAAATTGCACAGGGTGTTTCCTTGTTAACATTGCAGCATGCACGAAGGTTGGTACTGTCTCCTCCTGCTTTCCTGTCCCAACACCTGAGCCCGATATGCCCATCTTGGACAAGTCTGACAATCTTTGGGGACCTTTGTCTGCTTTGCCCACACTGGTTCAGTTTGTCTTGTTCCTTGCAGTACTGTCCTAGCACAGGGCCTCTCTCTACCTGCTCAAGCCGTCTCCCATGGTAAATTCATCTCACGGAGCCCTGGCCACCTGCTCGCCTTTGCTGTTGTCTCATTGTACATACTTCTGGGGCTGTCATTCTTTCTCTTGCAGCTTCCACTGCATGTCCCATGGGTAAACATCTGTCTAGTCTGAGATCACCTTCCCAGAGCAGCCGCTCCCACAGGCGGGATCCCCAGTGCCGCAGACTGTCCTGTCCTGAATCAAGGAGTCTGACAAGTCCCCAGAATCACATGTGGCAGCCAGTGTGCGTAAGGCAGTAGCATAGTTCTTTTTTTGAACCCTGTCATCCTCTTGGCCTTCACAATATCCTCTGGCAAAGAGTTCCACAGGTTGACTGTGATTTGTGTGAAGAAACACTTTCTTTTGTTTGTTTTAAACCTGCTATTAATTTCATTTGGTGGCCCCTAGTTCTTGTGTTATGAGAAGGAGTAAATAACACTTCCTTATTTACTTTCTCCACACCAGTCATGATTTTATAGCCCTCTATCATATCCCCCCCTTAGTTATCTCTTTTTCAAGCTGAAAAGTCCCAGTCTTATTAATCGCTTCTCATACGGAAGCCGTTCCATACCCCTAATCATTTTTGTTGCCCCTTTGTGTACCTTTTCCAATTCCAATATCTCTTTTCTGAGAAAAGAAAAACTAAGGAAAAAAGAGATGGCGAGAGATCCTCCAAATATAGGGAGTAGGGGTGCTGTGCTACCCATTTTATTTGCAGGGGTGTCCTTCTGGCTCTTCCATGGGTGCACTTTCACCATGAAAAATGTACTGGGCTGTACCCTATCCTTCTGCTGCAGCCTCGTGGCAGGCAAAAATAAATGATACTTGGTGAGCGAGTGGAGCAAGTCCTTCACACCAGGAAGGAGACTCAGTCTCCCGTTACAGTGATTCAACCATGGCAAACTATTTTATCTTCCAAGTGACCCTGCTTTTTCTAAAGGATCTGAGGGGGGCTTGACCTGTGAGTCAGAGCTCTAGAGCGGTCTTGGGCTGTGTCGAGTATTAAATATCCCTGTCCATTCAGCTTTCCTGATGGTTTTATAATTGTGCACTAGAAAGCACATGGGGGCTATTCCATTAGAGAAGTATTTGTGTTTGCAGCCGTCTTGTTCAACCAGAAACACACTCTGCACCCAGGACACCGGACTGAGGGGTTCACGCTGGCATGCTTTTCCCCAAAGCTCCTTACACCCAGACACTGGTTAGATTGAACTCTGGTTTCTCCCCAGGCGGCTCCAGTAAAACAAGGACTGGATCGATGGGGAAGGAAGCTGCACTGAAGAGACAGGCGTCAACGGTGGCATGTGTGTCTCTCCTCTGCTGTGGGTTAGTATGTCTAGTGGTTAGAGTAGGACTGGGAGGGCAGGAGATCCTGGCCTCGTCATCAGTGGTCTTACTCAAATCACTTCAAACTTCTGGCCAACAATGTCAAAGGGGGGGAATCAAATTAGGCAGCTAGGTCCATACTGAGGCACCTGCCTGCCAGAGTGGCTCAGTACCTGCAGCTCCTGTCACCTTTAGTGGGGACCGGCTGAAAATGGAGCCATTCTGACAAATGTCTCATTTTGAAGCGGTCAGGTCTGAATACTGCATTTCTGCCCCTCCATTTCCCTAGCGGTGTGGTGGGGACCATCCCATTCACCCACCCCAGGGGCCAGCAGCACTGGTACAATGCCTGCCTGTGAGTAGTCAGCTAATCACCATTGCGGTGGTATTCCCCACATCAGAAGAGCTGTACAGGTTTCAGCAGCACCACCCCCTGTAGCTCACGGAAGCTGAGAGATTTGGGGATGGCAGACGCTCTGGAGTGACATCCCCCCGCTGGCTCACGAGAGGATGTCACCATCAACAGACATGATGCGGGAGGGGAGAGATCAGAGCCCTCAGGGGGACAGAGATGAAGAAGCATTTGGCACCCGAGCCTGAAATGGATTTAGGTGCCTGACTGCTGGGGTTCTGAGCCCCAGTGTGTCAAGGTACCGATTCCTTTCTCCGTGTCAGCTTGGCAGTTGGCCGGAAGACACCCGAGAGGAGGAGGGTGGGGATGAAGGCAGCCAGCCAGGCTCTTTGCTTACCTTGATAGAGGCGCCAGCGAATCTCGCCAGCTGTTTAATGTGTTGGCCTTTCTTCCCAATGATGGCACCCACTGCCTGCGTCGGGATGAATAAATTCACAACCTCCTGGGCCGGCAACTGAGAGGAGAGAGACAAACACAAACACAGAGCTCTCAGTCGGAACCCGGCCTGCCTGATGCTTTCCCAGCCGCTCGGCAGGCAGGGCAGGGTTCCATTTCATGGCTCTTGGACGCATGCAATCGGAGTACAGCTGATTTGCCCCCTGCGGGAGAAATTAAACCTGCAAAGCTGAGCATGTCTAAAATGCCCATGAAACCATGCTCTTCTCCTATGATGGGGTGGGAGGGTTCTCTTATTGTTATGCATTTCACTGCTTATGAAGACCTAGATATTTGAAATGTTACACTCCAGGAAGGCATCTAAATATCTGAACAGGCACTTGAGTTTTCAGATGATGCGTAAACAAGTGGGCACACAGAGCAGCATGCAAGAGATGCGACCTGCGTGTGGCACAGTGCAGCGAGCGATAGGGCAGGAGAGAGAAGCGTGGAGACAGCTGCGATGCAAACGAAATCCTCACGCACAAGTATGTGGACAGCTTCCATGTGCTCTGATCCGCACAGCCCAGAAAAATGAGATTCCTGGGCTGGAAGGGCCCAGCCTGAGTGCCTGCACAGAACAGACCGGAGACCCTTCCCCAGGGACTCCTGTGGGTGTGAACTAGGGACGATCTCCTAGAAAATGCCAGTCTTGATTTTAACATAGGTACGAGGACAGCTAGACTGATCTCGTGACGTAGCAAAGAGAGGCTGGGGTGGGGGATCAGGATGCCAGGCTCCTCCTTGATCCATCACAGAGCTGCCACGGGTAAGACGTCAGCCCCTGGGTAAGTCGCTAGGGCCCCCGGGATCTAAATGTCTTTAATTCTGGCTTTGAGAAAGGGTCTCTGCTCCCCTGCTGTGCTGCCAGGCAGGACTTTGCAGAAAGACCTGGATGCAGGCTGCCACTAATGCTGTACCAAAGCTGGGTCCCGTCCCCTTGCCAGCACCAGGGCCAGGCTAAAAAATTTTGGGGCCTTGTGTACTATGGTAATTGGGGGCCCCCTTTTCCCTGCCCCTGGGGGTGGGAGGCACAGGGGTGTCGGAGAGTGAACTACCCCACGTTCACTGCACCATGGCTCCCCGCTCTGGCCATCGGCTCTCACCCCAGCACGCAGGCAGGCTGCCCCCACCCACTGCCTGGCTCTGGGTTGGGTTTGTGCGTCCAGCGACTAGTCCTGGCTCTGGTGCAGGGCCCAGCGGCAGAACAGTAACTGTCCCCACAGCACCAATAAGGGGGAGATGCTGACATGGCTTTGCGCACACGTCAGCTTAAACTGAAGATCCTTATCCATCTTGCAGGGTTAACGACCTAACGAGCCAGGCTTGCTCAGTGAGCATTGGCAAAGGGCTCTGAGCCCTTTCCAGGGCAATAGGGGCTGGAACACTGACACGACAGGTTCACTGCTCGCCACGTAGGTGCACACAGCAAAGAGCGGGTCTCCGCACAGGCTCTCCAGCTGACACGCAGTCAGAGAGGTGAGATCTGGGGGAGACGGAGGGCCCAGCCCACTTCCCTTTGAACTCCCCTGGAGAACTGCAACTGGAGCAGACCCAGGTCATAACCACAGCTGCAGACAGAAGTCACCCAGATAATGTGGCTCAGACACACAGTGATACACAGGTCAAGATCCTGAACAAAAAGAATCTTCCCTTACTACCGTCGGGCCTGATCTTGCAACTCATACCCAGGGAATCACACCAGCCACAACAGGACTTCTCAGCCAAGCTGTGAGAATATGATGGGAAGTGTTGGTGAAAGGTCTAGGAGAGCCATTTCCATAAACAATCATCCGAAGCACTGCTGTGTATGACTGCGGAGCTAGCTGATGGAAGCCAAGCATATTATGAGCATCGCTTAAATGAACCCCCTTGCTTTTCAAACAGGCTGACTGAATCAGGGCTCATTCGGGAGGCTGAGCCTGACTGCCCTGAGCACACCGTGTGTCGCTCTGCAAAGCCCTGAGAAATGCTAGCGCCCCCAGAACGCAGTGTGATGGCTAGAAACCTAGGCCGATTCCCGGATACGCTCATGCAGGAAATGCTGGGGTGCTGCTACGACTGGTCATGGACACATGGCCCTTCCCCCTTCTGAAAGCCCTGTGATGCACCTGCATTCTCAGATTAGCTGACCCAAGTGACGTGCATACAGAGACCGCTGTGATCTACCCCCTGCCCCCAATTCCATGTCACACCACACTCATGCCCAGGGCAGCCAGGAGGCCACACTCACACACAGCGGGTGAGCATGGAGGCACACATCACAGCCCTGCTCTCCTGCTGCTCGCCGGCTGGATTTGCAGGGGAGTGGGAGGGACACACACCACCTTGCCCAGCAGGCTTTACCAGTGCCCCTCTGCTGCTCTGGCTTGGAAGACCCTTGAAGATGCAGTGTCCTCAAGTACATGTGCATCCCAGTGCTCAGAGAAGGACGGGCTGGAGGAAGGGCTGGGGGAAAGGCAATGTTACCAGCTCCTGTGGTTTTGGCATGGTGGTGAGGGAAATCTTAGCCTGCTACAACCACAGCAGCCCCTGCCTGGGTGATGAAGGGCTTTGATCTCCAGAGCTGGCAATTTCTGTTTCAAAAAGCAAAAGTCACCTCTCTGAAGCAGAAGCCACACCCACAGCTTTGGCTGGGGTTCCTATGCACACATAGCAATGTGGCCTCCTCCTCTGACTGCAGCTCCCTTATTCGGGGGCCACTCCACATCCACCAAGGCCAGGCAACTGGCCCCTTTTCGCAAGTCCCTAGTTAGTGCTGACATACCATGTTCTGCACACAATCTGGAGCACACCTAACACACCTGCCAGTTCTTAATCCAAACTTCCCTAGGATCCTTGAGATCCACCTAGTAGCCACGCGGCCGTCCCGGGCCAGTGAACATTCTCTCCTCATGGCTTCTTCACTTTTACCATCTGCATTTCTCATCTCGGCTGCTTCGTGCAAGGTTTCGATTTGGTAAAACCAACAATCCAATCGTGCCATGTTTAAAAGGTTCAACAATCCAACCCACCGCTGAGCGTTTCTCAAAGCCTCCTCCCCTAAGCACTAGAAAGAAGAGCATTTGCCAGAGGATGGGTCCCCCGTGTGTGTCTCTGACTGGCTAAAACACCATAATCATCATTAAACACTGCCAGCGTGGTGAAAGAGGGTGGGAAAAGAAGACCCCCAGATAGGGCTTACAGCAGATTTAGAGGCCATTTCTGCTGTCCTGGTAAAAGCCCCTGGTAAAAGACGCCCCTGGTAAAAGCAAGTACTGTTTGAGGCTGCTCTACACACAGTTTTGATTCTGATTTAGCTATTTCGGGTAGGGTAGGGAGTTTATATTGGTCTAGTGAAAGCGCTAGGACCCCTAATACAGACGCAGTTGTACTGGCACAGAACTGACAGGCAGAGCAGCCATTGGTGCATGCTGCAGGAAGGCACTGAGTAGATGCCAGTCCTGGTCTCCTCATCCAAGGGGCTGCACCCATCATTCATTCCAAGGCCCATTCCAAACCCAGCATCAATGGACACTGGCCCTTCTTCAGAGGGCCGAGTGGGGCTGTAGGAGTGAAGCATCAGGCTTCTCTCTGGGGAAATGTTGGCTCTTGGTCTTTTCCCGACTCCACCAGGGCTCAGCACAGGACCCCAGGTCACACTCCTTTCCTCACAGGAGCTGCATGTGGCTCTACCCCCGATGGGAACAAACACCCACAACTTCTCCCCCAGGTGAACAGCCTGGCCCAGAGGGGTGTGTCCATTATCTAGGACCTCGCCTGGGGCAGCTCCCAGCCCGGGGTTCTACCCCCCCGGAAAGGGCCCAGGCACAAAGACGGCAGCAGCAACAAGCTGCCCAGGAGAGCTGCCGTAGCAGCTCCCATGTGCAGCGGAGGAACAGAGAAACCACCTGTGGCCACGGCCATGTGCAAATGCCCGCTTGGAGCCCGGAGCATGCGACAGCTTTACAACCTCCCCAGGCATCAGCTGGCTCAGGAGATGGAGGTACCCAGCCTGCTCTGTGGGGGCCATGCCCGATTCCAGCCCAGGCTGGTAGCATTAGGGGCCTACATGAATTGTGTGGGTGGGCTCGGTCCGCCTCTCACTGGGGGGCGTGCGTATGTGTGTGTGGCTCAGTGTCCCAGCCTGGAGCCAAGCAGGGAAAGGGCCGGTGCCAGCAGGTGGGGTTGAGGTGCTCAGGGCGCTGTGTGGAGAGGCTGGCACTGTGCCAGGGCAGTAGATGAAGGGGCAGTGGCATCTCCAGACAGATGGTCCAGCAGGGTAAATTGTGAGGCAATGGCAGGGGCGGCGGCAGGGCGTTTTCGGGGAGTCGCTCATCTCTGGCTCATCCGTAAAGGCTGTGAGGCCTTCGTGGAGCCCTAGGCCAGTGGTTCCCATGAGGAGAAAACACGCTGCCTTAGCCAGCGGTTGGGGCTCTTGCCGGGGATCTCTTGGCTTGAGGCAGACGGTGCCTCTTCCTGAGGCTTTGTCCTGCAGCCCGATATACAGGCAGAGGCGGCTTCAGCCCCCCGTCTGTGTTCCAGCCCTGGCTGGCCAGATCACCGAACTGCTAGCTCCGTACTCATCCTGGGACCAGGCTAGCGCCGGGGTAGGGGCTCAGGGTCAGGGAGAGCCTGGCAATGAACCACTCTCAGGGGCAAAGCCCAGGAGCGTAAGCCCAAACCCCCTGGGGCAGACTCTCGGGGAGGCCAGCACTACAGACCCTGCTCCGGAGGGGACCCCAGGGCTGCATAGGAGCCACCAGGGCTCCCCACCCATGAGCCTCCTGTGGAGGCGCTGGGCTGGAAGTGCCTTGCTGCCCACACAGGCAGAGCAGTGACACCAGGGACCCGGTGCTCTCCTTGCGGCTCTCTGCATGGTCGTCAGAAGCACCTGGTGCCGCACTGCATCAGCCATCCCTCCTTTGCAGCAGCCGTACCCGCGTGCCCCTTGCAGGGAAAGGGCCCCCACCACTCTACACCCCAGCACGGGGAAGGTCCTGCCATGTGTCCTTGACCTGCCCTTTAAAAGGATCAGTTCATCACCCCCTTCCCCGCTGAGCACACATGGGGAGACAGTAAATGCACCATGGGCCACCTGGTGGGAGTGGGACAGACGGGAATTCTCGGGGGCTAAAAGAAAACCACAGCCCCTGCTGCTTCCTCCTGGTGGCTGGGTTTAAATCCCGGGGCTCGGGTTTGTAACGACATCACATCACGTGCAGTGAGAGCGCGCTACCAGGCCTCTGGGTGCTGGGGACTGGAACAGCTCTGGCACCAAGGCCTGCGGAGACACAGGAGAGGTGCCCAGGCTGTGCCGTGCTGCGGGGGAGCCCTGCACGGGAGCCGATGTGCTGGCTTGTGCAGAGGGGAGCGGGAACGCACTCTGAAAAGGACTCAACGTTTCCCTGCAGGCATCTGGATTCCACAGCCTCATTTCCAGTGGCCGCGTCACTGCCGCCGGCTGCCAGGGGGGCACTGACCTGGCACGCTCGCTGCAATGGCAGAGCAGCACCGGACAGAATCACAGCCAAGAGAGCAACGCGGCGGCCAAGCAGGGCGAGCGGTGCCAGCATGGGCAGAGTGGGCACTTACAGAGTGCTGCTGTGGGAAGGCGCCAATGGGGGAGGCTCCGTACAGACCCGAGAGGTATGCCGAGGGGCTCTACGGCAGGAAAGAAAACACAGTCAGTGCAGGTTCCCAGACAGCACGGTCCATATACACCGCACCTGTGCTACGTCCGGGGGCTGGCTGCTGGGAATCTACCCCCAGCACCTCGCAGTGTGCATGTACACCGGCTTCCCTGCGTCCCCTGCGTTGCGCATGCCGTACTTCCTAACACGGGGGGGCCAAGATGAACCGAGAACCAGGCCTGAGGAACAACCAAAACCCCTGCTGGGACCCAGCAGAAATGTTGGCTCCCTCCCCCAGGGAAATCAAAACTCCGGGGCTGATGTAAACGAGCCCATCTCCACTGAAACTGATGGAGATGGCCATGCAAACCTGGAGCATATCCTGACAACCCCCCCGGGGGACCCCCATTCACAGCATGGCTGTGTCTGGTTTCTGCAGCACTTTAGCCCTCAGTGGCTCACCCAATGATAGGCTGGGGAGGGTGCTCCCCAGTGATGCTAGAATCTCTGTACATTGCTCTACAGGGAGCTCTCTCGTGTTCCTGCTAGCACAATATTTCCAGGAAAATACACTAGTCAGCCACACCTGGCGTCTGACAGCGTCCCCCTGGGGAGAGCCAGGCACCACAGGAGGGGTCCCAAGGCTGGAGCCTTGTTGTGAAGTGGAGAACGAGACAAGAGACAAAGAGAGAGAACAGCCAGGGTTGCGCAGGGGCTGGCACCCAGAGTCCGCAGGGTGCTGCCCCATGAACACACCATGACAGTGCTCCCTGTATGAGGGATGGATGTGGGGGTAACTGATAACGGCCTGACCCTGCTCCCACTGAGCTCAGTGGCATGGGACAGCTCACGCTCAGACCTTGCAGCTGACCCAGAGTGCACAGCTGAGCCATGCGGTGGAGTTCTGGCCTGGCTGCTGACGGGATCAGGACTGTAATAAAACATATCACCAACTGGTCCAAAGGAGGCAGCAAAAGGCAGGAGGAACCTTATACTTTGGCGAATGGCCCTGAGGAGGGAGCAGGCTGCACTAGCCACCTGGTCCTGCAGAGAGGAGGAAGTTGGGCATGAGGACACAGTGAAAACAGCGTGATCTCAGTCACCTGTAGCACTCCCTCCCAGAAGGAAGAGATTCACACAGGCAGGTCTAACCCTAGCCACAGTTAAACTTGGGGGACATGAGGAAAGGCAGCGGAACCAGAGAAGGGACCAGGGTGTGTGAGAAACTGAGGCCTGGGCTACACTATAGCTGCCTTACATCGACCTGTGTCAGTGTCTACACTACAGCCTTGCTCCTGCCAATGTAAGTGCCTGACTGCACCCGCAGGATAACTCCACCTCCACGAGAGGCGTAGGGCTTATGTGGTGTCGTTAGGCAATGCAGCGTCTCTGTAGATGCTGCCATACTTACATCAGCTGTTGTTAGTCAATGTCACGGGTCCACACTGAAGCTGTGAAATTGACAAGAGAGGCTAGTAGGTTCCTTGTTGCGAACCCCATGCTGGGCTCAGCGTGCGGGGGCTCCAGCTGTGAACCCAGCTACCACCCGGGCTCTCAGCTCCCCAGAGAGCTAACCAGCTGGAACCAGCTGGAACCCTGGCAGCCACCCAAGCTCTGGATGCTGAGCTCCTCACTGCGAGCCCGGCTGACCCCTGCGGCTCCTGGCGCCCCACTCCCTGCTGGGAGAAGGGCAGACACCTGGGCTCCAGGCACGGAGCTCCACACTTGGATCCTCGGCAGCTGCTGGACTCCTGAGAACCGGGCGTGGGGGTAAGCTCGGGCTCTCAGCCCCCCATACTACCCCTCTTCAGTAGGTGGAAGTCTGCCTAGTGAGGACACACACCACCGACAGCATGGTAGTAGGGATATGAAAAACAGCAGTAATCACTGGGGGGGCTATAAATTGAACACAGGTCGACTTAATTTTGTAGTGTAGACAAGTTCTGAGTGTGACTCTCCAGCTGCTGCAGCAGAGCCAGGGCATAGCAGGCTGGCTGGGATTACAGAGCTTTGCGTATGACAGCAGCAAGGTAACCATGCTGTGCTCAGCACTGGCTCCCATCCTATCCATTCCTGTCACACTCACAGCTCCCCTGGGCCTCAGGCCCAGCCCTCAGCTCCGCATGGGCCCCCTGTGCAGGCTGGGCGCGCACTCAGGGGGAGACAGTCTGGTCTCTTGGCTGGTATGTTCTATCCCTGCCCCTACCCTGTCTGGTCTGTGTAGACTGCAGCCTTTTCCATCCAGAGGTGCTGTCCATCCAGTGCTAGGTACAATGGGTCTGGGACCACGAGGCACTACTGCAAGCCACAGAACACGCTCTACAGAGGGGAAACTGAGGCACAGAAGTGAAGTGACTTGCCTGTGGTCACCCAGCAGGTGAGTGGCAGAGCCAGGACTCCCGATTTCCAAGCCATTGGCCTACCCACCAGGCCATGCGGCCAGCTGCCACGCTGTCCTACATGCTCACACCCATAAACACACACTCAGAACAAAAATGGCAGAGGGGCCTGCTGTCCACCAAGGGTCTGTCTCCAAACACCCCACAGACAAACAGCATCCGAACAAAGCCCAAAGCCATTCTCAGTGCGTTCACCCTCCCAGAGAAAGCTGTTAGAGCTTGAATAGTTTGGAGGTACAAGAAACAGATGACTTGATGTGTGCACGTATTGACGAATACAAGACATGTGTGTGCCTCACCAAACAGTGCTTTTGTGGGAGACCCGCACAGCTCTGCTGAGACATCCTCGCCTGTTCTCGTTATGTATTTCATTAAGTCCATTTTTGCAATATCCTCAACAGAAACATTGCACAGCTCTGTGGGGCTTTTGCTGATCTGCAGCAGCCTCAGATGGTGTCACCTGATATTACTGTGTGCGACTGACACAGGTGTCTGCGTTGCCTGCCATATCACTCGCTAGTGGAAGAAATCTCTGCCTGAACACCGGGAGTGCCTGGCCCTCCAGGAGCAAAGACTGCAAACACAAATGGCTTCTACATGTCCTGGCTTATTAGAAGGGATTTAAAGCCACCAAGTGAAACATCTAAGCCTTGATTCCAGGAGCATTAATTCCCTTCAACTTTTCAGTCACCCAAGCATCTCCAAGCAGGCATATTTGATATCAAAGTGCACATGGATGTATTATTTGGCCTTAATTTGCAATAGGATTTCCACAGAGGATTCTCTCCCTTTTGGTTGACTGAACTTTATACAATAGATGTTTGCAAATCACCTTACAAAGGCTTTGATAAAAAACCAAACAGAGCCCAGTTTGTTGGACGGCAGGGTGAATTTTAGCCCTTTTTCTAAAACAGCGTGCATCAGATCTTCGGGGGGCTGATCACAAGCAGCTGTCACCCTCACTCATCGCAGGAGAGCTGCAGGATACAGCCAAGCGTTTGCAGCTCTTTCATGTCTGCTATGACTGTACAGAGTGACACAAATGACAGGCTCAGAATGCACAGTGACTAACGACGCTAGTTGCTTGCAGGACAATTTGTCTGGGTGGACGGAGGCAGAACTGTACCCCTCAGACAGAAATGCACATGCACAGCACTAATACACAAGTCTGCATCCCCCCCATCCTCCCGCACACACCGCCCATGCACACACATGCACCCTCTGCTTCCCAGGAGAGCTCTCCTGAGTGGCACATTCTTTCAATACTATGCCCTGTTTCTAATTTCACTCCGTTCCTCACCTGTTGCGCATATACCGCTAGAGGTTGCGTAACCTATAGGTGTCAGAATGGGAATAGGGCTTTTTACCTTTCCTCCCCCTTTGCCCAAGAAACATTCCAGAAGGGAAGGAAGTAGCTTAGTGTGAGAGCTCTCCACTCGTGGTGAGACTGACAAGGAGAGGGCAGGGAGCCAACGCTTGGCCTGGAGCACTTTTTATATTTGGCATAATAAATCATTTAATTTTTCTCTAAAAATAAACGGCCAAGTAGCCTTGCTGGGGCTTTGGGGTCACAGGAGTTTGCTGGGAATGTACACGCCTCCCTTATATCATGTGCACGTTCCCAAAGTAATGCACCAGTCCTAAGAACTGTGAACATCGACATGCAGTGCTCATGAGCAAAACATACACACACACACACACACAAATACACCATGCAGAAAAGCATGGACACAGATACCAGGACTTTGGAGCTGTGCTCCAGCTCCGCTCCAGCTCCAGGCAAAAACCTGCAGCTCCACTGCTCTGGAGCTGCTCTGCGCTCCAGCTCTGGGCTCCGCTCCAAAGCCCTGACAGATACACACACACGCTGGTTTTGCAGTCAACATTTTGTGTCCTTTCTGCACCATCACCCAAGTATTTCAACTCTGAACGGTGTAAAACTCACCATCCCTCTCCAATCACTTGGCCGCTATGGTTTTCAGAAAAAATAATAAAAGTAAATAGACTTGTTCTCAGCCCCAAATATAGTTACAGCAGCTGAACTGAAATGGTGATACGGACTGTTAGATACGCCGTAGCTCAGGGGTTTATCTGCAGGAGTTAAAAGCCATCTCTGTGATTTCCTCCAGTGCTATCCAAAATCAAGAAGTTATCACTCCATACCAGCAAATCAAGCTGATCGTACAGCTTCCATTGTCAATCCTCTCAACATGCTCTATCTATGCATCTCTGTCTGCGTACTGTGCAGGCAGATTAGGAAGAACACAGCTCAGAATACACAGTCACTTATCATATATGGCTCTGGGCTCTCTATCACCTTTCACAAACGGATGCCAAGGTAGCTGTCCCAGCTCTGGACACACAGGCACAGAGAGTGAAGTGTCCACTCCAAGGCGTGTCTGGCACCTGCCAGGGCAGTTTTTGAAAACTGGTCCGATTGGGTTGGTTTTGCCTCACGTCTCCAGAGAGTGCAGTGGCTGTGCGTGTCATCATAATCCCACCCCTGGAGAGGCACTGCTGCACCGTTAACGGGGCAACGCCAGCATGGCTGGTTAAAAAATTATCCCACTCGTTTTGAAACGATCAAGTAATAAACACAGTTCCCATGAACTGACATCAAAGTCGTCTGACACCCGACAAACGTACAGCCCTCCTCCAAGATGAAACCATTCTTCAGAGGTATGGTGTATTACTCAGCATTACTCACACTAGCTATGTCTGCTTTATGGTATTTCATCCACTTCCAAGCCAAGGGCTGCTCTTCACCCCTGCAGGAGCCTTTCCCAGTTCTCTCTCGCTGCCACCTCAAAGAGCCTGGCCCTGCTTCCTGAGAATCACCCTGCATGGGCTCTGTTGGGGTACTCAGATCCCGACTTAGCCAAAGCAAGGATGGGCATGGCCAGGAAGGCTGTTTCCGAGGTAACCCACCCCAAGTAATTCAGGCTTTTACAGAGGACAGCACACTTAGAGTTGCACCAGAAATGGGTTGGGAGGCAGTGCAGAATGAAGCGTGCAGAAGTCATGTGTCTGTCAGCCCACCCCACTTGAGAGCTGGCCACAGCACATGAAGCTTCTGAGTGACTTTCAGCTGTAGAACATGTTATACCAGGAGAGCATGGAAGAGCCAAAGTCACAGCTGAAGCCTGCCCCTAACAGGCCACCCCAGATAAAGGACTCCCTGGGGTAGCACTGCCCCGTGGGAGTTCCGGAGCGGTGATGGACACACACAGACAAAGGCTGTGAAGACCCATCACAAGGAGGAGGAAAGATTCACAATCTTCTTCACAGAATCACCGAAATGCGGGGCTGGAAGGGACCTCGAGAAGTCATTAAGTCCAGCTCCCTGCGCTGAGACGGGATCAAGTAAACCTAGATTATCCCTGACAGATGTTTGTCCAACTGGTTCTTAAACACCTCCACAACCACAACCTCCCTTGGAAGCCTGTTCTGGAGCTCAACTACCCTTATAGGTAGAAAGTTTTTCTTCATATTTAACCTAAATCTCCCTTGCTGTAGATTGAACTTCTTGTTCTACCTTCAGTGGACCTGGAGAACAACTGATCGCTTTATAACAGCCCTTAAAATATTTGAAGACTATCAGGTCCCCACCTCAGTCTTCTATTCTCAAGACTAAACGGACCCAGTTTTTTTAACCTTTCCTCATTGGCCAGGTTTTCTAAATCTTTAATTATTTTTGTTGCTCTCCTCTGGACTCCCTACAATTTGTCCATGTCTCTCCTGAAGAGTAACGCCCAGAATTGGACACAGTACTGCAGCTGGGGCCTCACCAGTGCCGAGTGGAGCAGTACTATCACGTCCCGTGTTTTACATAGGAGATGCCTCTCAATACATCTCAGATTGATAGTAGCTTTTTTTGCAGCTGCATCACACTCTTGACTAGAGCCCCAGATCCTTTTCAGCAGCCCCGACACCTCGCCAGTTAGTTCCCATTTTGTACTTGTGCATTTGATTTTTCCCTCTTAAGTGTCGTGCTTGGCACTTGTCTTTATTGAATTCCGTCTGTTTGAATTCAGACCAATTCTCCAATTTGGCAAGATCGTTTTGAATTCTAATCTTGTCCTCCAAAGTGCTGGCAGCCCCTCCCACCTTGGTGTCACCCCCAAATTTTATAAGCACTCTCTCCACTTCATTATCCAAGTCATTAATGAAAATATTGACTAGCACCAGACCCAGGACTGAGCTGTACGTGTCTCACTAAATACAACCTCCCAGTCTGACAGCACACTATTAATGACGACTCTTTGAGTAGGTCTTTCAACCAGTTGTACACCCACCTTTATAGGAATTCCATCTAGATCCCATTTCCCTAGTTGGCTTACAGGAACGTCACGTGGGACTGTGTCAAAGCCTTACTAAAATCAAGCTCTTTCATGGCTACTACTCCTGCCCATGCACTCAGCCAGTAACCCTGCTCTGCTCCTGCCCAGCTGCACCATTTCTGTCTGGGATGAGCTTTTGCCTAGAAACCTCGCTCACTCAGGCACTAGGAAAGCAAGCAGGCTCCAGAACCTGGCTTCACACTGAGCTGAGAATCACCAGCTGGCCATGTCTCAAAGTCTACAGTGGGATGGGTAGAGATGAGCGAATCCAGAGGGTGCCGGATTTGGTTCATCACTACCTCCTTTAACTGTTCCATAGCCTGAATCCTGGCCTTGTTACTGTTTTTAATTCCCACTGACTTCTGCCTAAGCAGCTGCTGAGTATGGACACTAGGTCTGGGCCCTGTGTAGGAGCGTTTGACGTGAACGCCAAGTGTGCTTATTTCAGGGTTTGCAGGGGTGTGTGCAGAGCCTGGGATCACCCACCACCAATACGTGCTGTTCTACAAGCTTGTCACCTGCAGACATGCAGACCCCAGCCCCGCCCCCGCCCCATTCCACAGGCGAGCTGGGTAAGGGAGCACACTCTGCACCCCCGAAGAGAAGCACAAGGTGCATTGCTCCTGCTGGCGCAGTGCAGGTCCATGCTGCTCCAAATGCAGACCAGAGATTTAAAGCCACAGCAAGCCCTTAAAGGAAAAAATACGTACGAAAGTACTGACCTACGCCTAACTGGGAGAGATTATACACAAGTCTATACAGTGCTGGGGCGCTGCTTCTCCTTTCTGGGTACCCAGCCTCAAATATAGCACGTGAGGCCCCATCCTGCTGGGAGCGCCAAATCTCCGCAGGCTGAGGAAAGTTGTGGGCGCCTGAAGAGCTCATACTCCTGCAAGAAGCAGGATCTCCCTGGTGCTGGAGCCCCAGGGGGGGAGGGATCAGGGTATAAACAAATCCTCCCAAAACCATCAAGAAAAAAAATCAGTGCTCTTATACAAGAGTGTATACGGGACACCTCATGCCAAAGCCATAACTTTCCTCACTAGAGGGTTAGCGTGAGAGTGTCTCCTCCTAACCCCACTGAGCTAGGGGGACACCCCCCCCACAGGCCTGGCCTGCCGGGTACTCACCGCAAAGGGGTTGTAGGAGGCAGCTGCAGCAGCTCCGCGGGCCCCCGCTGCAGAGGGCAGCATGGACAGCCCTGTGGAGAAGATCCCCAGTGCGCTGAGGTTCAGCCCTGGGATCAGGTTGGCTTGTTGCTAGAAATGCAAAACACAGAGACGTGGAAAACATGGAACAAATGGGGGGAAGTGGGGAAGAAGAGGGGAAGCCACACGCGCGGAAGTGCCCAATGACTCCTACATGTCTGCCCAGACAGCTCGATCCAGTAGGGCCCGTTCTGCATCAGCCCCATGACGAGCAGAACCGCCTGCAAACACCCTGGGGCCAACTTCACTTGCTCCCACTGGACTAAGTCTGGCTCTGGCCCTGACATTTGAGGTCTCTACTGGGAAGATGGGAACAGCTGGAAGGGGGCGCTTACGTTGACAGCGACAATGTCATTCTCATAGGCCTCTCGCAACTTCTTCATGATCTCCACTTCGGCATTGGAGCAGGCCTCGATGCTGCCCTTCACCGTGATGGTCCGTTCAGGGTTATAAATGGTTAAATCCTGTAAACTAAGCAGTTATGAACAGGTGAAACTGCTGCCATCAAAGCAACAGAAAAGCAAGCTGCCTTCACCCTCCTGCTTAGAGCAGGGAACCTTCTCCTTGGAGCAGCCAGGAAGAACCCAGGGCTGCAGATTATCCCCCACTGGCCAGCCACTTCCACTGGCCATTGTGCAGGGGAGGGAGCATAGCCTGGATGTCCTGTTTCCACTCCAGACCTTCCCAACATGGCTCGTTTTACTGGCATCTATGTCTTCACCAGTGCCGGGCTGGGTGGAGCACCCCTGCCTGTGTCTGTGCACCTTTGGAGGAGTCCTATGCTCCACACACTCACCAGCGTGTACCCTGAGGGCTGCCCTCATCATCTCCCCTCCCGCAGCCAGAGAGCAAGGAACCCGGTTTTGGGCCATGCAGTAGCTCTCTGGGCTGAAGGTGGGTTGTTCTCCTCCGCCAGGATATCACAACTTACGGAGAGATGGTGATCTTGGTCCCTGTGTCTTGCTCAATTTTCTTCAGGTTTCGTCCCTCTTTGCCGATAAGTCTCCCAACCAGACTGTTGTGTGCTAAGATTTTCAAGGGAACCTCTTCGGCGCTAAAAGAAACAAAAGGCGTTTGGTGTTTTTTAAAGTTCCTTTTCCCCCGTTCTCCTCTCACCAGTATGTTCCAAACTGTGGAGTTCTCCTGACCAGGAACACATACAAAAAGAAAAGAAAAGCAAGACAAAAACATCACATGGACTTTTTTCATTGCAAAACCTGCACGTTTGTAGAGTCCTCTCCACACTTACAGGAAATCCAGACAAACAGCTCCTCCTGCAGCTAACCGTTTGGGGCAGGAGGGGAATCAAAAGAACCCTGATCTAGAAAGACTGATTGCAACTGGGGCTGGTCGAAAATGGGCTGGTATTTTTCCATGAAAAAATTCAAACCACACAAAAAACATTTTTCATTTGGTTCAAACTTCTTGAAGGGATTTTTAAATTTTTTCAATGAAACAAGATGAATTGCTACTATTTGTTTCAAATTACTGTTTGGGAAAAAGGAAATCGACCCAAATCTCCAGAACACAGGAAATGGACTCCCATTCCAGCAGGGAGAAGGGGAGAGAAGCAGAAAAGTGTTGAAAGCATGGGTCCTAAGGCATTATTGAAAGCTTACGGCTTTACACGTGGGCTGGCTTCCTTTACTGTCAGACCAGGCACGTTCTAGTACCAAACTGTACATCAGTTAGTTGTGCTGACTAAGCCTTTTAAACACACGAACATATTAAACCAAATCCCCATTCTTTGACATGGGCAACTATTACATTTTCTCTGCTGGACCTCTGGGGATTTATTCTTCAAACCAGCTCATTGCTCTCTGTCATTGTTTCTCCTGCCTGGTGCATGTGGTTGCAGGAATCCTCCTCCTGTGGAGTGTTCTGTGCGGAACACTTACGATTTAGTCTCGTCCGCTTCTTTCTGCATGATATCGAGGATCATGCGGCATGCTTCAGAGCACCCTTCGGGGCTGGCGTGGATGGTGATTGGCTTCTCAGCAGCGCCGGCATTCTCCTTCCGATGGATGTCTACCCTGCACCAAGAGAATCAGCACAGAGAAGCCCGAGATCAGGCTGACATCATAAGGAACTTCAATGATGCATCAAAGATAGTGCATCTATTTGTGTTACATTGTGTTTACACTGCTGTCTACAGACAGTACCTCTGAACCAGGAGTCACACTCACGCTGCTGAAACCAGCTCTGAACCAACCGTCCTGAACGGATCAGAATTCAGCAAGTGGCTGCACTGACAGTTGTGCAGAACCGTGGAAAACTCACCAGATGCACTCACCATTCAGGACAGGTTTGTTTCAAGGTTTGTTAAACTTTTTGCAGGAATCCGAGCCTAAGTTTTGAATGATTGATGGCCCAGGTTTGCGTGAACCCAGACTGATGTCTACTAAACATGGGGTTTCAAACAGTGTTGGCACTAAACCAGGTTCACATCAGATTTGACTTTAAGATTTGGGGTTCATTTGCAAGTGAAAATTAAAGAGAATGAGTGGGTGGGGGGAGCTGAGCCAACACAGATCAGCACAGAGCCGGTCCCTAAGATGCAGAGTAGAGTTTTTCCGGTTCCAGCAGGTGCCAGTACTGCTATACGTTCTTCTCCTCAGCTTCTTCGGGATCCACCAGAACACGGCAGGGCAACGGAGCTCTGCTGCGGCACCACAGGCCTGAGGGCAGGGAGAGGCGTCACAGCCGCTGCACAGCGCAAGTGGTATGTTAAAAACCAAAAGGGTAAAGTGAGTGTGTGAGTGTGTGTCTCTGCACGTGTGTGCGTGTGTTCGTCCCAGCTGGAGAGGATGACCCCGCTCTGTGTGCACGTGTGAGCGCTGTTCTCTTTGTTAGGAAATGTCTTGTATATTACAGAGGAATAGTCACACTTAGGCAGCATCACATAGGAAAAGAATTACACCAAGAGAGGGATTTGGCCTTCAGTTTTGGTACTCTTGGAGACAGCTGTGTCTTAATTAGGGCTTTCACCTTCCCACAGCTGATTGTGACATGACAGGAACAGACCAGGGGTCCATTTAGCCCAGCTAGCCTTCTCCAACAGCAGCTTGTACTGGATGCTTTTGAAGGAGACCAAATATTCCCCTAATGCACCTGGCCATATGTGCAACTCTTGTTCTCTCAGACCCTGGCTGGAGATCAGCTCACGCCAGCAGGCTGGACTATGGCTTCACTCCATAGCCTGCATTTTGGGGCTCCAGGAGGTGTACTGGGGAGGGCTGTGCTGCAGGGGGAGCCCGGGAAGCATTTGGGCTGCTAGCCAGGGTGCAGCATGCATTTCCCTCACTCCCCACATTGGCTCTGCTCTGCTGGTCGGTGCGTGGCTACAGACTGGTCCTCATGCTGCCCACTCTGGTGTGGCTGCTGCTGTTGAGAACACTAGCCTGGAGCAGCTCTTGTGCTCACTTGGCGTGCGGGAGAGCTGTGGCTGAGTCCTGCTCAGGGGGGCGGAATGGGGAAAGTGCCATGCTCCTTCTCCTCCGACATAGGGCTGATCACAATTCATGACAGCTGCTACAAGGCATTCGGTTACTCCGTGTAACCCAGGATGTTAGTCTCCCTCAAAACAGGTCTAATCCTGTTCAGGCTCTTGAGAAGATCAATAATTTAATGATAACCTGTGGGAGTCGCTGATGCAGGTAACCAGACAATTGTATGTCACATTAATGCTGAGTACCGTAATGGATCTGGTAGCAGCATCTTCTCTTATGACTGCCAGGCTGAAGCTACAAAGGTTAGCAATCCTCAGTGTGTTTCAGAGTGAGCTGAATACCAGCTGGGGTCAAGACATTTTTTTGCCCAAGTAGGTGTATTATCAGGATTTGAACATTTTCCTCTGACGCTGCTGTCAGAAGTAGGACACCTAGAGGAACTAAATGATTGTGGATCGGTTCTGGGATGATAATTTCCTTGTCCTGCTATGTCTTCATGTACAGGGTCAGGCGGCAGATGATGACTGATGAATTTTGGGTTAAACACAAATAGCTTTGGGCAGTAACAAACTGGAGAGGGAAAACTGTGAAGAAAATCAGAATGTTACATACATGTTCAGCATTAGGGAGGCAGATCTGAAAAACCCCACCAGCAGCAGACTCCTTCTTTAAACAACACAAGATTAGAGCAGGGGGAAAGAGTTAAAGTCGGACGCACAACCCGGACGCTGCAATCTACTAGCAATTCTCCCATTTCCAAGTAATGTACCCCTGACACAGAGCTCTCCTCTGAAGCCTCTACTTCTCATGTCAGGGATTTTAGAAAGTGCCCTAAAGGCATCGCTCAGGAGGGCCTTGCTCTCTAATCCTGGGATCAGCCTCATGCCACTTGGGATTTTCTTCCCAATTTGTGTGTTCCTTGCTAGAAAAATGGGCTGAGATGACCTGACTCTTGGCCTATCTATGTTGTGGGCCCTGCTCCTGTGCTGCGACGTGTGCCAGCATCGCACAGCAGTGACAGGGCTCAGTCTCTGAATGCGCACAGCCCGGCAAGAGCTGCCTCCTGATTCTGGCTGCCAGCAGCGCTCAGGCATCCAGCCATTACACATCTTTTCAGATACAACACACACTCTGATCAGGAGTAGGGGGCCCTGTTACTGATCTCATCCGAGAAGAGACTCTCCCTCCCATGAGCCAATGTGAATGGTTTGGGAACTGTGACCCCAGGCAGGAGATGATCTTGTGACCAGACACCAATTTAATTCAAACTAGGGTGTCTGGTCACTGGCCAGCACTGCATGCGGTGCTGAGCCAGCCTGCCCCAGAGGAGCTTGGGAATGCACGGTGTAGCACAGAGGCATGGTCCCTCCAATAGCAGCAGGGTGAATGCACGGGGCACCAGCTCCAAGAATTGGGCCACTTATTCCTGTGCCTAATTTCAGGGGAGGGATAGCTCAGTGGTTTGGGCATTGGCCTGCCAAACCCAGGGTTGTGAGTTTAATCCTTGAGAGGGCCATTTAGGGAACAGGTTTAAAAAATAAAAACAAAACTGTCTGGGGATTTGTCCTGCTTTGAGCAGGGGGTTGGACTAGATGATCTCCTGAGGTCCCTTCCAACTCTGATATTCTATGATTCTATGATCTATGACTCCCAGGTTGGACTGTTCTGGCCAAGGTACTGTGATAGCCAGCACTGCCGTGCTGTGTGCCCCCTGCTGCTGATTGCTACCATCCTAGACATCAGACTGAGACAAGGCAGCATTGCATTAACAGCACAGGCAATGACACATTCCCGGCATACAGGCGAGCGCGCTCAATCTGAGCTGGGCAGCTACAGGCCACCTGTGGAGTCCTGGGGAAGGAAACACAACCGTTCGCAGTACTTACTTGGACTGGGTTTGCTTAGTGAGGTTCTTTATGGTCAAGCCCTCCTTTCCTATGATCGCACCAACAAACTGCGTGGGGACCAGGATCCGCAGTGGGAAATCGAGCTGTTTGGGCTGTGAGGAGCCCCCCGGGGAGGGGCCCCGCTCCCTGGAGGCACGGCCCCCCCGGCGGGACCGCTGAGAGGGCGGAGGGGAGCTCACCTCTTCATCCGGGATGTAGGAAATCTTGAAGGAATAATTCTCAAACTGGTGGCCACTGAGCTTCTCAATTGCTCTGAAAGGTAGAGAAAAGAAGCCACTGATTAGGCCATGCACTAGCTGCGGGTGCCAGGCCTGAGGCGCCTTTGCCAGGAGGCGAGCCACTGACCCGACCAGGTGCAGAGACTGTCCCCGTCCCTGTGGACTGGGTAAATGGCCACACTGTCTGGGCATGGTCCAGGGTCTCTCCTAGGAGCATGGGCATCCCTAGAGCAGAGATCTCATGGCTCCCCAAGCCTGGGTCTTCGCCTCATCAGAGACATCCAAATGCCTCAGACAGTCACAATATGTCCAAAGGGTGTGTATAACCCACTGCCACTTGGCAGGGCTCTGTTCCCCTCAAAGGCGCGTCCTGCACCCCTGCTCTGCGCCCCTTAAAGGCATGTCCCCTGCGCAGCGCTCTATCCCCCAACCCCTGCTCCCTGCCCTGTGCCCCTCAAGGGCACGTCCCCCACCCCTGCTCCCCGTGGTGCTCTGTGCCCCTGGAACACTGCGGGGGTGATGAGCTTACCGCAGCCTCGGCTAACTGATGGCTGGTGTGATCCTATCGCAGCTGATGGAGCTGCACCGTGAAGGCATTAGTGCAACATTGACTCAGTAGCTCTCCCCAGCCCCTCCCAAGGCTGCCCAAGTCACACCCCAGACTAGAGAGACCGCTTCCCCTTCTCCACTCCTCAGCAAGGGAGCACGCCAGCTCCATCCCAGCCTGGCAGGAGACAACCAGGCCAGATGGAACTTGCACAAGTAGGGGTCCTGGCCAGTTCTCCCTCCCCGCAGCTCCAGGAGCGCCCTCCGCCCCAGCTCTGTAACCCCCAAACACCCCTGGAGACTCCCCAGGCAACAGCCACCTGCTAACAGCACTTTCCTAAGCCCACCATCGAGGGTGAAAGTAACTTAAAGGACTTACTGGTACGCTGGAATCCTTAGCAAGGGGCGGGGCCTCAACCAGAAGGGGGCGGAGCCTAACACCAGAAGAGGCGTGACCTTTAAATCCAGCAGCTGCAGTAGCAGTGGAGCCTCAGGCCCTTTAAATCGCTGCCTGAGCCCCTGGGTAGCAGAGGCGGCTTAAAGAGCTCAGGCTGATGATTTAAAGGGCTGCTGCTACCCTAGAGCTCAAGCAGGGATTTAAAGGGCCCAGGGCTCCGGCCACTGCCGGGAGCCCCGGGCCCTTTAAATCACAGACTGGGGGAAGCAGCGCCCTGCTGGTATGGTCAGCTGTGTACTGGCTCTTGCCGGTACGCCATACCGGACCATACCGGCTTACTTTCACCTCTGCCACCATCTGGCTAGCTGTGCTCCGCCGGCATGCGCCTTCCCTGTGAGCCCTGCCAGACAGCAGAGATGGGACACTGGGAGCCTAGCAGCAAATCAAGTGTCACCAGTGGCTGGAGCCACACTGAACACAACAGCCCTCAGCGTACATGGAGGGCACTGGGTTTAATCTTCCTTATATATCCTAAAGCCGGCATGGTCAGAGCAGCTGATCGGCTCTGCATTCCTGGCCCTCTGCACAGAGGGGCATAGCCTATGGGGCAGCTTCCAGGATAGGGGCTGCTCTACCTAACCAGCACAGGTGGGACTAGGAGCCATGGGGCTGGAAAGCTGCCCAAGCTCCACTTCGCACGTACGCTGTAAGGTGCTGTATAGAACAGTCCACATCCCAAATCGGACCGCCGCTTGGACCGCTCTCTGTGGCCAGCCCCCCCCCCGCGACAGCAGAGCGAGGCCAATGCTGAGCCCCCCTGAAAATCCAGTCAGCACCCGGCTCCTTGTGGGCTACCTGCAGTTCCTGCTCCTGGAGCTGGGGCAGGTTCTGTGACCAGCGGCACAGAAGTGGGAGAGCGCCGGGGCGGGGGTGTCTCAGACCAGCTGATGGGGACATGGGTCCCACGGATTTCTGGGCCAAAGAACTTTCTAGCCCACTCTGACCCACTGATAATAACTCTGGCAATTCCCCCAAGCCCAGGGGGGTTCCCAGCCAGTTATTGAACTCTGACCTGGGAACAGCTCACTCTTTAGTGCCAGAGAAAGCCAGGGGGGGATGGGGTTCTGGGTCCTCTTACAATAGCGAGGCCGTAGCAACCGCTCAGTGGGAAGCACTCGAGGATGCTTGTTGAAAGCAGATGACCAACAGAACCACCTTGGATTCGCAGAGCAACAGAAGGTGCTGGGGGCTCATCCAGAGCGATGCCAATGGTAATGGAGCAGGGAGCTGCTTACTGCCCCTACTGTGCAGTGAGAGCTTGCTACGGGGGAGGAGCTGAAGGATTCGCTCCGGGAATGTTAGGTAACGGACCAGCGGGAGCTGCGACAGAGCAGCTGGCCCCGGGGGAGTGCAAGCTGGATGGGAGATGTCTGACCCCCCTTCCAGATACTCCTTGTTCTTCAGGATACAGTGAGTTTCTGGGATCTCCAGCGTGTGATGGCTTCAGAGTCTCAGCTCATCAAGGGCCCAGCCATGCTCCCTTTCTCACAATGATCAGATCACAACACCACAGATTGTCCTGTGGGTTTCATGGAGTGGTGGGGAGGGGGCTGAATCAGGCCCTGGCCTGCAGTGACCACTTGTGTGTGACTGAACATGTGAGCCAACGTGATCTCACCAGCAGGGCTGGCTCCTGGCCAGGGCCAGCTGAACCATTCGCCCAGGGCAAGTGACAAACAACGCCAGCGCCGAGGGACTGGTCACAAAGCAACTGGGCATGCAGCCACTTGGTGGGCACAGTGCCCCATCCTGCACAGCACAGGGGGGAACCAGGAAGGGCCAGATTCTGCCTCCCTTTTGCATGCTGAGCAGTACTTTCCTGGAGAGGGGATGGAGGGAGTGAACCCATTGATTTCAGTGACCCCCCCACCCCCCACAGTACCTAGATATGCAGGGACATTTGGAACACTGCCACACCTCCTGCCGGGCTCCCTTCCAAACTGAGCCAATCAGGTGGCTTAGTTTGCTGCATATTTGGCCAAAGTACTGGCCCTACTGAAGCCAATGGGAGTTTTGTTATCGCCTTCGGCGGGGCCAGGATTTCACCCCTGGACAACACTGAACCTTTCGACTGAACCCAGGCAAGGGGCAGTGCTAGCTGCTCCACACCAGGAGCACTGGGATGGACTCAGGGCTTGTCCTCCACACACAGACACTTAGTGTGTGGCCAGCCAGGATGCCAGCCTGCTGCACATTAACTGACCATGTGTATCCTGCCAGCGTGCGCGAAAAGCTCTGCAGTGCACACGGCCATACGGGGCATCTGATACAGGGCCCAACAAAATCACATTCTCCGGTTCATTCAAATCGCCTTGGACTGTCAGCGGAAACAAAAACTAGCGAAAGGGTCCTAAAGAAGAATGGGGCTTAGCCAACAGCTTCACTAATGATCCAGAGAAAGGAGGAAACTCAGTTTATACTAAATTATGAGAACAGAAAATAAAACCAGGAGGCCTAGCAAGACAGGACGAACTGGCAGAGCAGTAAGAGCATGAACAGAATCTGGACAAATGCAATCTGAACATCTAGGTGAAATAATTTGGGAAAAATGAGGCTGAATTTCAAGGAAAATCTTCCTGAGAGCAAGTTCAGTAACCACTATGGGATCAGCAACACCCCCCTTGCGTGGCACATCCCAACCAGGCCTTCAGGACCTATGTCTTTCCCCTCCCCTGAGTCGAGGGGCAGGTCACTGCCAGCATGTCAGAACACTGGCTCAGTCGCAGGCAAACCCAGTATTTGTTACATGGAAATAAATGAGCCCCGCCCCAGCGAGATGGAGCGACAAAAGGTGAATGCAAGGAAAGGCACTGCCCGGAGGGAGGAAGAAAGAGAGAGGGTGAAAGGAAGGATGAAAGAGAACAAGAGCCACTTACACTTTTGCTTCTTCTTTTGTTGCATAAGTTACGTTGACAACAGCCGTTTCTGTGTCTGTGTTGACTAAGGGGAAAGCAACACACACTGGCATTAGCTCGTGGACGGAGAAGGTCTTTGTCACCTTTTCCTGGGTGACAGTTGCTAAGCCGGTCAGCTGTTCCTGGCCAGGGGTGGGTCTGATTGCTCTTTACAGTGAGAGGCTGGGAGGGAAGCCATTCCCCTGGGCCGGATGCCTGCGATGGTGGGCTTGGTTAATCTTTGCTCACTGGCTGATCTATGCCCCCTGTGGATACGAAGTTCAGGAGTAGCTGGGTGTGGGCCTCATTCTTGGAGCTGCACACTCTGCTCCTGCCATCTGAGGCCTATCCTGCGCACCAGCTGGGTCACAGCGGGGTGTGTGTCGCTCTGTCTGGCTGTGGGTGGAGGTGAATGAGTGCCCACTGTTAACTGTGATGAGAACTCCAAACTCATTTTCTTTGTGACCTGGTCAGCAGTTTTTAAACCATCGTCTCTAGGTGCTGCACCAGTGATTTAGTATCCCCAGCCTGTTACGCTGGTAAACAATTCTGCTCTTTGATGGGGCTGAAGAACAGCTGCGTCCAGGGGAGGATGAGCACTGATGCATGGTTAATGCAGGGCTCTGTCTACTGCTGAAGGCGAACAGAAGGGATCGCCTCTCTCCAGGAGTTCTTGGAGACATCTCTCTAGCCCAGCGTCACCCTATAGCCAGGATGTTTTATACAGACACTAAATTGCAAAGGGAAACTTTTCTATTTCCTACTGCGAGTGGGCCAGGCAGTCCAGCCCTTTGATCACTGCTGCCCAGGCTGGCAGGTGCTGGCTCTGTGCTGCGTGACACAGCTGAGGAGAGCTGAGCGTAGCTAAGTGAAGTGGCCCAGAGAACAAGGGGCAACAGAAAAACAAGATGCCCCTGGCTGGCGTCCTGTGGCATTATCAGGAGCCCAAGTGCCCCCCACGCTGGCTCTGAGCAGCCGGTGAATGACTGCTTGGGGCTCTCTCTCATGTGCCCAGGGGAAGATTCCCATTCTTGGTAGGGCAGGATTCCTAGCGGAGTGCAGTGATACTAGAGGGCCGTCCCTACCCTTTGGGAGAGAAGCGAAGCTCTTATCTGAACCAACAGCAGTTGCCGGGAGCTAGGAGGGGCCTCTCCTGGGCGCTGCCTGGCATGGACCTGCTGGGGCACTGGGGAGGGCGCTTGGCCAAGCTTCTCTGCTGTGTGGATGCCTGTGACTCTTCTCTTCATGTCCTGTGCTTTTTGGGGACCCAACCCTCTGCCCCCACACTGCATGAAACATCCCAGGGCTTTCTCCTGCCCTCTCCCCTGTCCGGGCGGGATGAGTCAGGAAGGTTGGTCTGTGCTAGGCTAGTTGCTGCCATCACCCTTTACCCTACGGTTTCACAGCCGCGTGGGAGCTGCACCCTGCAACAGCTGGAGAGATGGGAGTCTTGGGTTTTAATCCAGGCTAGGCCACTGATCTGCTGTGGGATTTCAGGCAAGTCACTTAGACGATCTGTGCCTCGGTTTCTCCACCTGAGCATCACACTTCCCTAATTCACAGAACTCTTGCAAGGGCTAACGGAGGCTCAATGGATCTCAGAGAAAAGGCAGTAGACAAAGGCCAAGCAGTGTTACTGTTATGCAGTTACAGCACCCCCGGTGGCAGGGGTGGGCAAACTTTTTGGCTAGAGGGCCGCATGTGGGAATAGAAATTGTATGGCAGGCCATGAATGCTCAGAAAATTGGGGTGAGGGCTCTGGTTGGGGGTGCGGGCTCTGGGATGGGGCCAGAAATGAGGCATTCGGGGTGCAGGAGGGGGCTCTGGGCTGGGGCAGGGGGTCAGGGTTGGGGTGCGGGAAGGGGTGCAGGCTCCGGCTGGGGGTGCAGGCTCTGGGGTGGGGCTGAGGAGTTTGGGGTGCAGAAGGGTGCGCCGGGCTGGGATGAGGGGTTCGGAGAGCAGGAGGGGGATCAAGGCTGGGGCAGAGGGTTGGGGTGTGGGGAGAGGCTCAGGGGTGCAGGCTCCGAGCAGCGCTTACCTCAAATGGCTCCCAGAAGCAGCGGCATGTCCCTTCTCTGGCTCCTATGCAGAGGTGCAGCCAGGCAGCTCTGCACGCTGCCCCATTCGCAGGCACCGCCTGTGCAGCTCCCATTGGAGCGTCGAAGGGGGACATTGGAGCACATAGGAGCCAAAGCGGGGCCATGCTGTGGCTTCCAGGAGCCATATGGAGCGGCCCCTGACCCTGCGCCCTGGCTGGAGTGTGGAGTGTGGCAAGCCCCAGATCCCACTCCCAAGCGGGAGCTTGCAGGCCGGCTTAAAAAGGCTAGTGGGCCATAGTTTGCCCACCCCTGCTTTAAAGGGTGGTTTATACTCAGAAGCTGATTCCCAAAGCTGCCCAGGGGACCTAGATGCCCCTGAGGGGTTTGAGATGCTCCGCCAGAGCGCCCAGTCCTGAAATCCTCTCTCAGGCAAAAATACCACTGACTTAATGGGGCCATTTATCCTGTGGCATGGATCTGATCCTGTTCTAGGCTCAGCTCAACAGGGACCCTGGGGGATTTCTCTTGCACTGATCTCTCAGGCACTGCCGAGAGCTCACACCCAACGCACCGCTGATGTCACAGAGAGGGGCTCCGGGACAGCTCTCGTAAATACCTTGCACTCTGAGTACAGAGTACGGAAAAGTCTCATTAAAGATCAGACATAAAAATACTGCTCCTGCCCACCGTGTGCAACTGCCCCAGGAACGGCCTAGCAGAAAACAAAGGCACCCTTTTAGTATGCTAACAGAGCTTTTGGGACATGCTCTAGGTAGCTGCTACGCCCTGCATCCCTGTGGTGCAGTCTTGCAAGATCATGTGTCCACACACGCGTGTGTGCACGTGTGTGCACACGTGTGTATTGCCTTGGAGAACACTTTGCAAATCTCCATTACTTGCTTGAGCACAATGGGGTGCAGCTCTGATGAGTGCAGGATTTTGTGGTGCCCCCAGGGCCAGATTCTGGCAGCCTCATGCAGGGGGAGTAGGCCTTTACCCTGCTAACAGACCCAGCAGGACTGCCAGAGAAATGAGGCACTCCTACTCAACAGCAGCTAGCGCTGATGGCAGGATCAGGCCCCAAGCCACGCATCACTTTATCAGATGAGCCCAAGTGTTATCAGCAAAAGCCGAACCGCTGCCTGGTCTCAGTGGGCCTGGGGCCTGCCCTGTGTGGGCAGCCCCGTGCCTGGCAATGTGGAAGCACGGAAAGAGGAGGTGGCCGGGTGAGGATAGGTTTGGGGATCTCCTGCCATTCCAGGTGCTGTCTAGATGGCTTCTGGATTCCAATGGCCTTTTACTGCCAACCCGCACTGCTCCCGAGTCAAAGGGCTGCAGGCCAGTCGGCTCCGGTCTGCACGACAGCCAGAATCCCAGATAATGGGACTCACGGCAGTGGCACTGAGCGGGCCCGTGTCCTGCAAGGCGGCATGCCACCATCCCAGCCCCGCCCTGACAGACAGCGTGGGCTTTTCTCCCCTCCTCACCTACAGGCCAGGTAGGAAGTAGCTTGGAAACCCACCTACTGGCAATACATCCGAGCTAGGAGCACTTTGTCACACTTTGGCCTGGTCCACAATGACCAGGCAAAACAGTATCATGTATCTGAAGAGATGGGTTGGGCAGGGACTGAGCATAGAGATTCCCAAGGAAGGGGGGGGAAGTCTCCTAAGCGGGGGGGGGAGGGGGACACGACGGACGATGCCACCTACCCATTTCTTACCTTGTTCCACATTCTCTACTGTCCCATACTGAGCTAAAAGTCCATCTAGCACCTGAAAGAGAAAGCATCAAGCAATGCAGGGTGAGTCAGCCTGGAAAGGCTCCCAGGGTTAAAGACCTAGTGATAGGGACCCTCCCCTGTGCGTCTGGCTGACCTGGGGAGCAGAGCAGAGTTCCGGCTCTACCTACACAAGACAAGTATCAGAGAGGTAGTCGTGTTAGTCTGTATCCACAAAAACAATAGTTCTCAGATTTTTGTACTGGTGACCCCTTTCACACAGCAAGCCTCTGAGTGCGACCCCCCCTTATACATTAAAAACACTTTTTTATATATTTAACACCACTATAAATGCTGGACGCAAAGCAGGGTTTGGGGTGGAGGCTGACAGCTCGCGACCCCCCAGGTAATAACCTTGTGACCCCGAGGGTCCCAACCCCAGTTTGAGAACCCCTGCACGAGAAGTCCAGTGGCACCTTAAAGACTCAGCCCTGGTCTACACACAGCCCCGGGGTCGAACTAGGGTACGCGAATTCAGCTACGTGAATAACGTAGCTGAATTCGAACTACCCTAGTTCGAATGACTTACCCGTCCAGACGCCGCGGAAGCGAACTCCGCGGCTCCAAGGTCGACTCCGCCAACTCCTCCTGCCGCGGTGGAGTACCGGAGTCGACCGCGGCGCTTCCGGAGTTCGAACTATCGCGTCTAGATCAGACGCGATAGTTCGAACTCCGAGAAGTCGAACTCGCCGCGTCGACCCGCGCGGTAAGTATAAACGTACCCTAACAGATTTATTTGGGCATAAACTTTTGTGGGTTAAAAAAAAACAACACTTCTTCAGATGCATGGAGACATGCACTAACGCTCCAGCCAGGATGGAGACATGCATCTGAAGAAGTGGGTTTTTTACTCACGAAAGCTTATGCCCAAATAAATGTGTTAGTCTTTAAGGTGCCACTGGACTCCTCGTTGTTTTTACACAAGACAAGTGACCGGTTGCTGACTGTGTCGTCTCAGCCCCTGTTGCCTGAGGTTCAACACGCCCAGCTGCAGGGCTGGATGGACCAAACCACTTTTTGATTCCCGGCAGAGCACGCCCTCAGGCACGTTCTTGGAGGGAGCACTGACAATGGCTGGGCCTGGCCTTCTGAGTAGGGAAAGACGTCCTTTTCCTAGTGTAAACAGGCACTGAAGCCCAAATGAACCTGCAGCTGAGTCTCTCAAGCACACTGTCCCTATGGCAGCTATTGCTGGCATCAGAATTGGACTCGGCCGCCTCCAGACCTACTGGGTCACCCCAGCGAACATCGCCACAGCAGGAACAGTGGGGAAATGCCACCTCCAAAGAAACCCTGGAAGAGCTGCAGGTACTTCCCCAAAGCCCATCACATCAGCTCCATGCTGGGTCTGGCTTTGGTCAGCTGATGGCAAGGAACCCAGGGCGCTCCCCAACATGAGCCACTCCCCAGCCTGGCACCTGGTGCCAGGCAGAAGCAGCAGGTGGATTATTTTCACAAGGCAGCTCCTCTCCCAGGACTGCGATACTGTAGCCACTTTGAGGAGATGGGACATCTTGAGCTATAGCCAAGCCACACCCACACCGTGCGGCTCAGGCTAGGAAACACAGTGTCACCGGAACAGCTTCTGCAAAGGCTGCTTTCTGCTTCCCTCCTCAAGCCACCGGGAAGATGCCACAGGACAAAGCTCAGACTGCGCTTGAAGCTCCTGCCCAGCCTCCAAGGTTTATTCAGATGCAATGACAGGGGGACTTTGTAGGAAGCGGGAATCTACTTACCTCCCACTGTAGGTGAGGGGGGATGTTCCGGATCTGAATCTTCCTGCTCCTGTAAAGAAACCAGCACAAATTAGCCCAGACACCACTCCAGTTCCTGGGCTGCCCAGCCAAGCAGCTATCCCAGTCGGGGGTGCACGTGGGATATACCATCTGAAACTCTAGCAACACACCTGGGGCAGGGCCGGCTTTAGGCCTATTCCACTAATTTCCCTGAATCGGGCCCCAAGCCTAAGAGGGCCCCGCGCCCAGTGAGAATCTCTTCCCTGGCTAGAGGCACCTTTTTAATTCTTACTCACCTGGCAGCGCTCCGGGTCTTCAGCGGCACTTCGGCGATGGGTCCTTCAGTGCCTCTGAAGACCTGGAGTGAGTGAAGGACCCGCCACCAAAGTGCTGCCAAAGACTTGGAGCACCGCCCGGTGAGTACAAGCCCGTGTTTTTTTACGTGTTTTTTTTTTTTTTAAGTCATCTCTGCCGGGGCCCCATCGAAACTGTTCGAATTGGGCCCCGCACCCCCTAAAGCCTGCCCTGACCTGGGGGACCACAGCACAAGTGAGGACAGTAATGGGCAGGGCTTGGGAGTGTGGCTGCTTACACTCAAGCTAGTTAACCCAGGTGCTCAGAGCCAGAGGCCAATCCCCCTCACTAACGCTCCAGCCAGGATGTACTGTGAGATGCGCCACCCCCATGATTCCCCTCACTTACTCATTTGTCTCACAATTAATGTGGAGGAAAAAATCCCAACCCTGCCCCTCCCCCGGCTGTGAAGCAGTAACTCCCGTCTGCTAAGGGAACAGGTATGATGGCATTTTACAGAGCATGAAGCAAACCCAGTGGCAGGGTAAAATGCTGCCTGGGTGGTGTTGGGAGAACAGAAAGAGCCCCAGTGCTCTCAGACAGTTCTCTGAGAGCAGGAGCCTTGTCTGTTTCAATCTCCTGCGTTTGCCCGACACCCAGGAAAGCCAATGGAAGGCTGGCACATGTGCGTATCTGCAATTACACACGCACCCATGCTCCAGGGTTGGGTGATCAGGTCGCTCCCTGGAGGAGTCGAAATTTTGCCAACAATTTGGAGCCACGTGCAAGTCTTTTGCATTGGAACTAACAACGCGGGGCGCAGCAAAGGGAGGCGGCCCAGGAGGCAGTAAGAATGCTGGGTCAGGAAAACCATGGCAGAATTTCTTTAGACACAACTGCAGGGAGGAAATTCTGCCAAGACAAAGCCCACGGTGCTGCAGCTGCACTTAGGGCCAAGGAGGCAGAGGCCTCTACCTCTGGAGCCACTGGCAGGCGCGATTTGGGAACAACACATGGTTAGAGGAGACAGGCTGCAGCTGAAGGAAAGGGGACGGGCTAATTTAATGCCAGCCAGCACAGGGCAGTCGCCAGGCTCTTAGCAGAGGGTGTGCCTACACTGGACCTGGAGGTAGAATTTCCAGCTCAGGCAGACATACCCGCATTAGCGCTGATCCAACAGTGCAGATGGCAGGAGGGGCTGGCTGCCCCCCATACAGGGCCGGCTCCAGACCCCAGCGCGCCAAGCGTGCGCTTGGGGCGGCGTCCCGCGGGAGGGCGGCAGGCAGCGGACCTCCCGCAGACGTGCCTGCGGAGGGTCCGCTGGTTCCGCGGCTCCGGTGGAGCATCCGCAGGCGTGCCTGTGGGAGGTCACCGGAGCCGCGGGACCAGCGGACCCTCTGCAGGCACATCTGCAGGAGGTCCACAGGAGCTGCGGGACCGGCGACCGGCAGAGCGCCCCCCGCGGCTTGTCGCCGTGCTTGGGACAGCGGAAATCCTAGAGCTGCCCCTGCCCTCATACACAGAGTTTCACACAGGATCATGCTCTCGGGGCAACCAAGTCATGCTGCTGTTTTTAGCATATTACGGCGGGCACATCCGCCTGAACTGGGAATTATGGCACCAGCTCCCGTGAAGCTGTACCCAGAGAGATGGGGTGGGCAAAGCAAACCTTGTCCATACTCTCTGATTGCCATGGGCATTAGCAATCCCACTGTGAGACCCCGGCAGAGCCTAGGCGTGGGAGTGTTTACCGCAATGTGGCTAGGTGAGGTCATATCCTGGTAGGCAGGGGGTACAGTGTTGACCTCTTGGTAAAACCTACCAGCACCTTGCCTCCACTAGGGTTTTCCAGTGGGACAGCTCATGCACATTGGTTATCCTGCTGTAAGCCCCTCTCCACCGATAGCGAAGATGTAGCTGGAGACAACGCCAGGGCAGTGCTTTGGGCGGAACTCTCACACAATGGAGATTTTCCACTGAGGGGACCCGACCTCTGCACGGCCTGGTGGAGGAACCACGATTGGATCGGAGCTGAGCCAGTTTCAAAGAACGCTGCAGGGTTCACCTCTGTGCAACAACCAAACCAGGGAAGGACGACCCCGCCAGACCCCCCAGGCAGGACAAGTTGCTGCACTGCAACTGGCACAGAGCAGTGTCCACTGAAGTCCACTATAGACAATAATGCACATCTGACTTCCAAGACACACCATTCATATACTACGGGATGGCAAAGGGCAGCTAGGAAACTCCAAGATGTCAGAGCTAGCCACACATTTCAGAGTGTCTCCTCCAGCACCTCTCCCTTGGCTTTCTGTCCTGGGTGAGAGCCCCACTGTCATCGAAGTTCAGATTCCAGCCACGAAAAGCCAGCACTGATGACCTGCAGTGACATCATCATTACTAATCAGCCCTCCTGAACAAGCTCGGGTTCATCACGACGTTAGGACAACACACTGCCTGGAAAGGTCATGGGAGAGAAGCTGGGATGACACAGAGACCTGGGATCACTCAGGGGCGTTGCGGGAGGGAATGAAAAGCAGATGATCTCAGTCGGTGTGGGTAGATAAAGTGTATCTGCCGTGCCCTGGATACTGATGAGGTGTTTTCTATGGCTTGACTGCGCCCAGCCTTGCACGGGTGTGCCGGGGGTGAGCAAAGCCTTCCTCTCCCTTGCACATCAGTGCAGAGGCCGGGCAGAGGGCACGCAACCATGGCCCATCCCCACTACTCCATCAGTTCCTGCAATCCTGTGAGGTCTGGGGGGCCCTAAGCATAACAGGCCAGATTTACAAAGGGATTTCAGTGTCTAATGGGATTTACATAAGCGCCTAAGCAGGTTAGGTGCCTAACTCCCTCTGTTAATCTGGCACAGTGCCCCAGAAGTGCCCACTTTAGGCACAGTGCCACCACACCGCTGGCCACCAGGAAGCCCTCGCCAGGTACTCATCTCTCCTGCTCTGAAAGGGGATCTAACATCACCACAGCTTCTGAAAGCACCTCTGGTCTCTGCAGCAAGGCTGCTGGTTCCTGCTGCTAGCTGTGTTCTCCGGTGACTCCGAACCAGCATCGCCTACACCTCCTCCGGCAGCAGGGCAATTAGAGCAACTCCTCTGTCCTCCTCCAGCAGTGGGGAGCAACAACGGTTCGAGCAAAGCATGGAGAGCGCAGCACACTAAAGAAACACGGCCTGGCTTTGCCAGTGCCCCACCGCCCCAGGGCACACAACGGGGAGCTGACAAACTGCCTTGGAAATGATTCAAATGCCCCTGCCAGCCAAGCCAGTGGAAATTCACAGCTCCTGCAGGTTAGTGGAGGGGTGGGGGGAGAGGGAGGAACATTTTCTGTTCTCCCCACAACTATTTTCCCAACCCCCAAAGCAGTGCTCAGAGGTGGGAAACCTACTGCCTTGTACGCCTCCTCTGGCTGGGGAGCACCCGCCTGGGGCTGGGACAGGGGCATTTATCCCTCGCTCCCCTTCCACCAAAGCACAAGGATGAGCAAGAGATGCATTGCTAAGCAGAGGTGCCACATGTGATCAGCCCCGCTCTGCTACAGAAACAGATACCAGGCACGGAAAAGACTCCGCCTTGGGAGGTGGTGTACCAGTTTTACCAGCAGCAGTTTGGGAGAGGCACAGTACTTCTGAGCAGCAACACCTCACAGACCTCACATCTGAGAGACGCAATTGGCACTGACTGCCCCACATCTGCTCCTGGGGGGCATCCCAGTTCAGGGACCTGCACCTGCATTTCCCCTCAGAGGTCCAGCAAGGGCCCCCAGTCTCAGGCTTCCAGCTCCCTAGCTATTGCCTTTCCTGGGTGGAGTCCGGCGCCTCTCTCCCTTCTGACTGGGGTATTCCCAGGCTGCCTTCACTGTGTTAGCCCCAGCACAGACAGCCCTGCTTGCTTTCTCCTCAGAGACTGGTAACAGTGATTGCTCCAGATATGTTACCACCCATCTCTTTTTAAGCCAGCCCACTCTATTCTTCAGGTAAAACGCCTTACAGAGAAAAGGTATCAAAAACAATACAACAACCTGCACCCCTGCTAATAGCTCACCAGGCATCAGTCCCTCTCCCATTCCCCAGGGGACATCTTTGTGGTCACTAGTTCATCAGAGCTTCAGCTCAGAACAAGAAACCAGTCTTACGAGTTCATTACCCTCCCTACTCCAGAAGGTATGTCAGATCCAGTCTGGCATGTCCTATGTTCACATCCTCTGCCCTTAAAACCAAGGTCCCAGGGTCCCTTCCATCTGCTACCTGGTGCTTTCAGGATTTCTCCTCCCATCTCGAGCCCTATAACAGTTCCACTCACTCCTGCAGCCAGTGCAGTCAGAGAGGAGCAGCTAACGGTTCCAACATGCCAAGGATTCCCCACCAAGCACATTTCCCTGAGGCCGGGGCTAGTGGTGCTTCTGGATTCGCTCTGGTACTGCTGGTCACTGTCTCCCGGACCATACTGGCAATGCAGAGAAGAGCAGAGAACAGGTTGATTTGTCTAGAAATCCTCAGTTCCAGGGAATCCGTTCGTCCACACTGACAGAACTGTCCAGCGAAGCGGCTGGAGCACAGCGCTCCATGGACTGAACTTCATTTGCCCTTTTGCCTTCAGAGGCACAATTCCTGGGCTTGTCGGGGCGTCACTCACTTTGACATGCTGCACAATGCGAGATGAGCCGCATTAGCACCCAAAGCGAGGGCAGGGCACTGGCCATTTTTATACATTTGTATCGCAGCCAAACCTGACTGGAATTTCATGGGGCAAGGAAAAGACACTTCCCTGGTCCCAGGGCCCTGCTTCTGTTAACTTTCAAAAGCCTGCTGCAAAGGAAACCTCTCATTTCTAAAGTCAAGAAAAAAACACAGAGAGAAAAGTCCCTTTTCCCCTGCAATGGGCTGGCTCCTGAGGTCCTTCCTCAGGAGGAATGTCCATCAACTGCAGTCGCTCCCAAAGATTAGTGGATGTCTGCATAATGGTATGGAGCCCCCTCCCGGCACTGCGGCCAAGATCTAGGGCTTGGGGAAGGGACTCACTCACTCCCCCTTCCTTGCAGGATTATGCTGCGCCCCTCCCCCCACTAAGGAGAACAGAGTTGCTGCTGAGAAGGTGTCAGTGTAGCCATCACTTGTGTCACCTGAACAGCCGGTCCCTCGGTCCTGAGCCAGGTGTTTCCATGGCTCCCCTCAGTGGAGGCCACTGAGTGGAGCATCCACTGCCTGAGGACCCTTGTAAAGTCCAGGCATTCTCCCGCCTGACAGTCCTAGTGGTGTCACGGCCTGTCTCCGGTAACCTGCCCCACTCTGCCAATAGATATCATACAGCTGGAGCGCTCCAGAGTGCCGAGCGACATACCCCGGGTGCAGCACAACAGCTGGGGCAGAGGCCTTCTTCCCCCACAGCCACAAAGACCAGAAACATCAGCACTCCCAGTACCTCAGCCAGCAGACAATGACTACGAGAAATGACCCTCACCCCAAGTCATGCCTGGGAATGTGCCCCCTCCTCAAACAGATGGCATCTGCAGTGTGCCTCGGTCACCAAATCTGGGGTATTTTGGACCAAGTTCCAGAGCCTGAACACCCTGCCATCTGCCCGCTCCCTTGGATAACGAGGAAGAGCCAGCTGTGGCAGCGTGGCATGGGGCAGAGGTGATCCCTCAGGTAGGCCAGTCCCAGGCCACAAAGGGTTCTGTGGGTCAGAACCAGCCCCCTGATTAATAACATCCCTGGGTCCATTAACCTTGAGGGCAGAGCATCCAACCAGACCCTTGCCCTGGCAGGAAAGATGCTCCAATCTCAAAGCGCATGAGGTAACGGCTGCTGACCCAGGGCTAACTTCCACTTGCCTCACCTCCAATGCCAACCCAAAAGCCAGGTCCCGAGTGTGATCAGCTGCATGAGCTGAGCCAGTGGCTACTTGGGATAGACCAGGAGATGTGGACCTGGCTCAGAAAACTCATCCTGGGCATGCAGAGGGAAGTCACTGAGAACAATCGATCTCTGGGTGTCTGTTGCCACTGCCACAGGATGCAGAGGGGGCAGCACAGTGGGGCGAGTGGCAAATGACAGCCAGGGACCGTCATGCTCAGTAGCACACTCATCAGATCCCATTTTGGAGGGGGAAGCCTCCTACCCCAGAGATCGGATGCAGTTACCCTGCTTTAGTCCCTGCCGTACCAGCTGGTGACAATGGGGTCAAAGCAGGCCCAGCATCAGCTGCCTGGTTTGGGGCACACATGCCTGAGCAGCTACCCACCATGAGCGCAGTTCACACCAGTGCAAGGAAGGCTCAGCATGGGCTGAAACGGCCCTCTCTGGACCTTGAACCCTTCACTCATCGTGCCACTGGAATGACTCTAACTTGGCCTATCCCCTACTACCTGCTTTGAACACCGCACATGCCCACCCCCACCTGCCTCAGGAATCTTCTGCCCATCCTCCGCCACACGCTCTGCCTCCACTACCGCTGCTCCCTCTCAGCGGCCTCCCCTTGGGTCCATGTGCCAGCTCCAGGCCAGTCAGAGTGTTGCAGTCCCGTCCTCACTATCTAGAGTAATGCAGTCATGTCTCCTCAGCTTTCCTCCTGGACGCTTGGCCTGCGAGTCCCTCTCACCCCCACCCCCGGGATCTCACCTCCACTCCGGCCTCAGCCCTCTCCTCTCTGCTTGCAGTGCCTGAGGCTCTTCCACGGATGGCCCAGTGGCTGCTGTCGCTCCATGGAATTGTCTGCTTAATGCTCTCCATTCCACTAAGCTCAAACCCCACCTTCCATGCTGCCTGCAACCAGCAAACAGCCAGCTGCTTCCCACACCAGCATGGCCCTTCCTTGCGGGCTGCCCCACCCAGGCCCATCCTTTCTGACTGGACTGCCATCATTCTAGCTGTCGTGTTCACGGCACATTTCACAATGAAACGGAATTGTCTTCTGGAGAGCCAGGAGCCTCAGCAGTGAAGGCCAAGACAAGGCTTCAAAGATCAGGATGATATCCACTTCCCACCCCCCAACGAATTCTTGGAAAAGCCCCTTGCACCCCTCAACTTTTGCATATGAGCTGCGAGCTGAGGAGAATGTCAGACGGCCTTTGTGGGGAATCAGAGGTAGCTCCGGAGAGACAAGGCTTAGAAAACAAAGCTGCTTGCTCTGGAGAAAGTCGCCCA